>NC_041392.1:439689165-439981548 GCF_002162155.2 Triticum dicoccoides
CCCCCTCTAGATGGGATCTCCAAGGGGGCATGCGCCCCCTAGCCCCTATATATAGTTGAGGGGAGGGAGGGAAGCCGCACCCTTAGCCCCGACGCCTCCCTCTCCCTCCCATGACACCTCTTCCTCCTCCAGTAGCGCTTGGCGAAGCCCTCCTGGAATCCCGCTTCTTCCACCACCACGCCGTCATGCTGCTAGATCTCCATCAACTTCTCCTCCCCCCTTGCTGGATCAAGAAGGAGGAGGCATCTCCGCTCCGTACGTGTGTTGAACGCGAAGGTGCCGTCCGTTCGGCGCTATGATCATCGGTGATTTGGATCACGACTAGTACGACTCCATCAACCCCATTCTCTTGAATACTTCCGCTCGCGATCTAGAAGGGTATGTAGATGCACTCCTCTTTCTCTCTCTCATTGCTAGATGACTCCATAGATTGATCTTGGTGATGCGTAGAAAATTTTAAATTTCTGCTACGATCCCCAACGGTCCAGGCACGATGAAACTTTACAGTGATTTTTTTGGACTAGAAGGGACCCTAGAAGCTTTGGGAGGAGGCCAGAAGACGTACAGGAGAGCCACAAGCTCACACGACGCGCCCTCGGTGGGCGCCACCTAAGCTTGTGGGCCCCATGTACCTTTATTTGACCTAATTCCAAGTCTATACATTTCCTAAAATGCCTAAACCAATAGAGAGCCACCTAAGCATTTTTCCACCGCCACAAGTCTCTGTTCTTCCATGGTCCCATCTGGAGGCCTTTTCCGGTACTCTGCCGGACGAGGAATCGATCACAGAGGGCCTCTACATCAACCTTGCTGCACCTCCGATGTTGTGTGAGTAGTTTACCATACACCTACTGATCCATAGTGATTAGCTAGATGGCTTCTTCTCTCTCTTTGATCTTCAATACAATGTTCTCCTCAGAGTTCCATCTGATGTAATCTTCTTTTGCGGTGTGTTTGATTGGATCTGATGAATTGTGGGTTTATGATCAGATTATTCATTGAAAGTAATTGGGTCTTTTCTGGGCTTTATTATGCATGATTGTTATAACTTTGTATTTCTATCCGATCTATCCGTTTGGTTTGGCCAACTAGATTGATTTATATTCAGCGGGAGAGGTGCTTTGTAGTAGGTTCAATCTTGCGGTGTCCTCACCTCATGATAGAAGGGGTAGAGAAGCATGTATTCTATTGTTGCTACTAAGGGTAAAATGACGAGGTTTAATCACATTGCTTGGTTTTATTCTGTCTAAATTATGCCATCATACTTCATGCATTACTCTATTTGTTATGAATTTAATACGTAGAGAGGCAAGCATAGTAGCACTCTCGAAGTCGAGTAATAGTAGTAGATGCAGGCATGAGTTTATCTACTTGTCTCGGATGTAATGCGTATATAAATGAATATCATCATAATTATGTGCTTTTCTATCAATTGCCCAACCGTAATTTGTCCACCCACCATATGCTATCTTTATGAGAGAGAAGTCTCTACTAAAAACTATGGCCCCGGGTCTACTTTACTCATATTACAAAAACTAAAAATACCTTGCTGTAATTTTCTTTATTTTATTTTAGTTTTGCAATTTATCTATATACTACTATTAGATTTAATCCTTGCAATTAGCGAGTACAAGGGGATTGACAACCCTCTTGCCCATGTTAGGTCAAGTAATTGCTCTTGTGTGTAGGTACAATTGACTGGGTGTTTGCGTGAGTCTCATATTTGTTTGATACCCTTGTTTCTCTACCAAGGGAAATACTATCTGCTACTATATTGCTTCCCCCATCCTCTTCAAGGAAAATCCCAACGCAGCTCACAATTAGCACATACCACTTTCTTCATCACGCAAGATCGCATCTGAGGTGACGAACCCAAAAATGTCACTGATGGCTGTTTTCGGTGATGGTCTAGAATATCACCTATGATAAGCCAATTTGTCGCCTAATATCGTTTTTGGTGATGATAATCCGTCACCATTGATTGGTCCGTGCGTTTGATCGGTCAAACATTCTGACAACTAGGGCCTATAGTTGTTGACATGGTTGCTTCCATGTGGGTCTGCCGTGGGTTTTATCATCGACGGTCCCGTTAGTAATAAGTCGGCATCAGTATTGACGGGTCAACGCTGCTGACATATGGGACCAGAAGATGGTGATGTGGCTGCTTACATGTGGGACTTGGCATTGTTTTTTCTATAAGGATGTGTCCTTTGACCCGTCAAAGATTTTGACATGTGGGCCCATTATGGTGCGGACATGGATGCTTCCAAGCGGGTCCATTTGTGGGTGATGTGGCTTCTTATATGTGGGTCCATACCATTGAGATGGCGTCCATAACCGTCACAGTTTGTAGGCACGGTCAACTTGTTTTATATATTGAAAATGGTAGGCATATTTGATACAAAATTGATTTTTTCAAGAATTTTAATATAAAATTTTGTGCAAATATGAATTTCAATCCAAATTCAACACACATTTCTTTTATTAAACCACAAAGTTGACAATTGTCAAACAGACTATCTAAGACATTACAATAGCCAACCATGGGGAAGAGCCACAGTATAAAAATTGATGGGTAACATTGCATGAAAATCAAAAATCCTATGAAACACCCAAGATCTAATCTAGGAGATGCATGGCAATGAGAGGGGAGTGTGTCTACGTACCCTTGTAAACTAAAAGCGGAAGTGTATATAACACGGTTGATGTAGTCGTACTCTTCGTGATCCAATCACGATCCAAACTAATCTAGTGGAGAACGGATGGCACCTCTGAGTTTAGCACACGTTCGGCTCGGTGAGATCCTCTCCTTGATCCAGCAAGTGAGGGAGAGGAGGTAGATGAGATCTGAACCAACACGATGGTATGGTGGTGGTGGAAGCGGAATTCCGGTAGGTCTTCGCCAAGCGCGTACTAGAGAGAAGCCGGAGGTGTTGGGAGAGAAGGAAGGCAAGGGTGGAAGGGGTGGCTGCCATAAATGCCTCCCCACCTTTATATAGGCGTAGAGGGGGCTCGCGGCTTGCCCTCTAAGCCCCGAGGGTTGTTGGCCAAGGGGGGAGGAAGGAAACCCCTCCTTTCCTTCCCCTCTGATCGCTATCCCCTCTTTTTAGGGATCTTGACCTTATCCCTTGGGGATATGATCGTATTACTTTTAGGGGGGATCTTAGTGCAACACACTACCCACGTCCATGTGGGCCCCCATGCAGGTGGGCGCCACTCCAAAACCTTCTAGAACCTTCCTGGTACAATACCTAAAAAACCCAAACATTATCTGAAACCCTGAATATGACTTCCCATATATAAATATTTACCTATGGACTATTCACGAGCTCCTCGTGATGTCCCGGATTCCATTCGAGACGCCGAACAACATTCGTACTTCACTGTTAATATCTCAAAGCTGCCCTAGTGCTATCGAACATTAAGCGTGCGACCCTACGGGTTCGGGAACATGTAGTCATGACCGAGACACCTCTCCGGTCAATAATTAATAGCGAGACCTGGATGCCCATATTGATTCCCACATATTCAACGAAGATCCTTATTGGTTGAACCACGATGTCTAGGATTCAGATAATCCCGTATGCAATTCCCTTTGTTCGGCGGTATGTTACTTGCCCGAGATTTGATCATCGGTATCTCCATACTCGGTTCAATCTTGTTACCGGCAAGTCTATTTACTCGTTCCATAATACAAGATACCGCGACTAAACTCATTAGTTACATGCTTGCAAGCTTCTTGTGAAGTATTACCAAGAGGGCCCGGAGATATCTCCGTCACACGGAGTGAAAAATTCCAGTCTCGATCCACGCAACCCAACAAACACCTTCGGAGATACCGGTACAACACCTTTATGATCACTCGGTTATGAAGTGAGGTTTGATAGCACACAAAGTATTCCTCCGGTATCTGGGAGTGGCATGAGCTCATGGTCTAAGGAACTGATACTTGACATGAAGAAAGCTATAACAAATAACTAAACGATCTGATGCTAAGCTTACGATTGGGTACGCCCATCACATCATTCTCCTAATGATGTGATCTTGTTATCACATAACAACTCATGTCTATGGTTAGGAAAACCTTAACCATCTTTGATCAGCGAGCTAGTCTAATAGAGATTACTAGGGACACAATGTAGCTTATGTATTCACACATGTATTTAAGTTTCCGATCAATACAATTCTAGCATGAATAATAAACATTTATCATGAACAAGTAAATATGATAATAACCATTTTATTAGTGCCTCCAGGGCATATTTCCAACAGCCTCCCAATTGCACTAGAGTCAATAATCTAGTTTACGTCATAATGAATCTAACACCCATGGAGTCCTGGTGTGATCATGTTTTTGCTCGTGGAAGAGTTCTAGTCAATGGATCTGCCACATTCAGATCCATATGTACTTTGCAAAGTTCTATGTCTCCATCCTTAATGTAATTACGAATGGAGTTGAAGCGGCGTTTGATGTGCTTGGTCTTCTTATGAAACCCGGGCTCCTTGGCAATGGCAATTGCACCAGTGTTGTCACAAAATATAGTCATTGGATCCGATGCTCTAGGTATCACTCCCAATTTGGATATGAACTCCTTCATCCAGACTCCTTGCGTTGCTTGCTGCTACCTCTTGAGCACTTGCGTTGGTTTTCCCTTGAAGAGGAAATGGTGATACATCAAAGTAGCGTAAGTATTTGCCTCAGTTTTTGACAATGAAGGTATCAATCCAGTAGGAGGCCATGCACGAGCCCTCGCACCTACACAAAAAAATAAATCCTCACAACCAACGCAATAAGGGGTTGTCAATCCCTACATAGTCACTTAGGAGAGTGAGATCTGATAGATATGATAATATAATATTTTTGGTACTTTTATGATAAAGATGCAAAGTAAAATAAAAGGCAAAGGAAATAACTAAGTATTGGAAGATTAATATGGTGGAAGATAGACCCGAGGGCCATAGGTTTCACTAGTGGCTTCTCTCAAGAGCATAAGTATTCACGGTGGGTAAACAAATTACTGTTGAGCAATTGACAGAATTGAGCATAGTTATGAGAATATCTAGGTATGATCATGTATATAGGCATCACGTCCGAGACAAGTAGACCGACTCCTGCCAGCATCTACTACTATTACTCCACACATCGACCGCTATCCAGCATGCATCTAGAGTATTAAGTTCAAGAGAACAGATTAACACTTTAAGCAAGATGACATGATGTAGAGGGATAAACTCATGCAATATGATGTAAACCCCATCTTGTTATCCTCGGTGGCAACAATACAATACGTGCCTTGCTGCCCCTACTGTCACTGGGAAAGCACACCGCAAGATTGAACCCAAAGCTAAGCACTACTCCCATTGCAAGAAAGATCAATCTAGTAGGCCAAACCAAACTGATAATTCGAAGAGACTTGCAAAGATAACCAATCATACATAAAAGAATTCAGAGAAGATTCAAATATTGTTCATTGATAAACTTGATCATAAACCCACAATTCATCGGTCTCAACAAACACACCGCAAAAGAAGATTACATCGAATAGATCTCCACAAGAGAGGGGGAGAACTTTGTATTGAGATCCAAAAAGAGAGAAGAAGCCATCTAGCTAATAACTATGGACCCGTAGGTCTGAGGTAAACTACTCACACTTCATCGAGAGGCTATGGTGTTGATGTAGAAGCCCTCCGTGATTGATGCCCCCTCCCGCGGAGCTCCAGAAAAGGCCGCAAGATGGGATCTCGTGGATACAGAAAGTTATGGCGGTGGAATTAGGGTTTTGGCTCCGTATATGGTAGTTTGGGGGTACATAGGTATATATAGGAGGAAGGAGTACATCGGTGGAGCAACAGGGGGCCCACGAGGGTGGAGGGCGCCCCCTACCTCGTGGCCTCCTAGTTGATGTCTTGACATAGGGTCCAAGTCCTCTGGATAATGTTCGTTCCGAAAATCACTTTCCCGAAGGTTTCATTCCATTTGGACTCCGTCTGATATTCTTTTTCTGCGAAACCCTAAAATAGGCAAAAAAAATAACAATTCTGGGTTGGGCCTCCGGTTAATAGGTAGTCCCAAAAATAATATAAAAGTGTATAATAAAGCCCAAGAATGTCCAAAACAGAATATAATATAGCATGGAACAATCAAAATTATAGATACGTTGGAGACGTATCAAGCATGCCCAAGCTTAATTCATGCTCGTCCTCGAGTAGGTAAATGATAAAAACAAAATTTTTGATGTGGAATGCTACTTGGCATAATTTCAATGTAATTATTCTTAATTGTGGTATGAATATTCAGATCCGAAAGATTCAAGACAAAAGTTCAATATTGACATAGAAATAATAATACTTCAAGCATACTAATTAAGCAATTATGTCTCTTCAAAATAACATGGCCAAAGAAAGTTATGCCTACAAAATCATATAGTCTGGCTATGCTCTATCTTCACCACACAAAGTATTTAAATCATGCACAACCCCGATGACAAGCCAGGCAATTGTTTCATACTTTTGGTGTTCTCAAACTTTTTCAATCTTCACGCAATACATGAGCGTGAGCCATGGACATAGCACTTTAGGTGGAATAGAATGGTGGTTGTGCAGGAGACAAAAAGGGGGAAGATAGTCTCACATCAACTAGGCGTATCAACGGGCTATGAAGATGCCCATCAATAGATATCAATGTGAGTGAGTATGGATTGCCATGCAACAGATGCACTAGAGCTATACAAATATGAAAGCTCAACAAAAGGAACTAAGTGGGTGTGCATCCAACTCGCTTGCTCACGAAGACCTAGTGCATTTTGAGGAAGCCCATCATTGGAATATACAGGCCAAGTTCTATAATGAAAAATTCCCACTAGTATATGAAAGTGATAACATGGGAGACTCTCTATTATGAAGATCATGGTGCTACTTTGAAGCACAAGTGTGGTAAAAGGATAGTATCATTGTCCCTTCTCTCTTTTTCTCTCATATTTTTTTTATTTGGGCCTTTTTTACAACCTCTTTTTTTTTATTTGGGCTTCTTTGGCCTTTTTTATATTTTTCGTCCGGAGTCTCATCCCGACTTGTGGGGGAATCATAGTCTCCATCATCCTTTCCTCACTTGGGACAATGCTCTAAAAATGATGATCATCACACTTTTATTTACTTACAACTCAACAATTACAACTCAATACTTAGAACAAAATATGACTCTATGCGAATGCCTCCAACGGTGTACCGGGATATGCAATGAATCAAGAGTGACATGTATGAAATAATTATGAACGGTGGCTTTGCCACAAATACAATGTCAACTACATGATCATGCAAAGCAATATGACAATGATGGAGCGTGTCATAGTAAACAGAACGGTGGAAAGTTGCATGGCAATATATCTCGGAATGGCTATGATAGGTAGGTATGGTGGTTGTTTTGAGGAAGGTATATGGTGGGTGTATGATACCGGCGAAAGGTGCGTGGTATTAGAGATGCTAGCAATGGTGGAAGGAAGAAAAGTATGTATGATCCATGGACTCAACCTTAGTCATAAAGAACTCATATATTTATTGCAAAAATCTACAAGTTATCAAAGCAAAGTATTATGTGCATGCTCATAGGGGTATAGATTGGTAGGAAAAGACCATCGCTCGTCCCCGACCGCCACTCATAAGGAAGACAATCAACAAATAAATCATGCTCCGACTTCATCACATAACGGTTCACCATACGTGCATGCTACGGGAATCACAAACTTTAACACAAGTATTTCTCAAATTCACAACTAGTCAACTAGCATGACTCTAATATTACCATCTCCATATCTCAAAACAATTATCAAGTATCAAACTTCTCATAGTATTCAACACACTCATAAGAAAATTTTATTATTAATCATGAATGCCTAACATAATTAAAGCAAATTACCATGCTGTTTTGTAGGACTCTCAAAATAATCTAAGTGAAGCATGAGAGAACAATAGTTTCTATGAAACAAATCCACCGACGTGCTCTAAAAGATATAAGTGAAGCACTAGAGCAAAAAACTATATAACTCAAAAGATATAAGTCAAGCACATAGAGTATTCTAACAATTTCCGAATCATGTGTCTATCTCTCAAAAGGTGTGTACAGCAAGGATGATTGTGGAAAACTAATAAAAAAAGACTCAAATAATACAAGACGCTCCAAGCAAAACACATATCATGTGGTAAATAAAAATATAGCTCCAAGTAAAGTTACCGATGGAAGTAGACGAAAGAGGGGATGGCTTCCGGGGCATCCCCAAGCTTTGGCTTTTAGTTGTCCTTAGATTATCTTGGGGTGCCATGGGCATCCCCAATCTTAGGCTCTTGCCACTCCTTGTTCCATAGTCCATCAAATCTTTCACCCAAAACTTGAAAACTTCACAACAGAAAACTTAAAGTAGAAAATCTCGTGAGCTCCGTTAGCGAAAGAAAAGAAAACACCACTTCAAGGTACTGTAATGAACTCATTCTTTATTTATATTGGTGTTAAATCTACTGTATTCCAACTTCTCTATAGTTTATAAACTATTTTACTAGCCATAGATTCATAAAATAAGCAAACAACACACGAAAAACAGAATCTGTCAAAAACAGAACAGTCTGTAGTAATCTGTAGCTAACGCAAGATCTGGAACCCCAAAAATTCTAAAATAAACTTCTGGACGTGAGTAATTTATCTATTAATCATCTTCAAAAAGAATTAACTAAATATCACTTTCCAAATAAAAATGGAAGTAGTTCTCGTGAGCGCTAAAGTTTCTGTTTTTTACAGCAAGATTAAAAAGACTTCCCCCAAGTCTTCCCAACGGTTCTACTTGGCACAAACACTAATTAAACACAAAAAACACAACAAAAACAGAGGCTAGACAAATTATTTATTACTAAACAGGAGCAAAAAGCAAGAAATAAAAATAAAATTAGGTTGCCTCCCAACAAGCGTTATCGTTTAACGCCCCTAGCTAGGCATAAAAAACAAGGATAGATCTAGGTGTCGCCATCTTTGGTAGGCAATCTATAAGTGGCTCTCATAATAGATTCATAAGGTAATTTAATTTTATTTCTAGGAAAGTGTTCCATGTCCTTCCTTAACGGAAATTGGAATCTAATATTTCCTTCCTTCCTATCAATAATTGCACTAATCGTTCTAAGGAAAGGTCTACCTAGAATAATAGGACATGAAGGATTGCAATCGATATCGAGAACAATAAAATCTATGGGCACATAGTTCCTATTTGCGATAGCAAGAACATCATTAATTCTTCCCATAGGTTTCTTAATGGTGGAATCCGCAAGATGCAAGTTTAAAGAGCAATCATCAAAATCACGGAAACCTAATAAATCACACAAAGTCTTTGGAATCATGGAAACACTAGCACCCAAATCACATAAAGCATAACATTCATGATCTTTAATTTTAATTTTAATAGTAGGTTCCCACTCATCATAAAGTTTTCTAGGGATAGAAACTTCCAACTCAAGTTTTTCTTCATAAGATTGCATCAAAGCATCAACGATATGTTTAGTAAAAGCTTTATTTTGGCTATAAGCATGAGGAGAATTTATCATGGATTGCAACAAGGAAATACAATCTATCAAAGAGCAATTATCATAATTAAATTCCTTGAAATCCAAAATAGTGGGTTCATTAAAGTTTTGACTTCTTCAACCCCATTTTTAACAATTTTAGCATCAAGATCTAAAGACTCCGAATTCTTGGAACGCCGTCTAGGTAAAGGTGGATCATATTCAGTCCCATCATTATCAAGATTATATTGCAAAACAAAGATTTAATAGGGGACACATCAATAACTTTTAGATCTTCATCTTTATCTTCCAGAAAATTTTCCGGCTTGGCAGCCATCTGATTAACTAAGGTGGCTTGCTTATCTAAAACTTCATCTATTTACTTCTCAAGATAAGCAATCTGAGATTTCAAACCATCAAATTCTTTAGACATATCATCGAGCTCTTTATTCATATAACCCATAAAACTTTTTTGTTCTTTAAGCTCCTTTCTAAAGAAACTATTATGCTCAAATTGTAAAACCATAAAACTCCTGACGTTGCTTTCGATCTCTTCAATCCTTTTAAGGTGAAGATCACCAAATCTAGGTAAAGCCATCGTGAGAAGCAAGCAATCCGACACACAAGCAAACAAGAGACGGGCAAAAAGAGGCAAATAGAGAAAGAGAGGGAGGATGGAGAGAGAGAGGGCGAATAAAAAGGCAAGGGTGAAGTGGGGGAGAGGAAAATGAGAGGCAAATGACAAATAATGTAATGCGGGAGATAAGGGTTTGTGATGGGTACTTGGTATGTCTTGACTTGCAACGGCGCCACAAGTGACTCGTTGTTGGGCTTGACTAGTCTTGCGCGAACCTCCCTGGCAAAGGCGCTAGAAATCCTTCTTGCTACCTCTTGAGCACTTGCGTTGGTTTTCCCTTGAAGAGGAAAGGGTGATGCAGCAAAGTAGCGTAAGTATTTCCCTCAGTTTTTGAGAACCAAGGTATCAATTCAGTAGGAGGCCATGCACGAGTCCCTCGCACCTACACAAACAAATAAATCCTCGCAACCAACGCGATAAGGGGTTGTCAATCCCTACACGGTCACTTACGGGAATGAGATCTGATAGATATGATAAGATAATATTTTTGGTATTTTTATGATAAAGATGCAAAGTAAAATAAAAGGAAAAGGAAATAACTAAGTACTGGAAGATTAATATGATGGAAGATAGACCCGGGGGCCATAGGTTTCACTAGTTGCTTCTCTCAAGAGCATAAGTATTCATGGTGGGTAAACAAATTACTGTTGAGCAATTGATAGAATTGAGCATAGTTATGAGAATATCTAGGTATGATCATGTATATAGGCATCACGTCCGAGACAAGTAGACCGACTCCTGCCAGCATCTACTACTATTACTCCACACATCGACCGCTATCCAGCATGCATCTAGAGTATTAAGTTCAAGAGAACAGAGTAACGCTTTAAGCAAGATGACATGATGTAGAGGGATAAACTCATGCAACATGATGTAAACCCCATCTTGTTATCCTCGATGGCAACAATACAATACATGCCTTGCTGCCCCTACTGTCACTGGGAAAGGACACCGCAAGATTGAACCCAAAGCTAAGCACTTCTCCCATTGCAAGAAAGATCAATCTAGTAGGCCAAACCAAACTGATAATTTGAAGAGACTTGCAAAGATAACCAATCATACATAAAAGAATTCAGAGAAGATTCAAATATTGTTCATAGATAAACTTGATCATAAGCCCACAATTCATCGGTCTCAACAAACACACCGCAAAAGAAGATTACATCGAATAAATCTCCACAAGAGAGGGCGAGAACTTTGTATTGCGATCCAAAAAGAGAGAAGAAGCCATCTAGCTAATAACTATGGACCCGTAGGTCCGAGGTAAACTACTCACACTTCATCGGAGAGGCTATGGTGTTGATGTAGAAGCCCTCTGTGATCGATGCCCCCTCCGGCGGAGCTCCGGAAAAGGCCCCAAGATGGGATCTCGTGGATACAGAAAGTTACGGTGGTGGAATTAGGGTTTTGGCTCCGTATCTAGTAGTTTGGGGTACGTAGGTATATATAGGAGGAAGGAGTACGTCGGTGGAGCAATAGGGGGCCCACGAGGGTGGAGGGCGCGCCTGGGGGGGGGGGGGTAGGCACGCCCCCCTACCTCATGGCCTCCTGGTTGATGTCTTGATGTAGGGTCCAAGTCCTCTGGATCATGTTCGTTCCAAAAATCACGTTCTCGAAGGTTTCATTCCATTTGGACTCCGTTTGATATTCGTTTTCTGTGAAACCCTAAAATAGGCAAAAAAAACAGCAATTCTAGGCCAGGCCTCCGGTTAATAGGTTAGTCCCAAAAATAATATAAAAGTGTATAATAAAGCCCAAGAATGTCCAAAACAGAATGTAATATAGCATGCAACAATCAAAAATTATAGATACGTTGGAGACGTATCACTTGCGAATCAGCTATATATTCTGCTTCACATGTAGATCCTGGTAAGGAACTTTTCTTGGAACTGCACCAACTGACTGCTCCTCCAGTTAAATAAAAACATATCCGGTTTGAGACTTTGAGTCATCTGGATTAGTGTCAAACCTTAGCATCGACGTAACCCTTTACGACGAGCTCTTATTCACCTTGAGAAATGACAAACATGTCCTTCGTCCTATTTAGGTACTTAAGGATATTTTTGACCCATGTATATATAGCGAGGCACACATCTGGTCTGATACACAACATGGCATACATTATAGAGCCTATGGTTGAGGCATAGGGGATGGATTTCATCCTTTCTCCTTCTTATGTCATGGTCAGACTTCGAGTCTTACTCAACTTCACACCTTGCAACACAGGTAACAAGCCCTCCTTCAACTGTTCCATTTTGAACTTCTTCAAAATCTTGTCAAGGTATGTGTTGTGTGAAAGTCCTATCACGCGTCCCGATATATCCCTATAGATCTTGATGCCCAATCTGTAAGCAACTTCTCCCAAGTCTTTCATTGAAAAACTCTTGTTCAAATAATCATTTATGCTTTCCAAAAATTCTATATCATTTCCAATCAATAATATGTCATCCACATACAGTATTAGAAATACTACAGAGCTCCCTGCTACCTCTTGAGCACTGTGTTGGTTTTCCCTTGCAGAGGAAAGGGTGATGCAGCAAAGTAGCGTAAGTATTTCCCTCAGTTTTTGAGAACCAAGGTATCAATCCAGTAAGAGACTACACACAAGTCACCTCGCACCTACACAAACAAATATGAACCTTGCAACCAACACAATAAAGGGGTTGTCAATCCCTTCACGACCACTTGTAAAAGTGAGATCTGATAGAGATAATAAGATAAATATTTTTGGTATTTTTATGATATAGATTGAAAGTAAAGATTGCAAAGTAAAATAGATTGGAAACTTATATGATGGAAAATAGACCTGGGGGCCATAGGTTTCACTAGTGGCTTCTCTCAAAATAGCACAAGTATTACGGTGGGTAAACAAATTACTGTCGAGCAATTGATAGAAAAGTGAATACTTATGAGAATATCTAGGCATGATCATGTATATAGACATCACGTCCGCGACAAGTAGACCGAAATGATTCTGCATCTACTACTATTACTCCACACATTGACCGATATCCAGCATGCATCTAGAGTATTAAGTTCATAAGAACAGAGTAATGCATTAGGCAAGACGACATGATGTAGAGGGACAAACTCAAGCAATATGATATAAACCCCATCTTTTTATTCTAGATGGCAACAATACAATACGTGCCTTGCTGCGCCTGCTGTCACTGGGAAAGGACACCCCAAGATTGAACCCCAAGCTAAGCACTTCTCCCGTTGCAAGAAAGATCAGTCTAGTAGGCCAAACCAAACTGATAATTCGAAGAGACTTGCAAAGATAACAAATCATACATAAAAGAATTCAGAGAAGAACCAAATATTGTTCATTGATAATCTTGATCATAAACCCACAATTCATCGGATCTTGACAAACACACCGCAAAAGAATTAATCGAATAGATCTCCAAGAAGATCGAGGAGAACTTTGTATTGAGATCCAAAGAGAGAGAAGAAGCCATCTAGCTAATAACTATGGACCCGAAGGTCTGTGGTAAACTACTCACACATCATCGGAGAGGCTATGGTGTTGATGTAGAAGCCCTCCATGATCGATTCCCCCTTTGGCGGAGCTCCGAAAAAGGCCCCGAGATGGGATCTCTTGGGTACAAAAGGTTGCGGTGGTGGAAATAGGGTTTCATGGTGCTCTCGGATGTTTTCGGGGTATATGAGTATATATAGGCGAAAGAAGCCGGTCAGGGGAGCCACGAGGGGCCCATGAGGGTGGGGGGCGCGCCTGCCTCCCTGGGTGTGCCTCCCTGCCTCGTGGCCTCCTCGATGCTTCCTTGACGTCCACTCCAAGTCTTGTGGATTGCGTTTGTTCCAAAAATCACTCTCCCGAAGGTTTCATTCCGTTTGGATTCCGTTTGATATTCCTTTTCTGCGAAACACTGAAATAGGCAAAAAAACAGCAATTTGCACTGGGCCTTTGGTTAGTAGATTAGTCCCAAAAATAATATAGAAGTGTATAATAAAGCCCGTTAAACATCCAAAACAGATAATATAATAGCATGGAACAATCAAAAATTATAGATACGTTGGAGATGTATCAAGCATCCCCAAGCTTAATTCCTGCTCATCCTCGAGTAGGTAAATGATAAAAACAGAATTTTGATGTGGAATGCTACCTAGCATAATTCTCAATGTAATTTTTTTATTGTGGAATGGATGTACAGATCCGAAAGATTCAAGACAAAAGTTTAATATTGACATAAAAATAATAATACTTCAAGCATACTAGCAAAGCAATCATGTCTTCTCAAAATAACATGGCCAAAGGAAGTTATCCCTACAAAATCATATAGTCGTGCTATGCTCCATCTTCACCACACAAAGTATTTAAATCATGCACAAGCCAAGCAATTGTTTCATACTTTTGATGTTCTCAAACTTTTTCAATCTTCATGCAATATATGAGTGTGAGCCATGGACATAGCACTATATATGGAATAGAATGGTGGTTGTGCAGAAGACAAAAAAGGAGAAGATAGTCTCACATCAACTAGGCTTATCAACGGGCTATGGATATGCCTATCAATAGATATCAATGTCATAAAGAACTCACATACTTATTGCAAAAATCTATTAGTTATCGAAACAAAGTACTACGCGCATGCTCCTAGGGGGACAGATTGGTAGGAAAAGACCATCGCTCGTCCCCGACCGCCACTCATAAGGAAGACAATCAATAAATAAATCATGCTCCGACTTCATCACATAACGGTTCACCATACGTGCATGCTACGGGAATCACAAACTTTAACACTAGTATTTCTCAAATTCACAACTACTCAATTAGCATGACTCTAATATCACCATCTTCATATCTCAAAACAATCATCAAGTATCAAACTTCTCATAGTATTCAATGCACTTTTTATGATAGTTTTTATTATACCCATCCTGGATGCCTATCATATTAGGACTAGTTTTATAACCAAAGCAAATTACCATGTTGTTCTAAAGGACTCTCAAAATAATATAAGTGAAGCATGAGAGATCAATAATTTATATAAAATAAAACCACCACCATACTCTTAAAAAGAAATAAGTGAAGCACTAGAGCAAAATTTTCTAGCTCAAAAGATATAAGTGAAGCACATAGAGTATACTAATAAATTCCGATTCATGTGTGTCTCTCCCAAAAGGTGTGTACAACAAGGATGATTGTGGTAAACTAAAAAGCAAAGACTCAAATCATACAAGACGCTCCAAGCAAAACACATATCATGTGGTGAATAAAAATATAGCATCAAGTAAAGTTACCGATGGATGAAGACGAAAGAGGGGATGCCTTCCGGGGCATCCCCAAGCTTAGACTTTTGGTTGTCCTTGAATTTTACCTTGGGGTGCCTTGGGCATCCTGATACGTCTCCAACGTACCTATAATTTTTGATTGTTCCATGCTATTATATTATCTATTTTGGATGTTAATGGGCTTATTTTTACACTTTTATATTATTTTTGGGACTAACCTATTAACCGGAGGCCCAACCCAAATTGTTGTTTTTTTGCCTATTTTAGAGTTTCACCGAAAAGGAATATCAAACGGAGTCCAAACGGAATGAAACCTTCGAGAGTGTTATTTTTGGAACAGACGTGATCCAGGAGACTTGGAGTGGACGTCAAGAAACAATCGAGGAGGCCACGAGGCAGGGGGCGCGCCCACCCCCCTGGGCGCGCCCTCCACCCTCATGGGCCCCTCGTTGCTCAACCGACCTACATCTTCCTCCTATATATATCCATATACCCCGCAAACATCCAGGAGCACCACGAAACCCTATTTACACCGCCGCAACCTTCTGTACCCAAGAGATCCCATATTGGGGCCTTTTCCGGAGCTCTGCCGGAGGGGGCATTGATCACGGAGGGCCTCTACATCAACTCCATGGCCCCTCTGATGATGTGTGAGTAGTTTACTTCAGACCTTCGGGTCCATAGCTAGTAGCTATATGGCTTCTTCTCTCTCTTTGGATCTCAATACAAAGTTCTCCTCGATTCTCTTGGAGATCTATTCGATGTAATCTTGTTTTGCGGTGTGTTTGTCGAGATCCGATGAATTGTGGGTTTATGATCTAGTTTATCTATGATCAATATTTGAATCTTCTCTGAATTCTTTTATGTATGATTGGTTTATCTTTGCAAGTCTCTTTGAATTATCAGTTTGGTTTGGCCTACTAGATTGATCTTTCTTGCAATGGGATAAGTGCTTAGCTTTGGGTTCAATCTTGTGGTGCTCGATCCCAGTGACAGAAAGGGAAACGACACGTATTGTATTGTTGCCATCAAGGATACAAAGATGGGGTCTACATCATATTGCATGAGTTTATCCCTCTACATCATGTCATCTTGCTTAAGGCGTTACTCTGTTCTTATGAACTTAATACTCTAGATGCATGCTGGATAGCGATCGATGTGTGGAGTAATAGTAGTAGATGTAGAATCGTTTCAGTCTACTTGTCTCGGACGTGATGCCTATATACATGATCATGCCTAGATATTCTCATAATTATTCGCTTTTCTATCAATTGCCCGACAGTAATTTGTTCACCCACCGTAATACTTATGCTATCTTGAGAGAAGCCACTAGTGAACCTATGGCGTCCGGGTCTTTTCTCCATCATACAAATTTCCAATCTATTTTATTTTGCAATCTTTACTTTCAATCTATATCATAAAAATACCATAAATATTTATCTTATTATTATCATCTCTATCAGATCTCACTCTTGCAAGTGGTCGTGTAGGGATTGACAACCCCTTTATCGCGTTGGTTGCGAGGTTCTTCTTTGTTTGGTTAGCTACGAGGTGACTTGCGCGTGGTCTCCTACTGGATTGATACGTTGGTTCTCAAAAACTGAGGGAAATACTTACGCTGCTCTACTGCATCACCCTTTCCTCTTCAAGGGAAAACCAACGCAGTGCTCAAGAGGTAGCGAGAAGGATTTCTTGCGCCGTTGCCGGGGAGATCTACGCCAAGTCAAGACATACCAAGTACCCATCACAACTCTTATCCTTCGCATTACATTATTTGCCATTTGCCTCTCGTTTTCCTCTCTCCCACTTCACCCTTGCCGTTTTATTCGCCCTCTCTTTTCCGTTCGCCTCTTTTTCATTTGCCTCTTTTGCCTGTTTGTTGTTTTCTTGCGTGTTGGGTTGCTTGCTTGTCATAATGGCGCAAGATAATACTAAATTGTGTGACTTTGCTAATACCAACAATAATGATTTTATTAGCACTCCGATTGCTCCTCCTTCCGATGCTGAATCTTGTGAAATTAATACTGCTTTGCTGAATCTTGTCATGAAAGATCCATTTTCTGGCCTTCCTAGTGAATATGCCGCTACCCATCTAAAAAACTTTGTTGATTTGTGTGATGTGCAAAAGATTTATGAGTTGGTTAGGAACGTGGATAGCATTTCTCTTGATGTTGATTCTTTGAAACTTAGATCTATTCCACCTAAGCACGATATCAATGAGTGTCTCAAAGCCATGAGAATTTCCATTGATGAGTGCAAAGAAAGAACCGCTAGGGTGCATGCTAAGAAAGATTGCTTTGTGAAAGTGTGTTCTTCTAGTTTTCATGACAATAAAGATGAAGATCTAAAAGTAATTGATGTGTCCCCTATTAAATCCTTGTTTTGCAATATGAATCTTGATAATGATGGGACTGGAGGTGAGTCAACTTTAGTTAGAAGGCGTCCCAAAAATTCGGAGTTTTTAGATCTTGATGCAAAAATTGGTAAAAGTGGGATTGAAGAGGTCAAAACTTTAGATAGCAATGAACCCACTATCTTGGATTTCAAGGAATTTAATTATGATAATTGCTCTTTGATAGATTGTATTTCCTTGTTGCAATCCGTGCTAAAGTCTCCTCATGCTTATAGTCAAAATAAAGCTTTTACTAAACATATCGTTGATGCTTTGATGCAATCTTACGAAGAAAAACTTGAGTTGGAAGTTTATATCCCTAGAAAACTTTATGATGAATGGGAACCTACAATTAAAATTAAAATTAAAGATCATAAATGCTATGCTTTGTGTGATTTGGGTGCTAGTGTTTCCACGATTCCAAAAACTTTGTGTGTTTTGCTAGGTTTCCGTGAATTTGATGATTGTTCTCTAAACTTGCACCTTGCGGATTCCACCATTAAGAAACCTATAAGAAGAATTTATGATGTTCTTATTGTTGCAAATAGGAACTATGTGCCCATAGATTTCAGTGTTCTTGATATAGATTGCAATCCTTCATGTCCTATTATTCTTGGTAGACCTTTCCTTAGAACGATTGGTGCAATTATTGATATGAAGGAAGGGAATATTAGATTCCAATTTCCATTAAGGAAGGGCATGGAACACTTTCCTAGAGAGAAAATTAAATTATCTTATGAATCTATTATGAGAGCCACTTATGGATTGCATACCAAAGATGACAATACCTAGATCTATCCTTGATTTTATGCCTAGCTAAGGGCGTTAAACGATAGCGCTTGTTGGGAGGAAACACAATTTTATTTTTATTCCTTGCTTTTTGCTCCTGTTTAGTAATAAATAATTTATCTAGCCTCTGTTTTGGTTGTGCTTTTTGTGTTTAATTAGTGTTTGTGCCAAGTAGAACCGTTGGGAAGACTTGGGGAAAGTCTTTTTGATCCTGCTGTAAAAAACATAAACTTTAGCGCTCGCGAGAATTGCTGCCATTTTGTATTGGAGAGTGCTATTTAGTTAATTATTTTTGCAGATGATTAATAGATAAATTCCTCACGTCCAGCAATTTATTTTAGAATTTGTGGGGTTCCAGAAGTGGTCGAAACCTACAGATTACCACAGACTATTCTGTTTTTGACAGATTCTGTTTTTCGTGTGTTGTTTGCTTATTTTGATGAATCTATGGCTAGTATCGGGGGGTATGAACCATAGAGAAGTTGCTATACAGTAGGTTTAACACAAATATAAATAAAGAATGAGTTAATTACAGTACCTTAACTGGTGGTTTGTTTTCTTATACTAACGGAGCTCATTAGATTTTCTCAACACTTTACAACTTCTTGTTCCAAAATCCATCAAATCTTTACCCAAAACTTGAAAACTTCACAACACAAAACTCAACAGAAAATCTCATGAGTTCCGTTAGTATAAGAAAACAAACCACCACTTAAGGTACTATAATGAACTCATTCTTTATTTATATTGGTGTTAAACCTACTGTATTACAACTTCTCTATGGTTCATACCCCCCCGATACTAGCCATAGATTCATCAAAATAAGCAAACAACACAAGAAAAACAGAATCTGTCAAAAACAGAACATTCTGTAGTAATCTGTAGGTTTCGAATACTTCTGCAACTACAAAAATTCTAAAATAAATTGGTGGACGTGAGGAATTTGTCTATTAATCATCTGCAAAAATAATCAACCTAATCGCGCTCTCCAGTAAAAAATGGCAGCAAATCTCGTGAGCGCTAAAGTTTCTGTTTTTTACAGCAAGATCGCAAAAACTTCCCCCAAGTCTTCCCAAAGGTTCTACTTGGCACCGTCGGCGTCCTGGGAACGGGGGTCCCTAGACTTGCCTGCCTGCGGCCCGTGGCGTGGCTAAGCCAGCAGGCCGTACGTCCCATCTTCACCAACAAAGCGCCCAAGACCCTCGCGAGGGGCCAAGCCTCGCGAGGCGGACGACGCAAGACCTCCTCTGGAGTGGCCTAGCTAGGCAGGCTCACGAGGAGCAGAGATATCAAGGTGGGGCGAACCTCACGAGGCTCTCATGACGATCGACACCAGGCGGGCGCCAGCGCCACAGCGTCCTTGTTTCCTCTTTGGTGCAAAGGGGGCAAGCGCAGCCGCGGAGTACCGAGGCCTCAGGCAAAGGTTGCCATTTTGGTGCAACAAGACCAAGGCCATGGACTGCAAGAGGGAGGTCATTGTGGAGCCCAGAATAGCGTCACCACCAGAACTTTGTGCAGGCGAAGACTAGTTTTGTCAGGATAGCTTGTACTAGTTGTCCCCATTCAAATTAGCTCGCCATTGTTGGCTCCCTCCCCGCTCGATATTTGGGAAGAGGACCAGGGCCTCTATAAATAGGACTAGCCACCACAGTGGAGAGGGACAGATCATCTTGGCTAGAGAGACCACCCCCCACACACACAAGCTCACCAAGCACAAGAACGCCTCAACCTCAGGAGTCCGTTCTTCCCTTATATTGTTCATCATCAGCCCAAGAGGCAATCCATCACCACTACACTGGAGTAGGGTATTACACCACAACGGTGGCCCGAACCAGTATAAACCCCGTATCCTTCTGTGTTGTGAGTTCGTCGAGTTCGTCCGCGGGATCTTAGCGAGCTAGATCGTAGATCGGTTGAAGGGAAAGACTTCGCGCGCAACCCAGTGTTCGAACCTTAAGAGTTTGCCGGAACCCCATACCCCGACCCCAGGCGGCGCGGGCGTCACCAAGCTCCGTCGGGCGTGGACAACGCGGCCAGGCATCATCCACCCTCACCCCGCGGCAAGAACGAGCCGCGGCGAGAGCAGCGGGTCACGCCGCTGCAACGGCGCCGCACTCACGGCGGGAGCAAGCGAACATGCGGGCGGCACTCACAGTGGCAAGGGAGCTCCTGCGATGCAGGATGATGGAGAGCGGCCGGGACACGCTGCTTGAGTGTGTTGCTGAGCTGCTGGACGCAGCGGCGTCGGGAGCACCACCCTTCAGCTATCGACTTCCCCCAGGCCAATGCAAGGTCGCGCAGCGAGCCTCACCACATCTGCGCGCCGTCTACTACGCCCGAGGGCTTCGCCAACATTAGCATGGCTGGCGGCGTAGGGGGCTCCAACCCCCCCATGCCGCCCTCGAGAAGCATGAGCGCAAGCATCACCCCCCATGGTCCTAGCCGAATGTCGTATTATCATCCCCAGGACGCCATCATGGGCGGAGCAACATGGAGTGTGGGGCACCACGGCGAGGTGTTCGGGATGACGGCCCCAGAAGCCTACGTGCCCGGCATGATGGACCAAGGGTACACACCAGAGGACGACATCGGCTCATTCATTGGAGAAGATTAGGGAGAAGGGGCGCTAGGAGTCAAAGCCTTCCAAGAGCCAGCGGAGAACCATAGCGATCACACCGGCGACGGCAACTACAGGGTACCGCTAACCTCTCAGGAACAGGCTTATGCTAACCATGGGCTGCAGATGAATCAGGTTGCAGCACCGATCGACGACCCCGGCATGGCGGCACCCGTCTCAACAAGGGAGACACGCTGGGAGCCGCCGAGAGGGAGCCAGGAGCAAGGCTCCTCCCCAAGGCACGCGAAACTAGGGGACACTCGGAGGTAGGCCCTCTGCTGGGGTGGCTTCAACGACCCTTCCTCCGGCAGAGGACCCGTGTTTGCCGAGGGAACCGTTGGCGTCCTCTTTCCCTCCTTTGTGTCGTCCTGATCTCCGGCCGGCTCAAAGGAGGTCAAGAGTGGCGCAAGGCGGGGCCCTCGTCTGGCGATATGAAGCAAGGCCAGTACCTGTGAAGAAGGCCCGGTGCCTGTGAAGCTCGCCGCCCGTGACACTCTCACATAATAATGAGTTGGGGCTGTACACGCACCGGAGTCTCAGGAGCGCCGGCCTCAGGCCCTGGGGCTCCCTCCCACGCCTAGTGGACAATACTTAGCTCCGCGCTGGTGAGAAGACTTGAAGACCCGAAGACTAGACTAGGTGCTGATGTCTACTACACAACCTTCTTCTTGTAGACGTTGTTGGGCCTCCAAGTGCAGAGGTTTGTAGGACAGTAGCAAATTTCCCTCAAGTGGATGACATAAGGTTTATCAATCCATAGGAGGCGTAGGATGAAGATGGTCTCTCTCAAGCAACCCTGCAACCAAATAACAGCGAGTCTCTTGTGTCCCCAACACACCCAATACAATGGCAAATTGTATAGGTGCACTAGTTCGGCGAAGAGATGGTAATACAAGTGCAATATGGATAGTAGATAATAGTTTTTTTAATCTGAAAATAAAAAAGCAAGGTAACTAATGGTACAAGTGAGCACAAACGGTATTGCAATGCTAGGAAACAAGGCCTAGGGTTCATACTTTCACTAGTGCAAGTCCTCTCAACAATAATAACATAATTGGATCACATAACTATCCCTCAACATGCAACAAAGAGTCACTCCAAAGTCACTAATAGTAGAGAACAAACGAAGAGATTATGGTAGGGTACGAAACCACCTCAAAGTTATTCTTTCCAATCAATCCGTTGGGCTATTCCTATAAGTGTCACAAACAGCCCTAGAGTTCGTACTAGAATAACACCTTAAGACACAAATCAACCAAAACCCTAATGTCACCTAGATACTCCAATGTCACCTCAAGTATCCATGGGTATGATTATACGATATGCATCACACAATCTCAGATTCATCTATTCAACCAACACATAGAACCTCAAAGAGTGCCCCAAAGTTTCTACCGGAGAATCACGACGAAAACGTGTGCCAACCCCTATGCATAGGTTCATGGGCGGAGCCCGCAAGTTGATCACCAAAACATACATCAAGTGAATCACGTGGTATCCCATTGTCACCATAGATACGCACGGCAAGACATACATCAAGTGTTCTCAAATCTTTAAAGACTCAATCCGATAAGATAACTTCAAAGGGGAAACTCAGTCCATTACAAGAGAGTAGAGGGGGAGAAACATCATAGGATCCAAATATAATAGCAAAGCTCGTGATACATCACGATCGTATCACCTCAAGAACACGAGAGAGAGATCAAACACATAGCTACTGGTACATACCCTCAGCCCTGAGGGAGAACTACTCCATCCTCGTCATGGAGAGCACCGGGATGATGAGGATGGCCACCGGAGAGGGATTCCCCCTCCGGCAGGGTGCCAGAACGGGTCTAGATTGGTTTTCGGTGGCTACGGAGGCTTTTGGTGGCGGAACTCCCGATCTATTGTGCTCCCCGATCGTTTTAGGGTATATGGAGATATATAGGCGGAAGAAGTATGTCAGGGGAGCCACGAGGGGCCCACGAGGGTGGAGGGCGCGCCCAGGGGGGTGTGCACGCTCGCTGCCTCGTGGCTTCCTCGTTGCTTCCCTTACATGGACTCCAAGTCTCCCGGGTTGCTTTCCTTCCAAAAATAAGTTCTGTGAAGTTTCAGGTCAATTGGACTCCGTTTGATATTCCTTTTCTGCGAAACACTGAAACAAGGGAAAAACAGAAACTGGCACTGGGCTCTAGGTTAATAGGTTAGTCCCAAAAATCATATAAAATAGCATATAAATGCATATAAAACATCCAAGGTTGATAATATAATAGCATGGAACAATCAAAAATTATAGATACGTTGGAGACGTATCAGGTGCCGGATGCGGCCTTTCGCTTTGGATCTCTCTTTCTGTGGCTTTGCTTTCTGATTCTGGATTTAAGTTGAAGCTGAATTTTCATCGATGCGCGCGGGGGGTGCCTTTTCTCGTTCGAGCCGTTTTTTCGCCTTCTGGATCTTGTTTGGTTTGGGAGTCACGTCCGTCGCCTCTCCCTCGCAAAGCTCCTCGCGAGCCGGGCCGCGCAAAGCATGCGCTAGCACTACACCTGGTGCTCACCCCTTCCGCCCCCTTCACACAGGGCGCTAAGTGATAACCCATAGGTTTAGGGGATCGCAACAGTTTTCGATAAGTAAGAGTGTCGAACCCAACGAGGAGCTAAAGGTAGAACAAATATTCCCTCAAGTTCTATCGACCACTGATACAACTCTACGCACGCTTGACGTTCGCTTTACCTAGAACAAGTATGAAACTAGAAGTACTTTGTAGGTATTTTCGGAAAGGCTTGCAAGAAAGTAAAGAGCACGAAAATAAAACTAGGGGCTGTTAAGGTAAAGAAACAATAAAGTAAATATAGCGAGTGTGGAAAAGTGGTGGTAGGAGTTGTGAAATTGCCCCTAAGCAATTGACTATTTTACTAGAACGATAGCAAGTATTATGTGGGAGAGGCCACTGCTAGCATGTCATCCCTTACTTGGAATTCTATGCACTTATGATTGGAACTATTAGCAAGCATTCGCAACTACTAATGTTCATTAAGGTAAAACCCAACCATAACATTAAGATATATTGGTCCCCTTTCAATCCCGCATGCATCAATTTCTATGCTAGGTTGAAGCTTCTGTCACTCTTGCCCTCCAATACATAGTCCTATCAACATACAACTAACCCTAGGGTGTGATCCACGCGCGCAATCATATGATGGGCACCAAAGGATAGAAACATAACCACAAGCAAATTAAATCAATCATAGCAATTCATTAACCACCAATAGGACAACGAAAATCTACTCAGACATCATAGGATGGCAACACATCATTGGATAATAATATGAAGCATAAAGCACCATGTTCAAGTAGAGGGTACAGCGGGTTGCGGGAGAGTGGACCGCTGTAGATAGAGGGGGGAAGGTGATGGAGATGTTGGTGAAGATGGCGGAGGTGTTGGTGTAGATCGCGGTGATGATGATGGCCCCAGGTGGCACTCCGGTGCCACCGGAAGCGAGGGGGAGAGAGCCCCCCTCCTTCTTCTTCTTCCTTGACCTCCTCCCTAGATCAGAGAAGGGTTTCCCCTCTGGTCCATGGTCTCCATGGCGTGGGAGGGGCGAGAGCCCCTCCGAGATTGGATCTGTCTCTCTTTGTTTCTGCGTTCTCCGATTCTTCCCTTTCACCGTTTCTTATATTCCCGGAGATCCGTAACTCCGATTGGGCTGAAATTTTGACACGATATCTATCCAGAAATTAGCTTTCTTGCGGCGAAAGAAGGGCTCCAACCGCCTTACGGGGTGCCCACGAGGGTCAGGGGCGCGCCCCCTACTTCGTGCCCCCCTCGGGCACCGTCTCGCGATGATTCCACTTCCCAAAATTCATAAATATTCCAAAATAAATCTCCGTCAGTTTTTATTCCGTTTGGACTCCGTTTGGTATGGGTTTTCTGCGAAACAAAAAACATGCAACAAATAGGAACTGGCACTGGGCACTGGATTAATATGTTAGTCCCAAAAATAGTATAAAAAGTTGCCAAAAGTATATGAAAGTTGTAGAATATTGGCATGGAACAATAAAAAATTATAGATACGACAGAGACGTATCAGCATCCCCAAGCTTAATTCCTGCTCGTCCTCGAGTAGGTAAATGATAAAAAAGATATTTTTTGATGTGGAATGCTACCTAGCATAATCTTGATCATGTAATCTAATCATGGCATGAATATTAAGATACGAGTGATTCAAAGCAATAGTCTATCATTTGACATAAAAACAATAATACTTCAAGCCCACTAATAAAGCAATCATGTCTTTTCAAAATAACAAGGCCAAACAAAGTTATCCCCACAAAATCATATAGTCTGGCTATGCTCCATCTTCACCACACAAAATATTCACATCATGCACAACCCCGATGACAAGCCACGCAATTGTTTCATACTTTTGACGTTCTCAAACCTTTTCAACTTTCACGCAATACATGAGCGTGAGCCATGGACATAGCACTATAGGTGGAATAGAATATGATGGTGGAGGAGACAAAAAGGAGAAGATAGTCTCACATCAACTAGGCGTATCAACGGGCTATGGAGATGCCCATCAATAGATATCAATGTGAGTGAGTAGGGATTGCCATGCAATGGATGCACTAGAGCTATAAGTATATGAAAGCTCAAACTGAAACTAAGTGGGTGTGCATCCAACTTGCTTTCTCATGAAGACCTCGGGCATTTGAGGAAGCCCATCATCGGAATATACAAGCCAAGTTCTATAATGAAAATTCCCACTAGTATATGAAAGTGATAACTCAAGAGACTCTCTATATGAAGAACATGGTTCTACTTTGAAGCACAAGTGTGGAAAAAGGATAGTAGCACTGCCCCTTCTCTCTTTTTCTCTCATTTTTTTTATTTTTTTATTTTTTTGGTGGGCTTCTTTGGCCTCTTTTTTTTTATTTGGGCTTCTTTGGCCTCTTTTATTTTTTTGTAAAGTCCAGAGTCTCATCCCGATATGGGGGAATCATAGTCTCCATCATCCTTTCCTCACTGGGGCAATGCTCTAATAATGATGATCATCACACTTTTATTTACTTACAACTCAATGTCTAGAACAAAGTATGACTCTATATGGATGCCTCCGGCGGTGTACCAGGATGTGCAATGATCTAGCGTAGCAATGACATCAAAAAACGGACAAGCCATGAAAACATCATGCTAGCTATCTTATGATCATCCAAAGCAATATGACAATGAATGCTCAAGTCATGAATATGATGATGATGGAAGTTGCATGGAAATATATCTCGGAATGGCTATGGAAATGCCATGATAGGTAGGTATGTGGCTTTTTTGAGGAAGGTATATGGTGGGTTTATGGTACCAGCGAAAGTTGCACGGTACAAGAGAGGCTAGCAATGGTGGAAGGGTGAGAGTGCGTATAATCCATGGACTCAACATTAGTCATAAAGAACTCACATACTTATTGCAAAAATCTATTAGTCATCGAAACAAAGTACTACGCGCATGCTCCTAGGGGGGTAGATTGGTAAGAAAAGACCATCGCTCGTCCCCGACCGCCACTCATAAGGAAGACAATCAATAAATAGATCATGCTTCGACTTCGTTACATAACGGTTCACCATACGTGCATGCTACGGGAATCACAAACCTCAACACAAGTATTTCTACAATCCACAACTACCCACTAGCATGACCCTAATATCACCATCTTTATATCGCAAAACTATTGCAAGGAATCAAACACATCATATTCAGTGATCTACAAGTTTTATGTAGGATTTTATGACTAACCATGTGAATGACCAATTCCTGTCATCTCTCTAAATAGATATAAGTGAAGCAAGAGAGTTCAATTCTTTCTACAAAATATATGCCCACGCTGTAACAAATATAAGTGAAGCAAAAGAGCATTCTACAAATGGCGCTTGTCTATGTAAAGAGAAACAAGCAATCCAAACTTCAAATGATAGAAGTGAAGCACATGAAGCTTTCTATAAAGTCATACTCAAAAGATATAAGTGAAGTGGATACAGCATTCTATAAATCAACTACGGACTATCTCATACCGGCATGGTGCATAAAAGAAAAATGAAAACTAAATGCAAAAGACGCTCCAAGATTGCACATATCGCATGAACGAAACGAATCCAAAAACATACCGATACTTGTTGAAGAAAGAGGGGATGCCTTCCAGGGCATCCCCAAGCTTAGACGCTTGATTATCCTTGAATATTTACTTGGGGTGCCTCGAGCATCCCCAAGCTTGAGCTCTTGCCTCTCTTCCTTCTTCTCACATCAAGACCTTCTCAATCATCGAACACTTCATCCACACAAAACTTCAACAGAAAACTTGGTAAGATCCATTAGTATAATGAAGCAAATCACTACTCTAAGTACTGTTGCAAACCAATTCATATTTTATTTTTGCATTGTGTCTACTGTAATATAACTTTTTCATGGCTTAATCCACTAATATAAATTGATAGTTTCATCAAAACAAGCAAACTATGCATCAAAAACAGAATCTGTCTAAAACAGAACAGTCTGTAATAATCTGAACATTCATCATACTTCTATTACTTGAAAAATTCTACAAAAAATAGGAAAAATAAAAAATTTGTATAGGAAGACAGTTCAAAAAGAATCAGAACCATTTGACGTTCCAGCTAAAAACGTAAAATTGCGCACTACAGCCAAAGTTTATGTCCTGCACCGTACAAACCATCAAGCAAATGTAAACATCCTAAAGGCAAACCTTGGCACATTATTCTTATTTCTAAACTTTATAAAAGCACACAATAGAAATAAATGACTCTCTAAAACTTCCGGGTTGTCTCCCTGGCAGCGCTTTCTTTAAAGCCATTAAGCTAGGCATATAGTGCTCAAGTAATGGATCCACCCGGATCCCAAGGTATATCAAAGCCAATTTTAATTAACAATGATTTGTAATTTAGTAGGTAGCACAAAGTAACATATATCAAGTAATGACGAAGTCTAACTCTCTTCCTATGCATCGGCATGTCATAAAAGAACAATTCATGCACACATAGTAGAGGCCAATGCATAGCATAAGCAGTTCCTTGCAATTTTTATCATATTGGAAACATAGAGAGGTGGAGATATAGTTCCTCTCTAATAATAATTGCAAGTAGGAGCAGCAAGCACATGCATATTATATTCATCAAAATCATCATGTGCAATGGTAAAAGGCAACCCATCAATATAATCCTTAATAAGTGCAAACTTCTCCGATATAGTGTAGTCGGGAGAATTCAAAAAGATAATAGGAATATCATGCGTGGGTGCAATAGAAACAATTTCATGTTTAACATAAGGAACTATAGCAAGTTCATCTCCACAAGCATAATTCATATTGGCATCTTGGCGACAAGCATAGCAAGCATCATCAAAAAGGGATATTTCAAGAGAATCAATGGGATCATAACAGTCATCATAGCAATCATCCTTCGGTAAGCACGAAGGGGAATTAAACAATGTATGAGTTGAAGAGTTACTCTCATTAGAAGGTGGGCATGGGTGATCAATCCGCTCTTCCTCCTTTTGTTCTTCGCTCTCCTCCTCATCTTTTTCATCCAATGAGCTCACAGTGTCATCAACTTCTTCTTCCATAGGTTCCTGCAAAATATTAGTCTCTTCTTGGACAGCGGAGACTTTCTTCATAAGTGCATTAATTTCATAATTGTATTCATAATTATCATAGCAATATTTGAGGATAGCTGAATTTTCAGATCTATAACAAGCATCATCAATATCATCAAACTCTTTAAACATAGATTCAATTTCATAAGCACCCATAAAAGCAACAAATTCTTCTATTTGTTCCACATCATAGTAATCATATATACCTCTAGCATAAGAAGCCAAGGTTTCATTATCATTAAATTTGCATGAAAAGGGGAGGTGTGGAGAATTTATCCTAGAGCAACAAGTATAATCATATTCCGAGCATAGTTGTCTAGCATACGACTTCAATATATAAATTTGATCCCATAATAGTTTCCCTTTTTGTGTCAAGCGATAATCCCTAAAGTATTCACGTTGATCCAACGTTACTCCCATTACATAATTAAATGGGGTTTTCTCAGGATTATTAAAGTGGTACATAATATTTTTCACATATTGAGCATTGAGGGTTTTAGGAGGTTCCCCATCTCCATGAGTAGCAAGTACACCTATTTTTTTTGGTATTTCGTGTTCCATATCCATAACCAAAGATAAAGAACAACTAAGAATAGCAAATAAAAATTACTTAGTGATAAAGCAAACAAGCACACACGAAATATTCACCCACGCTATTGCTCCCCGGCAACAGCGCTCGAAAAAGGTCTTGATAACCCACAAGTATAGGGGATCGCAATAGTTTTCGATAAGTAAGAGTGTCGAACCCAACGAGGAGCTAAAGGTAGAACAAATATTCCCTCAAGTTCTATCGACCACCGATACAACTCTACGCACGCTTGACGTTCGCTTTACCTAGAACAAGTATGAAACTAGAAGTACTTTGTAGGTATTTTCGGAAAGGCTTGCAAGAAAGTAAAGAGCACGAAAATAAAACTAGGGGCTGTTAAGGTAAAGAAACAATAAAGTAAATATAGCGAGTGTGGACAAGTGGTGGTAGGAGTTGCGAAATTGCCCCTAAGCAATTGACTACTTTACTAGACCGATAGCAAGTATTATGTGGGAGAGGCCACTGCTAGCATGTAATCCCTTACTTGGAATTCTATGCACTTATGATTGGAACTATTAGCAAGCATCTGCAACTACTAATGTTCATTAAGGTAAAACCGAACCATAGCATTAAGATATATTGGTCCCCTTTCAATCCCGTATGCATCAATTTCTATGCTAGGTTGAAGCTTCTGTCACTCTTGCCCTCCAATACATAGTCCTATCAACATACAACTAACCCTAGGGTGTGATCCACGCGCGCAATCATATGATGGGCACCAAAGGACAGCAACATAACCACAAGCAAATTAAATCAATCATAGCAATTCATCAACCACCAATAGGACAACGAAAATCTACTCAGACATCATAGGATGGAAACACATCATTGGATAATAATATGAAGCATAAAGCACCATGTTCAAGTAGAGGGTACAGTGGGTTGCGGGAGAGTGGACCGCTGTAGATAGAGGGGGGAAGGTGATGGAGATGTTGGTGAAGATGGCGGAGGTGTTGGTGTAGATCGCGGTGATGATGATGGCCCCCGGTGGCACTCCGGTGCCACCGGAAGCGAGGGGGAGAGAGCCCCCCTCCTTCTTCTTCTTCCTTGACCTCCTCCCTAGATGAGAGAAGGGTTTCCCCTCTGGTCTATGGTCTCCATGGCGTGGGAGGGGCGAGAGCCCCTCCGAGATTGGACCTGTGTCTCTTTGTTTCTGCGTTCTCCGATTCTTCCCTTTCACTGTTTCTTATATTCCGGGAGATCCGTAAATCCGATTGGGCTGAAATTTTGACACGATCTCTATCCAGAAATTAGCATTCTTGCGGCAAAAGAAGGGCTCCAACCGCCTTACGGGGTGGCCACGAGGGCCAGGGGCGCGCCTGACACCCTGGGGCGCGCCCCCTACCTTGTGCCCCCCTCGCGCACCGTCTCGCGATGATTCCACTTCCCAAAATTCATAAATATTCCAAAATAAATCTCCGCCAGTTTTTATTCCGTTTGGACTCCATTTGGTATGGGTTTTCTGCAAAACAAAAACATGCAACAAACAGGAACTGGCACTGGGCACTGGATTAATATGTTAGTCCCAAAAATAGTATAAAAAGTTACCAAAAGTATATGAAAGTTGTAGAATATTGGCATGGAACAATCAAAAATTATAGATACGACGGAGACATATCAATAAGCTCCGCGGGATTCTTAGGAACTCGTCGCCTCATGACCCTGCCCTAAGCAGGCGCTGACTAAGGTAATCCACGTCTGGAAACTCACCCCCAGCTTCACGAGCTCATGAGGACACATACCCACATCGCATAGGAAACTAAAAACTGTGATCTACCTACACGAGGGGCTCCCCCCTCTCAAAATGCTCTTACAAGTTTTCCAAGGGCCACGCCAAGTTTTGCGTGCAGAATAAAACAACAGGAGAATATGGGATCAGCCAGAGATATCGCTCGCTGCGTCGTCCAGGGACGCGTCGCTCGCATCGTCATCACCTTCGTCGGAATCGTCACCACCGTCGGCGACGCCCCCATCGCCGTCGTTGACCACGTCACCTTCGTCTGCGACGACCACCACCCCATTGTTCTCCGTGGTGAAGGCCCTGACCAACGCATCGACATGATCCTATACCCAACGCGCCAAGTCGCCCCGGACGGCAGTGGGCACATGAGCAATGGTGGCATCAAAGTCGAAGTTGGGGTCAGCGTTCAGGAGGTGGCTGAATACACGGGAGAAGGCGCGCTGAAGCAGGCCACGACCCCTCTCCTCCACAAGCTGTCGGGCTCTGGCAGATTGAGCCTCCAGGTGCATCACCACCTCAGTGAAGAAGGTCAGGTGGCTGACGTAGTCACTCGAGTGAGGGGTCGGGGCGTTCTCGTCACAGATATAGCCCAGGGCGGTGTTGGCCTTGTTCTGAAGGTCTTGAAGCATAGGGGCATGCTCGTGCTCTAGCGTTCGGCGTTGGAGCAATTCTTTTCTGTTTTGCTGAGCGACGGCCTCGGCATCGTCAATTCGCCTCCGGAGGGAAAGCAGCTCGGCGCGGGCGGAGGCTAGGTCCGCCTGCGCCGTAACCAGGGTGGCGGTTGTGGCCTCAGCACGCCTCTCGGCCTCGTCCAACCTGGGCCCGAGGGCGGTGGCCCTGCCCACGCCCTCCTGTCCGGTGAGCTCCAGCCTCAAGCCATACCTGCCTTCCAGATCAGCGCGAACCACAACTACCCGGCGGTTGATCTCTTCTTCAACTGCGGCCTCACGGGCCCTAACGGCATCTTCAACTTGAGCGACTTGGCGCTCCCTCGTCTCCTGCCGCTCGAGCTTGAGGCTGCGCTCCATGGCCTCCAGGGCCAGCGCCTCTTCGCGTCGCCGGATCTCCTCTTCCTCCGCAGGCGTCCCCCTCATCGACGCAAGGGCGGCCCCACGCGCGTCGACTTGCTGCTCAAGGGACGCGCTCTAGGCCTGGAGCTCCCACACGCACTCCTCCGCAGCCTCGTGACGGCGATCGGCCTCGAGAGCTTCCTCCAAAGCTCACGAGCAGGCCTCATTGGCAATCTTGAGGGACGCCTCAGCCTTCGCGTTCTCGAGGTCATGATGATAATGGCCAAGGTTGATGGCCACTCGCAGCTTGCGCCGCTCCTCCACCAACCGAAGACCTTTGGCCTCAAGACACGAGTCGACGCCAGCAAGCTCTTCATGGAGGCGGTTCATCGCGCCCATCGCCTCCTGGAAGAGCTCGTGGCGGACCATGCTGCGCCCACGCTCGAGCTCGAACGCTCGCCCCATTTCGTCCTCCACCTCGGGGGCTGCGGGTGGAACATCAAGTGGCGCGCCATCTCCCGGTTGGGGGCTGGGGGCTGGCGCGGCCCCAGGCGCTGGCTGACCCTCGCGAGGGGCCTGGACCGAGCAAGGCACGCTACTTGAAGGAAGCTCTAGCATCGAGGCTAGCCACCTACCAACTGTGACCAAGGGAGGAGCCATTGGCACGCCTGCTGTGCTCCGAGCAAGGCCGTGTAGAAAGGACGGCGAAGGCGCAAGCTCGGGGCACCTTGACGACGGACCAACTCCCGAGGCTGACCCCATGCCGCGGGCAGCGTCTGAGCCTGAAGCACTGGAGCTTGGCGAGTGCGATGGGACGAGAGGGAGCTCCTTCTCTGGATATTTGGCGGCCCTAGCAGTAGGGGACCTGAGGGGGCAATCGTCAGGAAAGGAAGGCGGCACACAGAATATCACCAAGAAGAGGTACTTACTCGTCGACGGCGATGTACTTCCGTCGCTTCAATGGCCCAAAGATGTTGCTGCCGCTAGGGGATCCCTTCCTCTTGCGGAGCTCCTCGAAGTCCACGCAAAGGCGACCGAAGCGTTGGACGTGACGGCTGGCGCGCGGCGGAGCCGAAGAAGAACCAAGAGGGATAGCCTTAGGGGAGCCAGGCTGTGGTGAACAGCCCGGCTCTTCCTCGCTGCGACCTCCTGAGGCCCCTGGAGCCTCGGCCTCGGGAGCCGCATGCCGCATCTCGTCAGCAACCGGTGCCTCAGGAGGGGCGTTTCAAGCTCTCGAGGACGACGCCCATGGATCACCGCCCGACGCGTGCTCCTCAGCACCTGAGCAGCCGGCCCCCGTTGCAGCCCGCTCCCCCGCATCGTCACCTGGGGCGAGCTCGGCACCAACGGTGAAGACGGGGACCACGATGATGGGATTCTTGCGGGGTCCCACCAAGCCAATTGGGCGCAAACCCCACTCATCAAAGGAAGACATGTTCGCGGCAAAGGTGACCTTGGTCTCGCAGCAGTACAACATGTAGCTTTTCTTGGGCATCTCGTCTGGCAGAGGGACACCGGACAAGACCGTGAGCACCGTTTGCCGTGCAGCGAGAGGGAGCCCCTCCTCCTGAACCCTCATGTTATCCCGACTACTGAGCAAGTCCCACATCGGGCGAGAATGACGCTGAAGCGGAGCAACTCGACGCCTGACGAACTCCCTCACCACCATGGGCGCGGTCACACCAAGGTCCTTCAACCACCGCAGCCTGGCCCAGACGGGGGCAAGGCAGGGGCTCGTGAGCTTCCGATGGCCCCAGCCGGAGTTCAGAATGGCAGGCCCCACCGGAGCTTAGAGAAGAGGGTTGAGCACGCCGGCATCAACAAACACCCATCGCGTGCGAAACTTGCTCGCAGACGAACGGAGCTCGAAGTTAATCCCCATGCCTGCTGTCGCAGCCACGGCCTGGAAGCCCACACACCCTGAGCTCTGTCGGGCACCGATGGGATGTAGCAAGAAGAAGTGGCGGAGGAGCGCCACGGAGGGGGAAATTCCCACCATGGCCTCACACACGAAGGTGAAGACGACAAGAAGGGTCACAGATTGAGGGTCGTGATGGAGCATGTGGATCTGATAGTGCTCGAGCACCGCGTTGAAGAAGGCGGAGAAGGGAGGAAGCAGGCCAGCCCAGAGGGTGTCGATGAAGATCGGAACCTCGGTGACAGCCCGGGCCATGCTGGGGCGAGACGCAGGCCAGGCCGGCGTCTCTCCCCAGTCATTGCAGCCGGAGGCGAGCATGGGGCGCACCTTTCCCATGGCCTCATTGTTGAGCACCCTAGGCCGGCCGAGCGCCAGCTCGAAGGATGGGGCGCAGTTGGCGAGGGCAGAGGTTTCTTCCCCTTGTCGGCTTGCTTCTGCGCCATGACGGTGAAGCGGGCGGAGCGCTGGTCGGATTGAGGAGGCGGAGCAAGGCGACGAGGAAGTAGGAAGATTGGAAGAATAACTGTGCAAGAAGCGGGGCCGCATAGCCAGGCGGATTCAAAGGCGGCGTGGGGAAGCGGATACGCCCACATACAATCAACCGCCATGCGTCAACCGAGGTCGTAGGCTTTTGGGGCCCGCGGCGCTTCGAGCTTGACCCTTGGCTTCGCCGTGAAGCCAAGCCCGAGCGCACCTTGGGCCCGGGGGCTACTGTCGGCGTCCTAGGAACGGGGGTCCCCAGACTTACCTGCCTGCGGCCCACGGCATGGCTAAGCCAGCAGGCCGTACGACCCATCTTCACCAACAAAGTGCCCAAGACCCTCGCGAGGGGCCAAGCCTCGCGAGGCGGACGATGCAATACCTCCTCTGGAGTGGCCTAGCTAGGCAGGCTCACGAGGAGCGGAGATATCAAGGTGAGGCGAACCTCACGAGGCTCTCGTGACGTGAGCCGTGACGATCGAAACCAGGTGGGCGCCAGCGCGCACATCGTCCTTGTTTCCACTTTGGTGCAAAGGGGGCAAGCGCATCCGCGGAGTACCGAGGCCTCAGGCAAAGGTTGACATTTCGGTGCAACAAGACCAAGACCATGGACTGCAAGACGGAGGTCATTGTGGATCCCAGAACAACGTCACCACCAGAACTTTGTGCAGGCGAAGACTACTTTTGTCAGGATAGCTTGTACTAGCTGCCCCCCTTCAAATTAGCCGGCCATTGTTGGCTCCCTTCCCACTCCATATTTGGGAAGAGGACCAGGGCCTCTATAAATAGGACTAGCCACAACAGTGGAGAGGGATAGATCATCTTGGCTAGAGAGACCACCCCCACACACAAGCTCACCAAGCACAAGAACGCCTCGACCTCAGGAGGCCGTTCTTCCCTTGTATTGTTCATCATCAGCCTAAGAGGCAATCCATCACCACCACACTGGAGTAGGGTATTACACCACAATGGTGGCCCGAACCAGTATAAACCCCGTGTACTTCTATGTTATGAGTTCCTCGAGTTCGTCCGCAGGATCTTAGCAAGCTAGAGCGTAGATCGGTTGAAGGGAAAGACTTCACGCACACCCCAGTGTTTGAACCTTAAGGGTTTGCCGAAACCCCATACCCCGACAGGGACAAACACTAACTAAAAGCACAAAACCACATCTAAACATAAGCTAGATGAATTATTCATTACTAAACAGAACCAAAAAGCAAGAAACGAGAATAAAATTGGGTTGCGTCCCAACAAGCGCTATTGTTTAACGCCCCTAGCTAGGCATAAAAACAAGAATAGATCTAGGTATTGCCATCTTTGGTATGAAATTCTTCAATAGAACACTTATAACCCTTGGGAGTTTCCTTCTTTTTATTAATGATCAAACTCCTAGGCAAGAAATCAAGAAATTCATTTGTAGCAAAAGGTTCCTTTATGATAGCGAAGAAGTTGGGGTGAACACTTATTGATTTGAGACCCGCATTTTCCTTACTAGAAGATTCACCCTTATTTTTAGGAACATACATTAATTTGGCAACCTTGGTAGTAGGAGGATTTTGAGTATTTTTCACGGATGAAAAGGCAGACCCTAAATTGGTAATAATATCCGCAAGTTTACCAATTCTTGTGGAATCTTGATCTATTCTTTCATTAACTATAGGTTCTTTTTCTTTAAAAAAATTCAGAGTAACTCCTACCTTAGATCCATATTGGGTGATTTGGTTGTGGATCTTTTTTTCCAAATTTTCAATCAAATCCACAGAGGCAACTTTATTTTCAATAATTTCAAGCCTTTGCATCACATGTTCCAAAGTTAAAACAGTTCCGTTAACCAAAAGAGGTGGTGGGACAAACAAATCTATCATAGCATTATAAGAATCAAAAGTATGGCTACCCAAGAAATTCCCTCTGGTAATGGTATCAAGAATATATTTGTTCCAAGGAGTGATGCCTACATAAAAATTGTGAAGAAGAACGGAAGTGGATTGCTTCCTAATAGATCTATTCCGAGCATTGCAAATTCTATGCCAAGCATCTTTTAGATTTTCTCCCTCCCTTTGTTTAAAATTAAGAACTTCATGATCGGGAGTACTAACAATGATAGAAGGACTAGCCATGACGACACATGGCGACACAAGAAGCAAGCAAAAAAGAGGCGAACGGAAAAGGAGGGCGAATGGAAAATAGGGCAAATAAAACGGCAAGGGTGAAGTGCGGGAGAGGAAAACGAGAGGCAAATGGCAAATAATGTAATGCGAGGGATAAGAGTTTGTGATGGGTACTTGGTATGTCTTGACTTGTGCGTAGATCTCCCCGGCAACGGCGCCAGAAATGGCTTGTTGAGGTAGATCAAATCTTGACTTGACTTGGTGCAACCTCCCCGGCAACGGCGCCAGAAATCCTTCTTGCTACCTCTTGAGCACTGCGTTGGTTTTCCCTTGAAGAGGAAAGGGTGATGCAGCAAAGTGGCATAAGTATTTCCCTCGGTTTTTGAGAACCAAGGTATCAATCCAGTAGGAGACTACACACAAGTCGCCCCGCACCTACACAAACAAATAAGAACATTGCAACCAACGCGATAAAGGGGTTGTCAATCCCTTCTCAGCCACTTGCAAAAGTGAGATCTGATAGAGATAATAAGATAAATATTTTTGGTATTTTTATGATATAGATTGAAAGTAAAGATTGCAAAGTAAAATAGATTGGAGACTTATATGATGGAAAATAGATCCGGGGGACATAGGTTTCACTAGTGGCTTCTCTCAAAATAGCATAAGTATTACGGTGGGTAAACAAATTAATGTCGAGCAATTGATATAAAAGTGCATAATTATGAGAATATCTAGGCATGATCATGTATATAGGCATCACGTCAGCGACAAGTAGACCGGAATGATTCTGCATCTACTACTATTACTCCACACATCGACCGCTATCCAGCATGCATCTAGAGTATTAAGTTCATAAGAACAGAGTAACGCATTAGGCAAGATGACATGATGTAGAGGGATAAACTCAAGCAATATGATATAAACCCCATCTTTTTCTCCTCGACGGAAACAATACAATACTTGCCTTGCTGCCCCTGCTGTCACTCGGAAAGGACACCGCAAGATTGAACCCAAAGCTAAGCACTTCTCCCATTGCAAGAAAGATCAATCTAGTAGGCCAAACCAAACTGATAATTCGAAGAGACTTGCAAAGATAACAAATCATACATAAAAGAATTCAAAGAAGAACCAAATATTGTTCATAGATAATCTTAATCATAAACCCTCAATTCATCGGATCTTGACAAACACACCGCAAAAGAATTACATCGAATAGATCTCCAAGAAGATCGAGGAGAACTTTGTATTGAGATCCAAAGAGAGAGAAGAAGCCATCTAGCTAATAACTATGGACCCGAAGGTCTATGGTAAACTACTCACACATCATCAGAGAGGCTATGGTGTTGATGTAGAAGCCCTCCATGATCGATTTCCCCTCCAGTGGAGCTCCGGAAAAGGCCCCAAGATGGGATCTCTTGGGTATAGAAGGTTGCGGCCGTGTAAATATGGTATCGTGGCGCTCTCGGATGTTTTCTAGGTATATGACTATATATAGGTGAAAGAAGTCGGTCAGGGGAGCCACGAGGGGCCCACGAGGGTGGGGGCGCGCCTGCCCCCTGGGCGTGCCTCCCTGCCTCGTGGCCTCCTTGATGCTTCCTTGACGTCCGCTCCAAGTCTCCTGTATTGCGTTTGTTCCAAAAATCACTCTCCCGAAGGTTTCATTCTGTTTGGATTTCGTTTGATATTCCTTTTCTGCGAAACACTGAAATAGGCAAAAAAACAGCAATTTGCACTTGGCTTTGGTTAGTAGGTTAGTCCTAAAAAATAATATAGAAGTGTATAATAAAGCCTATTGAACATCCAAAACAGATAATATAATAGCATGGAATAATAGCGTTGAGACGTATCACTCCCACTCACTTTCTTGTAAGTACAAGCTTCTCCATAAGTTTGTATAAAACAAAAAGCTTGGATCACCTCATCAAAGCGTATATTCCAACTCCGAGATGCTTGCACCAGTCCATACATGGATTGCTGGAGCTTGCATACTTTGTTAGTACCCTTAGGATCGACAAAACCTTCCGGTTGCATCATATACAACTCTTCCTTAAGGAAAAAGGAATGTTGTTTTGACATCAATCTGCCAGATTTCATAATCATAATATACGGCAATTGCTAACATAGTTATAATAGACTTAAGCATCACTACGGGTGAGAAATTATCATCGTAGTCAACCCCTTGAACTTGTCGGAAATCGTTTCAACAAGTCAAGCTTTATAGATGGTGACATTACAATCAACATCTGTCTTCTTCTTAAAGATCCATTTGTTCTCAATGGCCTGCCAGTCATCGAGCAAGTCCACCAAAGTCCATACTTTGTTTTCATACATGGATCCTATCTCGCATTTCATGGCCTCAAGCCATTTCTTGGAATCCGGGCTCATCGTTACTTCTTCATAGTTCGCAGATTCAATGTTGCCTAACAACATGACTTCTAGGACATGATTACCGTACCACTCAGGTGTGGAACATTCCCTGGTCGACCTACGAAGTTCGGTAGTAACTTGATCCGAAGTTTCATGATCATCATCATTAGCTTCCTCTCTAGTTGGTGTAGGCATAATGGGAACTACTTTCTGTGATGTGCTACCCTCCAATTCAAGAGAAGGTACAGTTACCTTATCAAGCTCTACTTTCCTCCCACTCACTTCTTTCGAGAGAAACTCCTTCTCTAGAAAGGACCCATTCTTGGCAACAAAGATCTTGCCCTTGGATCTGTGATAGATGGTACACCCAATGGTCTCTTTAGGGTATCCTATGAATGCACACTTTTCCACTTTGGTTTCGAGCTTATCAGGCTGAAGCCTCTTGACATAAGCGTCGCATCCCCAAACCTTAAGAAATGACATATTAGGTTCCTTGCCAAATGATACGTCCATTTTGCATCATGCTTTTATATTGATGTTTATTGCATCATGGGCTATTATTACACATTAAGTCACAATACTTATGCCTTTTATCTCTTATTTTACAAGGTTTACATGAAGAGGGAGAATTCCAGCAGCTCGAATTCTAGGCTGGAAAAGGAGCAAATATTAGAGACCTATTCTGTACAACTCCAAAAGTCCTGAAACTCCACGGAAGTCGGTTTTGGAATATATTAACAATATTGGGAAAAGAAAGCACCAGAGGGGGGCACCCATTGTCCACGAGGGTGAAGGGCGCGCCCTCCCCCTGGGCGCGGCCCCAGCCTCGTGGGCCACCTGGAAGCCCCCCGATGCCCATCTTCTGGTATAAGGTGTCTTTTGCCCTAGAAAAATTAGAAGGAAGCTTTCGGGACGAAGCGCAGCGGTCACGAGGCGGAACCTTGGCGGAACCAATGTAGGGCTCCAGCGAAGCTGTTCTGCCGGGGAAACATCCCTCCGGGAGGGGGAAATCGTCACCATTATCATCACCACCGATCCTCTCATTGGGAGGGGGTCAATCTCCATAAACATCTTCACCAACACCATCTCCTCTCAAACCCTAGTTCATCTCTTGTATCGGATCTTTGTCTCAAAACCTCAGATTGGTACCTGTGGGTTGCTAGTAGTGTTGATTACTCCTTGTAGTTGATGCTAGTTGGTTTATTCGGTGGAAGATTATATGTTCAGATCCTTTATGCACATTAATACCCCTATGATTATGAACATGAATATGATTTGTGAGTAATTACATTTGTTCCTGAGGACATGGGAGAAGTCTTGTTATAAGTAGTCATGTGAATTTGGTATTCGTTCGATATTTTGATGAGATGTATGTTGCCTTTCCTCTAGTGGTGTTATGTGAATGTCGACTACATGAAACTTCACCATTGTTTGGGCCTAGGGGAAGGCATTGGGAGGTAATAAGTAGAGGATGGGTTGCTAGAGTGACAGAAGCTTAAACCCTAGTTTATGCATTGCTTCGTAAGGGACTGATTTGGATCCATATGTTTCATTCTATGGTTAGGTTTACCTTAATTCTTCTTTCGTAGTTGCAGCACCCAAGCACTGGTCCACCCACATATCAAATTATCAAAGTAACGAATGTGAATCATATGAGCATGATGAAAACTAGCTTGACGATAATTCCCATGTGTCCTCGGGAGCGCTTTCCATTATATAAGAGTTTGTCCAGGCTTGTCCTTTGCTACAAAAAGGATTGGGCCACCTTGCTGCACCTTGTTTACTTTGTTTACTTGTTACCCGTTACGAATTACCTTATCATAAAACTATCTATTACCGATAATTTCAGTGCTTGTAGAGAATACCTTACTGAAAACTGCTTGTCATTTCCTTCTGCTCCTCGTTGGGTTCGACACTCTTACTTATCAAAAGGACTATGATAGATCCCCTATACCTTTGGGTCATCAAGACACTTTTCTGGCGCCATTGCCGGGGAGTGAAGCGCCTCTGGTAGGTGGAATTTGGTAAGGAAAAATTTATATAGTGTGCTGAAATTTACTGTCACTTGTTATTATGGAAAATAATCCTTTGAGGGGCTTGTTCGGGGTATCTTCACCCGACCAGTAGAGAAAAGAGTTGCTCCTCAACCTACTGAACATACTGAAAATGTTTACTTTGAAATTCCTTTGGGTATGATAGAGAAACTGCTAGCTAATCCTTTTACAGGAGATGGAACATTACATCCCGATATGCACCTAATCTATGTGGATGAAGTTTGTGGATTATTTAAGCTTGCAGGTATGCCCGAGGATGTTATCAAGAAGAAGGTCTTCCCTTTATATTTGAAGGGAAAGGCATTGACATGGTTTAGGCTACGTGATGATATTGGATCATGGAACTACAACCGATTGAAATTGGAATTTCATCAGAAGTTTTACCCTATGCATCTGGTTCATCGTGATCATAATTATATATATAATTTTTGGCCTCGAGAAGGAGAAAGTATCACTAAATCTTGGGGGAGGCTTAAGTCAATGTTATATTCATGCCCCAATCATGAGCTCTCAAGAGAAATTATTATTCTAAAATTTTATGCTCGGCTTTCTCTCAATAATCGCTCCATGCTCGATACTTCTTGTACTGGTTCTTTTATGATGAAGACTATTGATTTCAAATGGGATTTATTGGAAAGAATTAAACGCAACTTTTAAGATTGGGAACTCGACGAAGGTAAGGAGTCAGGTATAACACCTAAGTTTGATTGTGTTAAATCTTTTATGGATACCGATGCTTTTCATGAATTTAGCACTAAATATGGACTTGACTCTGAGATAGTAGCTTCTTTCTGTGAATCATTTACCACTCATGTTGATCTCCCTAAGGAGGAGTGGTTTAAATATCATCCTCCCATTGAAGTAAAAGTAGTTGAACCTATTAAAGTTGAAGAAAAGACTATCACTTATAATGTTGATCCTATTGTTCCTACCGCTTATATTGAGAAACCACCTTTCCCTGTTAGAATAAAGGATCATGCTAAAGCTTTAACTGTGGTTCGTAAGAGTAATGCTAGAACACCTACACCCCCTGAGCAAATTAAAGTTGAACCTAGTATTGCTATGGTTAAAGATCTCTTGGTCGATAATATTGATTGGCATGTTATTTACTTCTATGATGAAGCTGCTAGAATTGCTAGACCCGATACTAAAAATAAAATAGACCCATTGTAGGCATACCTGTTGTTTATGTTAAAATAGGAGATCATTGTTATCATGGCTTATGTGATATGGGTTCTAGTGCGAGTGCAATACCTCATTCCTTATACGAGGAAATTATGCATGATATTGCACCTGCTGAGATAGAAGATACTGATGTTACAATTAAGCTTGCCAATAGAGATTCTATTTCACCAATTGGGATTGTTAGAGATGTTGAAGTCTTGTGTGGGAAAGTTAAATATCCTACTGATTTTCTTGTTCTTGGTTCCCCACAAGATGACTTTTGTCACATTATATTTGGTAGACCCTTCTTGAATATTGTTAATGCTAAGATAGACTGCGAAAAAGATATTGTTACTGTTGGTTTAGGGGATATGTCTCATGATTTTAATTTTGCTAAATTTTGTAGACAACCCCATGATAAAGAATTGCCTAGTAAAGATGAAATTATTGGTCTTGCTTCTATTGTCGTGCCTCCTAATGATCCTTTAGAACAATATTTGCTAGACCATGAAAATGATATGTTTATGAATGGAAGAAGGAAATAGATGAAGTATTCTTAAAATAGGGACCTATTTTGAAACACAACTTGCCTGTTGAAATTCTAGGGGATCCTCCTCCACCCAAGGGTGATCCCGTGTTTGATCTTAAACCATTACCTAATACTCTTAAATATGCTTATCTTGATGAAAAGAAGATATATCCTGTTATTATTAGTGCTAACCTTTCAGAGCAGGAAGAAGAGAAATTATTGAAAACTCTGAAGAAGCACTGTGTTGCTATTGGAAATACTCTTGATGATCTTAAGGGCATTAGTCCCACTCTATGCCACCATAAAATAAAATTGGAGAAAGACGCTAAACCGGTTGTTGATCACCAACGATGGTTAAATCCTAAGATGAAAGAAGTGGTAAGAAATGAAATACTAAAGCTTCTGGAGGCAGGTATAATTTATCCCGTTGTTAATAGTCAGTGGGTAAGTTCTGTCCATTGTGTCCCTAAGAAGGGAGGTATTACTGTTATTCCTAATGATAAAGATGAATTGACCCCACAAAGAATTGTTACAGGTTATAGAATGGCAATTGACTTCGACAAATTCAATAAAGCTACTAGAAAGGATCATTATCCTTTACCTTCTATTGATCAAATGCTAGAAAGATTATCCAAACATACACATTTTTGCTTTCTAGACGGTTATTCTGGTTTCTCTCAAATACCTGTGTCAAAAGAGGATCAGGAAAAAACCACTTTCACTTGCCCTTTCAGTACCTTTGCTTATAGACGTATGCCTTTTGGTTTATTTAATGCGCCTGCTACCTTTCAAAGATGTATGACTGCTATATTCTCTGACTTTTGTGAAAAGATTGTTGAGGTTTTCATGGATGATTTTTCCGTGTATGGAACTTCTTTTGATGATTGCTTAAGCAACCTTGATCGAGTTTTGCAAAGATGTGAAGAAACTAATCTTGTCTTGGATTGGGAGAAGTGCCACTTTATGGTTAATGAAGGTATTGTCTTGGGGCATAAAATTTCTGAAAGAGGTATTGAAGTTGATAAAGCTAAAGTTGATGCTATTGAAAAGATGCCATGTCCTGAGGACATTAAAGGTATAAGAAGTTTCCTTGGTCATGCCGGTTTTTATAGGAGGTTCATTAAAGACTTCTCAAAAATTTCTAGGCCTCTGACTAATCTCTTACAAAAAGATGTTCCTTTTGTATTTGATGATGATTGTGTAGAAGCATTTGAAATACTTAAGAAAGCCTTGATTTCTGCACCTATTGTTTAGCCACCTGATTGGAATTTACCCTTTGAAATTATGTGTGATGCTAGTGATTATGCTGTAGGTGTTGTTCTAGGACAAATAGTTGATAACAAATTAAATGTTATCCAATATGCTAGTAAAACTCTAGACAGTGCCCAGAGAAATTATGCTACTATTGAAAAAGAATTTTTAGTAGTTGTATTTGCTTGTGATAAGTTCAGACCTTGTATTGTTGATTCTAAAGTAACTATTCACACTGATCATGCTGCTATTAAATATTTTATGGAAAAGAAATATGCTAAACCCAGACTTATTAGATGGGTTCTCTTGCTACAAGAATTTGATTTGCATATTATTGATAGAAAGGGAGCTGAGAACCCCGTTGCAGACAACTTATCTAGGTTAGAAAATGTTCTTGATGACCCACTACCTATTGATGATAGCTTTCCTGATGAACAATTAGCTGTCATAAATGCTTCTCATACTGCTCCATGGTATGCTGATTATGCTAATTACATTGTTGCTAAATTTATACCACCTAGTTTCACATACCAGCAAAAGAAAAAGGTTTTATATGATTTAAGACATTACTTCTGGGATGACCCACACCTTTATAAAGAAGGAGTAGATGGTGTTATTAGATGTTGTGTACCTGAGCATGACCATGAACAGATCCTACGCAAGTGTCACTCCAAGGCTTATGGAGTACACCACGCTGGAGATAGAACCACACATAAGGTATTGCAATCCGGTTTTTATTGGCCTACTCTTTTCAAAGATGCCCGTAAGTTTATCTTGTCTTGTGATGAATGTCAAAGAATTGGTAATATTAGTAGACGTCAAGAAATGCCTATGAACTATTCACTTGTTATTGAACCATTTGATGTTTGGGGCTTTGATTATATGGGACCGTTTCCTTCCTCTATTGGGTATACACATATTTTACTTGCTATTGATTACGTTACTAAGTGGGTTGAAGCTATTCCAACTAGTAGTGCTGATCATAACACCTCTATTAAGATGCTTGAAGAAGTTATTTTTCTGAGGTTTGGAGTCCCTAGATACTTAATAACTGATGGTGGTTCACATTTTATTCATGGTGCTTTTCGTAAAATGCTTTCTAAGTATGATGTTAATCATAGATTTGCATCTCCATACCAGCCATAGTCTAGTGGTCAAGTAGAACTGAGTAATAGGGAGATTAAATTAATTTTTCAAAAGACTGTTAATAGATCTAGAAAGAATTGGTCCAAGAAACTTGATGATGCATTATGGGCCTATAGAACTGCATACAAAACCCTATGGGTATGTCTCCATATAAAATGGTTCATGGAAAAGCATGTCACTTACCTCTCGAACTAGAACATAATGCATATTGGGCCATTAAAGAGCTCAATTATGATTTCAAACTTGTCGGCGAGAAGAGACTATTTGACATTAGCTCACTCAATGAGTGGAGAACCCAGGCCTATGAGAATGCCAAACTGTTTAAAGAAAAAGTTAAAAGATGGCATGACAAAAGGATACAAAAGCCTGAGTTTAATGTAGGTGATTATGTTTTGTTATACAACTCTCGTGTAAGATTTTTCGCAAGAAAACTCCTCTCTAAATGGGAAGGTACTTACGTTATCGAGGAGGTCTATCATTCTAGTGCCATAAAAATCAACAATTTAGAAGGCACAAATCCAAAGGTGGTGAACGGTCAAAGAATCAAACATTATATCTCAGGTAATCCCATAAATGTTGAAATCAATGTTATTGACACCGTAACCCCGGAGGAGTACATAAGCGACACTTTCCAGAACGTTTTAGACTCCAAAAAGGAATAAGTATGTGGTACGGTAAGTAAACCAACTCCGAAACAGTTCTAAGAGCGATATTTTTCCGTTTTGGAATATTTAAGAAAATAGTAAAATAAGTAGTCCGAAAGGGACACGAGGCATCCACGAGGGTGGAGGGCACGCCCCCTGCCTCGTGGGCACCTCATGTGCCCTCCGGACTCCGTTTTCTTGCATGATATTTCTTTTGGTCGGCAAAATTTCATTATATAATCTCCCGAAGGTTTTGACCACCGTACCATGGCACAATCCTCTGTTTTTGTTTTAAGTTGTTTCTGCTGCAGATTTAGAGCAAGATGTCTTCTCAAGAGTCAGTCGGGGAGAGTCGGGTATCTCATCCAACATCGGGGCCCAGAGCAAACAGTGATGCTGATCACTTTGGGCCATCAATGGAGGAAGAGATGGAGGCTGACTTGAAAAGGATAGATGCCATGGAGGAGGATCAAGAAGTTACCTCTCATCTCCAAGCCAGATTCACAATGGACGAACTTCAGAGCTTAGCAATTCCAAACTCGGTCATCCCTCCCAATGCTAAATTTATTTCTTATGAAAATATGAAAAAGAGTGTTACTTGTTCTCCCGCGGCTATGCAACATCCATGGCTTAAAGGAGCATTAGCCGTCACAGCTAAGCTCCGTAAGGAAATAATGGATCTCAACCAGCAAGTCAATAAGCTCGAGGAAGAGAATCATATCCTAAGGGGCATCATCGCCAAGAATATCACATTACCACCTCCGAAGAAAGAGACATAAATACATGGGTATGGGCACTCCCCTTGGCAACTACCAAGCTTGGGGGAGGTGCCCCGGTATCGTATCACCATCGCACTTCTATCCTTACTGTTTTTCTTAGTTCGATCCTTTTGGTTATATCTTGATCTAGTAGAATAAAGTTTAGTATGATATAGCTTTGAGTATTTGTGTTGATCCTTATCTATGTAATCGAGTCCATGAGCTATATATAATAAAGATTAGTCTTGAGTCAAGGGCTTGGTTATCTTGCTATAATCTTGAGGGAATAAAAGAAAAAAAGATATCATATTGATCTTATGGAGAGTAATGACTTCACATATAAAGAGTTTGATGAATAAAAGTTGTTGAGAGTTGAAAAACATAGTTTTGGTCATCGTTGCAATTAATAGGAAGTAAAAAAGAAAGAGAGATCCTCACATATAAATATACTATCTTGGACATCTTTTATGATTGTGAGCACTCATTAAAATATGACATGCTAAAAAGTTGATGTTGGACAAGGAAGACAACGTAATGGGTTATTTTTTCTTATATCCGAACTAAACTATATTGTCATGGATTATCCAACATGTTGAGCTTGCCTTTCCCCCTCATGCTAGCCAAATTCTTTGCACCAAGTAGAGATACTACTTGTGCTTCTAAATATCCTTAAACCCAGTTTTGCCATGAGAGTCCACTATATCTACCTATGGATTGAGTAAGATCCTTCAACTAAGTTGTCATTGCTGCAAGCAATAAAAAATTGCTCTCTAAATATGTATGATCTATTAGTGTGGAGAAGATAAGCTTTATACGAGCTTGTGATATGGAAGAAATAAAAGCGATGAGCTGCATAATAAAGGTCCCTATCAAAAGTGGCAATATAAGGTGACATTCTTTTGCATTAAGATTTTGTGCATCCAACCATAAAAGCACATGACAACCTCTGCTTCCCTCTGCGAAGGGCCTGTCTTTTATTTTTCTCTTATACCTTATACAAGAGTCATGGTGATCTTCACCTTTCCTTTTTACACTTTATCCTTTGGCAAGCACTATGTGTTGGAAAGATCTTGATTTATATATCCAATTGGATGTGGGTTTTCATAAAGCATTATTGTTGACGTTGCCCTTGAGGTAAAAGGTTGGGAGGCAAAACTATAAGCCCCTATATTTCTCTGTATCTGATTATCACTTCATACCCATAAGTATTGCGTGAGTGTTAACAATTGTGAAAGACTAAATGATAGTTGAGTACGTGGACTTGCTGAAAAGCTCTTATATTGACTCTTTCCGATGTTATGATAAATTTTAATTGCTTCAATGACTGAGATTATAGTTTGTTAGTTTTCAATGAAGTTTCTGATCCATACTTTGCATTGTGAATAGATTGTTACTTTAGCATAAGAAATCATATGACAATATATATATGTTGCTATTCAAAGAATGATCATGATGCCCTCATGTCCATATTTTATTTTATCGACACCTCTATCTCTAAACATGTGAATAGATTGTTACTTTAGCATAAGAAATCATATGACAATATATATATGTTGCTATTCAAAGAATGATCATGATGCCCTCATGTCCATATTTTATTTTATCGACACCTCTATCTCTAAACATGTGGACATATTTTTCAATATCGGCTTCAGCTTGAGGACAAGCAAGGTCTAAGGTTGGGGGAGTTGATACGTCTATTTTGCATCATGCTTTTATATCATTGTTTATTGCATTATGGGATGTTATTACACATTATGTCACAATACTTATGCCTTTTCTCTCTTATTTTACAAGGTTTACATGAAGAGGGAGAATGACGGCAGCTGGAATTCTGGGCTGGAAAAGGAGCAAACATTAGAGACCTATTCTGCACAACTCCAAACGTCCTGAAACTCCACAAAAGTCAGTTTTGGAATATATTAAAATATTGGGCGAAGAAAGCACCAGAGGGGGGCCACCCACTGTCCACGAGGGCGGAGGGCGCGCCCCCTGCCTCGTGGGCCACCTGGAAACCCCCGATGCCCATCTTCTGGTACAAGGTGTCTTTTTTCCTGGAAAAAAATCAGAAGGAAGCTTTCGGGACGAAGGGCTGCCGTCTCGAGGCAGAACATTGGCGGAACCAATCTAGGGCTCTGGCAGAGCTGTTATGCCGCGAAAACATTCCTCTAGGAGGGGAAAATTGTCACCATCATCATCACCACCGATCCTTTCATCGGGTGGGGGTCAATCTCCATCAACATCTTCACCAGCACCATCTCCTCTCAAACTCTAGTTCATCTCTTGTATCCGATCTTTGTCTCAAAACCTCAGATTGGTACCTGTGGGTTGCTAGTAGTGTTGATTACTCCTTATAGTTGATGCTAGTTGGTTTATTCGGTGGAAGATTATATGTTCAGATCCTTTATGCACATTAATACCCCTCTGATTATGAACATGAATATGATTTGTGAGTAGTTATGTTTGTTCCCGAGGACATGGGAGAAGTCTTGTTACAAGTAGTCATGTGAATTTGGTATTCGTTCAATATTTTGATGAGACGTATGTTGTCTTTCCTCTAGTGGTGTTATGTGAACGTCAACCACATGACACTTCACCATTGTTTGGGCCTAGGGGAAGGCATTGGGAAGTAATAAGTAGAGGATGGGTTGCTAGAGTGACAGAAGCTTAAACCCTAGTTTATGCGTTGCTTCGTAAGGGGCTGATTTGGATCCATATGTTTCATGCTATGGTTAGGTTTACTTTAATTCTTCTTTTGTAGTTGCAGATGCTTGCGAGGGAGGTTAATCATAAGTGGGATGCTTGTCCAAGCAAGGGCAGCACCCAAGCACCGGTCCACCCACATATCAAATTATCAAAGTAACAAACGCGAATCATATGAGCATGATGAAAACTAGCTTGATGATAATTCCCATGTGTCCTCGGGAGCGCTTTCCTTTATATAAGAGTTTGTCCAGGCTTGTCCTTTTCCACAAAAAGGATTGGGCCACCTTGCTGCACCTTGTTTACTTTTGTTACTTGTTACCCATTACGAATTACCTTATCATAAAACTATCTATTACCGATAATTTCAGTGCTTGCAGAGAATACCTTACTGAAAACAGCTTGTCATTTCCTTCTACTCCTCGCTGGGTTCAACACTCTTACTTGTCGAAAGGACTACGATAGATCCCCTATACTTGTGGGTCATCACCAAACCATAACTCATACGGTGTTGTCTCGACGGATTTAGATGGTGCCCTATTTAAGGTGAATGCGTCTGTCTCTAATGCATAACCTCAAAATGATAGTGGCAAATTGGTAAGAGACATCATAGAACGCAACATATCAAATAAAGTATGATTTCCATGTTCGGACACACCATTACGCTGTGGTGTTCCAGGTGGTGTGAGTTGTGAAACAATTCCACTTTGTCTTAAATGTGTACCAAACTCGTAACAGGAATATACACCTCCATGATTGGATCGTAGAAACTTTATTTTGTTGTTATGATGATTCTCCACTTCATTCTTAAATTCCTTGAACTTTTGAAATGTTTTAGACTTGTGTTTCATTAAGTAAATATACATGTATGTACTCTAATCATCTGTGAAGGTAAGAAAATAACGATATCCACAGTGTGCTTCCGCGCTCACTGGACTGCATACATCCATATATATTATTTCCAACAAGTCACTTGCCCCCTCCATTGTTCCAGAAAAATGAGGTTTTAGTCATCTAGCCCATGAGGTATGGTTCACATGTTTCAAATATTCATAATCAAGTGATTCCAAAAGTCCATCAACATGGAGTTTCTTCATGCGCTTTACACCAATATGACCTAAGCGGCAGTGCCACAAGTATGTGGTACTATCATCATTAACTTTGCATCTTTTGGCATCAATATTATGAACATGTGTATCACTACGATCGAGATTCAACAAGAATAAACCATTCACAAGAGGTGCATGACCATAAAACTTATTATTCATATAAATAGAACAACCATTTATTCTCTGGCTTAAATGAACAACTGTCTCGCAATAAACAAGATCCAGATGTAATGATCATGCTTAACGCAAGCACCAAATAGCAATTATTTAGGTTTAAAACTAATCCCGAAGGTAGACGTAGAAGGAGCATGCCGACAATAATCACATCAACCTTGGAGCCATTTCCAACGCGCATCGGCCCCTCGTCCTAAGCTAGTGTGACGCCCCGAGACCGTTGCACCAGGTGTCGTCCAGTTATTCGCTGTTGTTGCCTTGTCATTTGCTTGCGTGTTGCATCTTGCCATGTCATCATGTGCATTGCATCATCATGTTTTCAACACTTACATCCGTCCGGGTTCCCCCAGTTCCATCTGTTATCCGTTCTGAGCCCAGACACACTTGCACGCGCCCGCGGCACGTCCGAATATTATTTTAGAAGTGGCCAGAAAATGTTCTCGGAATGGGATGAAAGTTGGCGTGCGGTGTTGTTTTGTTGTTAGTAGACCGCCTGCCAAGTTTCATCGTGTTCGGAGTCCGTTTGACGCCCCAACGGATAACTATAGCGACAATATAGCCGGTCTAACGTCGGACGTTTTCGGTCTCCGAAAACAGTCGCCGGGCCTCCCTCTCTTCTCTTCTCTCATGTAACACCCTCGATGCGACTATAGCTCCCACGTGTCGAGGCACGACTTAGAGACATAATCGCATTGAAGGCATATGTCGCAAGTTAGGCAATCTTCACAACATCCCATGTAATATAGATAATAAAAGGGGAGATAACATAGTTGGCTTACACTCGCCACGTCAATCAAGTACATAAATAACATTACATCATCCAAACACTCATGGCCCGACTACGGCGCCAAAATAAAAGATAACCCAACAAGCGACACGGTCCCGATCACCCCAACTGGGCACCACTACTGATCATCAGGAAAGGAAATATATTATTGTTGAGAGTCTTCATCGAACTCCCACTTGAGCTCGAGCGCGTCGCCTGGAGCGGAATCGTCAGGCCCTACATCTGGTTTGGAAGTAATCTGTGAGCCACAGGGACTCAGCAATCTCACACCCTCGCGATCAAGACTATTTAAGCTTATAGGTAAGGCAAGGTAAATATGTGGAGCTGCAGCAAGAGACTAGCAAATATGGTGGCTATCCTGTTCGCAAAAGAGAGCGAGAAGAGGAGGCAAAGCACGAGCGAGAAACTAGAGAGCAACCTGCGCAAGCATTACTCCAACACCGTGTCCACTTCTCGGACTCCGCCGAGAAGAGGCCATCACGGTAACACACTCAGTTGATTCATTTTAATTAAGTTAAAGTTCAAGTTATCTACAACCGGACATTAACAAATTCCCATCTGCCCATAACCACGGGCACGGCTTTAGAAAGTTCAAATCCCTGCAGGGGAGTCCCAACTTAGCCCATGACAAGCTCTCACGGTCAACGAAGGAATAGACCTCCCCCCGAGACATTCCAATCAGACTCAGCATCCCGGTTCTTCAAGACAACTCCGACAATGGTAAAACAAGTCCAGCAACACCACCCGCTGTGCCGACAAATCCCGATAGGATCTGCACATATCTCGTTCTCAGGGCACACCGGATAAGCTAAGCGTACGGGAGCCAACGTAACCCAAGTTGCCAAGGGACGGCCCCGCACGGTGCTCTAGGTTGGACCAACGCTCAGAGGAGCACTGGCCCGGGGGTTTAAAATAAGATGACCCTTGAGTCCGCGAAACCCAAGGGAAAAGGCTAGGTGGCAAATGGTAAAACCAAGGTTGGGCATTGCTGGAGGAGTTTTATTCAAGGCGGACTGTCAAGGGGTTCCCATTATAACCCGACCATGTAAGGAACGCAAAATCCGGGAACATAACACCGATATGACGGAAACTAGGGCGGCAAGAGTGGAACAAAACACTAGGCGAGAGGCCGAGCCTTCCACCCTTTACCAAGTATATAGATGCATTAAGATAACATGGCGATATAATGATATCCCAACAAGTAAATAATGTTCCAACAAGGAATGGTCTCCAATCTTCACCTTCAACTAGCAACGCTATAAGAGGGGCTGAGCAAAGCGGTAACATAGCCAATCAACGGTTTGCTAGGACATGGTGGGTTAGAGGTTTGACATGACAATTTGGGAGGCTTGAAAGCAAGTGGTAGGCATCGTAGCATTGGCATAGCAAAAGAGCGAGCAATCTAGCATAGCAACGATAGTAGTGATTTCGAGGGTATGATCATCTTGCCTGCAAAGTTGTCAGAGTAGACTGAATCCTCGAAAGCAAACTCAACAGGCCCCTCGTTAGCGAACTCGTCTCCCGGATCTACCCAAACAAGATAAAAAAGCAAACAGAACACAATCAACCACGTGCAAGGATCAAACAATATGATGCAACGATGGTATGCTATGCGGGATGCGATGCGGGATGCATATGCAAGATTTGACAAGGGATGCATGAACCTGGCCTCAACTTGGGAGTCCAAGTGTACCACTGGAAAGATGAGATGAAATCGCTTGAAAACGATATAAAGAACGGCGGAATCGGAGTTACGGTTTGGAAATGGCAAGCGATTCAAATATGACACCGGTCTGCGATTTACAGCAAGTAGCCATCTAAATGCAATGAGATGCACAAGCTACAACACCTAAACATGGCAACAAAATACATGGCAGGGATGTATTCATGATGCTTAACAAAATTCTAGCACTGACCTAGGGCCAATTCATCCATTAACAGGTTCAAACAGGCATGGCAAAAATGTATATGGTAAACAGATCTCAGACTTAGTGAAATTAACACTTGTCTAGAATTTCAGATCAGATAGCACTCTTCGGAGCAACAACACTACATGCTACAGGACCTGAGCATGGTAAAGTTAAGCACGGCCTGGAGCTACTCAAAGAGCTTAACAAAAGTCCCTTAGTGACCTTGAGCCAAAAGGGATCAGAAAATACAATTGCAAGCATGTGAACATGGCAAAAACATAATCAGTTCTCAGACTTAGTGAAAACTGGAGCATGCTGAAAACAGATATCAAGTAGGCATGTTTACGAGCTCGATGCACTCACTACGGAGTAAGTCATGATAATCTAAGCATACAACCATCAAGAATACACAAAATGCAAGCTAGACATGGCAAGAACAATAGCATAGCATGCACAGATCAACTACAACATCATCGGCAAAATCGCTAACAAGTAGACAATCTACCCAGATTCACGAAGTAGCAAAAGTAGAGCTCGATTGACTCAAGCTAGTGTGCTCCATAATTGCAAACAAAGACATGGATGGATAGAGCACTACAAGATCAACAAAACATCCTTCCTGATGATCCTCAAAAGAGGCATGGATCACTAGGAAACAACATGAACATATGGCCATATGAGATAAACAGCTCAAGGACTGCTAAGTCCCTGGAATCAGCATTACCAAGTGCCTCACTTTGCAAGCTTGTGCTAGTCACCACACACATCACAAAAATACATGGGTTGGATCTCTGGAAAGACGGCAAAACTCTTAACAAAAATATGTAGAGTTCATGGGCATATCATGCACACAATAATCATGGCAAAAATGACAAATAACTAAATAGAGCAGCAGATCTGACAATTAACTCAAGTAGCCCTCTTCTAACGGCATTTCAGGCATCAAGATGAACTCAAATGAGAATGATGCAATGGAATGAAATGATGTACTCTCTGAGATGAACATTTTGATATGCTATATGCCCAAAATGGAGCTACGGATGCGGAGTTATAGCACGATGAAATATGCAAAATGATTAGGGTTTCGGGCAAAAGTCAACCCAAGATATTTTCTCAGATCTGGATCCGGATCGGCGCGGACTTCGAGGACGACCGGAACAGTGCTCGCCGGAGGAGAGAGATGGCCGGTGGATGGAGAACTCGCAGGGGACTTGTCGGCCGGGGAGAGGACAGCGAGGCGGCGGCGGAGGGCGGCGTCGGCGGGGGAGGCGGCCACCGGGGCTGCCGGGGCGGCGCGGTCGAGGGGGCCCGGCACGAGAAGATGGCGGCGGCGAGCGGCGGTCGGCGGCGTCCGGCCGCCGGAGACGGCGAAGGAGGCGGCGGCGCTCGGGTGCGTGGGTGCGGGCGGCGGCGCTGGCCGGATGGGCCGGGGGGGCCGGATGCGGGCTCCCGCGGGCCGCGGCAGAGGAGGCCGGTCGGGGACACGTGGCGTCTCCCAGTTGGGCAGGCGGTGGCGGCGGACGCGTCCGGCTCCGTCCAGACGTGTTCGGCAGCGGCGGAGATCCGATTTTTAGGGTTTGAGAGAGGGGATCCGCGAATTTAGAGGAGGGGGTCTATATATAGGCATAGGAGGAGCTAGGAGAGTCCAAATGAGGTGTGGTTTTCGGCCACGCGATCGTGATCGAACGCTCTAAATGATGGAGAGGGTTTTGGTGGGTTTTCGGCCAACTTGGAGGGGTGTTGGGCTGCAACACACACGAGGCCTTTTCGGTCCCCCGGTTAACCGTTGGAGTATCAAACGAAGTCCAAATGGTACGAAACTTGACACGCAGTCTACCGGTAGTAAACCAAGGCCGCTTGGCAAGTGTTGGTCCAATCTGGAAATGTTTAATCTCCACACACGAAAGAAAGGTAGAAATGACCACCGGAGGAGAACGAAGTGCCGGAATGCAAAACGGACAACGGGGAAAATGCTCGAATGCAAGAGATGAACACGTATGCAAATGCAATGCACATGATGACATGATATGAGATGCATGACAACGACAACAACACATGGAGACAAAAAAACCCGAACCCAAGAAAATAAAATAACTTAAAGCCGGAAACGGCAAGAGTTGGAGTGGTGTGACCACTTGACTTTGAGGAATTTGATTGACTTGTTGCGAGTCTTGCGTTCAGTATCTTCAAGAATAGCAACTGGGTGCTCATGATAGGAGAGATCTTCTTGGAGCTCAATGTCCTCGAAGTTGACGGTGCGGTCAAGAGTCTTGAAGCACTTTCGGAGCTGAGAGACATGGAACACATCATGAACATTTGCAAAGTTTGAAGGAAGCTCGAGTTGATAGGCGAGATCGCCTCTCTTGCTGACAATCTTGAAAGGTCCCACGTATCTGGGGGCAAGCTTCCCTTTGATACCGAAGCGACGAGTACCTTTCATTGGAGAGACGCGGAGGTAAACATGATCTCCGATCTCGAAAGCCAAATCACGGTGCTTACTATCATAGTAGCTCTTCTGGCGGGATTGGGCTGCTTTGAGGTTATCTCGAATAACTTTGCACATTTCCTCTGCCTCTGTGATTAAGTCATTTCCGAGAAGCTGACGTTCATCGGTTTCAGACCAGTTGAGAGGGGTACGGCACTTCCCGCCATACAGAATTTCAAATGGGGCTTTGCCCGAACTTGCTTGAAAACTGTTGTTGTAGGAGAATTCAGCATAAGGAAGACAATCCTCCCACTTCATGCCGAAGGAAATCACACAAGCCCTGAGCATATCTTCAAGAATCTGATTGACACGCTCGACTTGACCGCTAGTTTGAGGATGGAAAGCTGTGCTGAAACGGATGTTGGTGCACATGGCCTTCTGAAAAGAATCCCAAAACTTGGAGGTAAAGATGCTGCCACGGTCTGAAGAGATCACTTGAGGAATACCGTGCAGAGAGACAATTCGAGAGGTATAGAGTTCCACCAATTGAGCTGCAGTGATAGACTCTTTGATAGGCAGAAAGTGAGCCACTTTGGTGAGTTTGTCGATGACAACGAATATAGCATCATTGCCACGCTTGGACTTTGGAAACCCAGTCACGAAGTCCATCTCAATGTGGTCAAACTTCCATTCTGGAATGGCAAGAGGTTGGAGGAGACCCGCTGGCCTTTGATGTTCCGCCTTCACTCTTCTGCAGACATCACATTCATTCACGAATTGAACAATCTTGCGCTTCATTCGAGTCCACCAATAAGCCTTCTTGAGGTCCTGATACATCTTCGTGCTCCCAGGGTGGATGGACAAGAGAGAATTGTGAGCCTCGTTCATGATCACTTTACGGAGGTCACCTTTGGGTACAACAATACAATCCTCGAAGAAGAGAGTGTCCTTGTCATCAAGGCGGTAGCACTTGTACTTGGGTTGACTCTTGGCAATCCCAATCTTCACCTTTTTCACCATAGCAGCAAGAAGCTGGGCTTGGTGAATCTGGTCTTCCAAGGTAGGAGAGACTTGAAGGTTGGCGAGGAAACCTTGAGGAACAACTTGCAGGTTAAGTTTGCGGAAAGCTTCACAAAGCTCGTGTTGATACGGCTTGAGAATCAAACTGTTGCAGTAAGCCTTCCTGCTCAATGCGTCAGCAATCACATTGGCCTTGCCTGGAGTATACTCGATACTCGGATTATACTCTTGAATCATTTCGACCCATCGAGTTTGCCTGAGGTTGAGATTAGGCTGAGTGAAGATGTACTTGAGACTCTTGTGGTCAGTGAAAATGTCCACTTTTCTTCCCAATAAAAGATGTCTCCAAGTCAAAAGAGCATGCACAACTGCCGCCAACTCGAGATCATGAGTGGGGTAGTTCTTCTCATTGGGCTTCAACTGGCGAGAGGTATAAGCAACAACTTTCTTCTCTTGCATCAATACTGCGCCAAGACCTTGGAGAGAGGCATCACAAAAGACCTCATACGGCTTGGATTCATCAGGCGGAGTCAGAACTGGAGCAGTGATCAATTTCTCTTTCAAAGTGTTGAAAGCAATGTCACACTCCGGAGACCAAACGTACTTGACGTGCTTCTGGAGAAGATTTGAGAGAGGCTTCGCGATCTTAGATAAGTTTTCAACGAATCTTCGGCAGTAGCTTGCGAGACCGAGGAAGCTACGGAGTTGCTTCACGTTCTGAGGAGGTTCCCAATTCACAATTGCAGACACCTTCTCAGGATTCACCGCAATGCCCTTGGCAGAGATGATATGACCAAGATAAAGAACCTCATCGAGCCAAAATTCGCACATGGAGAACTTGGCGTAGAACTTGTGTTCTCTGAGCTTATCAAGTACCAAACGCAAGTGCTTGGCATGATCTTCCTTGTTCTTCGAGAAAACCAGAATGTCGTCGAGATAGACCAAAACGAAGTCATTGGTATAGGCGTTGAAGATGAAGTTCATCATGCGAGAGAAAGTCGGAGGAGCGTTGATGAGGCCAAAAGACATGACAGTGTATTCATATGAACCATAGCTTGTCCTGAAAGCCGTCTTGGGAATATCTTGCTCACAGATTCGAATCTTATGATAACCCATACGGAGATCAAGCTTGGAGAATACTTGGGCACCTTTGAGTTGTTCGAACAGCTCGTTGATGTTGGGAAGTGGGTATTTGTTCTTGATGGTCTTCTTGTTCAATGGATGCTAATCAAAACAAAGTCGGTCCGTTCCATCCTTCTTCTTCACAAAAAGAACACCACAACCCCACGGAGAAGAACTAGGCCGGATGAGACCCATTCTCTCTTGAATATCGAGTTGCTTCTTCAGCTCCTTCAACTCTTCAGGTCGGAGCTTGTAAGGACGCTTGCACACTGGTTCCGTGCCAGGCTCAAGATCAATAATGAATTCAACTGGCCGGTGCAGAGGCATTCCTGGAAGCTCTTCTAGAAAGACGTCTTGATATTCGCAAGCGACTGGAATCTGTGAGATAGCATCCAGTTCACCCTTCTCATTGAGAGAAAACAGACGGATGGTATCATCACGAGCGGCAAACACAATTACATCCTCAAACGAATGAGTCAATTGAATCTGCCTGGCTGCACAATCAAGATGCGCCTTGTGCTTAGAAAGCCAATCCATCCCGAGAATAAGATCAATATCCGAGTTATCCAGAACCATTGGAGAAGCCAGAAACTTGAAGTCACCCAACATGATAGAAACATCCGGGACTATTGAAGTAGCCCTCATAGACTTAGCCGGAGAAACCACTCCCATAGGTTTACCCAACATTTGTGAAACGAAGTCATGCTTCGAAACAGATGATCTTGACATGAAACAATGCGATGCACCAGTGTTAAAAAGAACTTTTGCAGGAAAAGAGTTAACTGGAAAGTTACCCATGATGACATCTGATGAGTCCTCTGCCTGAGCTGCATTCAGCAAGTTGACCTTAGCGTGCTTGGGGTTATGCTTAAGCACAGCTGTACTTGCCGATCTGACAGGAGGAGGAGGAGGGAGGCGCCTCTGATTGAAGCATTTGTTGGCATAGTGACCCTTCTGTTGGCACTTGTTGCACGTGACCTCTGAAAGCGGACGGTGATACGGAGCACTCGATCTTGGAGCTTGAGACGAAGTCTTGTTCTGAAAGCCAGGGTTGGGTGGGTGGGAAGATCCACTGCCACCTTTGCTCTTCTGCTGATACGGCTGACGGAACGGAGGAGGAGGAAGACAATACTTCTGCTGCTTGGCCACTTGAGTAGAGGAAGAAGGAGTAACATCTCTGACTCGCTTCTTGGAAGCATCACACCTTAGTTGAGCGACCTCTTGCTTCAATTCCATGTTGTAGAACTCATCGTACCTCAAGGGCTCAAAGAGAACAAGAGCTAGCTGAATTTCTTCTCCGAGACCACTCCTGAACTGGTATATCATGCTCTTCTCATCAGGGACGTCCTGCTTGGCAAAACGGGCGAGCTTCTGGAACAACTTGTTGTAGTCATAGACAGACAAAGAGCCTTGCTTCAGGTTGCGGAATTCCTCACGTTTGCTTTCAACCACGCTCTGAGGAATATGATGAGCTCTGAAATCTTGACGAAATTCATCCCAGGTAATTACACGTCCACCTCTGGAATCCTTGTACTACTGGAACCATTCTGCAGCTTTATCTTTGAGTTGGAAGGAAGCGAACTTGACGAAGTCCTCAGGCCTGACGTTACTACACTTGAAATGCTTGCACAGATCCACAAGCCAATCGTCAGCATCGGTTGTCTCAACACAATTACTGAAAGTCTTTGGCCCGTTAGCATGGAACTGGTTGAGTGTAGCAAAGTGATTCTGATTGTTTCCTTGGTTCCCTTGGTTTCCTTGATTGCGCTCTTGAATAATTTGCATGATCAACTGTGTGTTTGCATTGGTTGCGGCCATCACAGCTTGCCATGCCTCCGGAGGAGGTGAAGGTGGTGGCGGATCAGGATTCGGAGTCGTGCGCGTTGGAGGAGCCATCCTGAAGAGGTTGACATCCATTAGCACATTGATAGACAAATATTGAAGCTGAATCCAACAGAATGAAAATTGCCACATATAGTCTTCACATCCGAACAAAATGCTCGAATGCATTCCTCTTAAAATGGTCACATATCCATAAATTGAGAAGCCACTTAGAATTTAGGTAGAGAAATAAATCAACAAGGTACGGATCAAGAACGAATAATCGGTAAGAAATCCCAATCTCAAACCAACTATCCGTGGAAGAAGAACTAGAGCTACTAGAATTCCCACCTATGAAACTCCCGAACCTTTCCGGTTATGCAATCAGGTGTTGGGGATACAGGGGAAGCATAATATCTCACCCAAATCTAGCAAATCCTACATCCAGCTGTATCCATCCTTCAACACATAATCGAGAAAAACTTCGGAAACCATCTACCTCAACCTTCGAAAAGCATCCGTAATACAAGTTATGGCGATACTCCCGAACTCCCGCCCCAGTACTGGGTGGCGTCGAGGTTATCTCACCAACAAACTACATAAAAGAGATTTTCGATGTCGGCGCACTAGACTCAGGTATTCCAGAACTGCAACGATAAAATTATGACGACAACACCTTAGAGCTCAACTCCCCGGGACACTTCCACAAAACCCCTGACATGAGGCACCAAGACAATATTCTCATCATAAAACCATCGGAACGATTCCAAGATACCCACATGATCCTAAAAAAAATTTAGTGAAATTTGAGAAGAGAAGAGTCAAAACTCTACGTCAGGATGCCTTACCAGAGCGATGAGGAGACTGGGAAGTAAAAAGAATTCCTAAACTCTCCGATATAATTCCTGAATGAATCAAAACATTTTTTTCTAGACACAACTCGGCTGCTAAAAATGATCAAGCAATGGGGCTCCTAAGGTCGGGGAAGGCTCTGATTACCAACTTGTAACACCCTCGATGCGACTATAGCTCCCATGTGTCGAGGCACGACTTAGAGACATAATCGCATTGAAGGCATATGTCGCAAGTTAGGCAATCTTCACAACATCCCATGTAATATAGATAATAAAAGGGGAGATAACATAGTTGGCTTACACTCGCCACGTCAATCAAGTACATAAATAACATTACATCATCCAAACACTCATGGCCTGACTACGGTGCCAAAATAAAAGATAACCCAACAAGCGACACGGTCCCGATCACCCCAACTTGGCACCACTACTGATCATCAGGAAAGGAAACATAGTATCGTTGAGAGTCTTCGTCGAACTCCCACTTGAGCTCGAGCGCGTCACCTGGAGCGGAATCGTCAGGCCCTGCATCTGGTTTGGAAGTAATCTGTGAGCCACAGGGACTCAGCAATCTCGCACCCTCGCGATCAAGACTATTTAAGCTTATAGGTAAGGTAAGGTAAATATGTGGAGCTGCAGCAAGCGACTAGCAAATATAGTGGCTATCCTGTTCGCAAAAGAGAGCGAGAAGAGGAGGCAAAGCGCGAGCGAGAAACTAGAGAGCAACCTGCGGAAGCATTACTCCAACACCGTGTCCACTTCCCGGACTCCGCCGAGAGGAGGCCATCACGGTAACACACTCAGTTGATTCATTTTAATTAAGTTAAAGTTCAAGTTATCTACAACCGGACATTAACAAATTCCCATCTGCCCACGGGCATGGCTTTAGAAAGTTCAAATCCCTGCAGGGGAGTCCCAACTTAGCCCATGACAAGCTCTCACGGTCAACGAAGGAATAGACCTCCTCCCGAGACATTCCGATCAGACTCGGCATCCCGGTTCTTCAAGACAACTCCGACAATGGTAAAACAAGTCCAGCAACACCACCCGCTGTGCCGACAAATCCTGATAAGAGCTGCACATATCTCGTTCTCAGGGCACACCGGATAAGCTAAGCGTACGGGAGCCAACGTAACCCAAGTTGCCAAGGGACGGCCCCGCACGGTGCTCTAGGTTGGACCAACACTCAGAGGAGCACTGGCCCGGGGGTTTAAAATAAGATGACCCTTGAGTCCGCCGAAACCCAAGGGAAAAAGCTAGGTGGCAAATGGTAAAACCAAGGTTGGGCATTGCCAGAGGAGTTTTATTCAAGGCGGACTGTCAAGGGGTTCCCATTATAACCCAACCGCATAAGGAACGCAAAATCCGGGAACATAACACCGATATGACGGAAACTAGGGCGGCAAGAGTGGAACAAAACACTAGGCGAGAGGCCGAGCCTTCCACCCTTTACCAAGTATATAGATGCATTAAGATAACATGGCAATATAATGATATCCCAACAAGTAAATAATGTTCCAACAAGGAACGGTCTCCAATCTTCACCTGCAACTAGCAACGCTATAAGAGGGGCTGAGCAAAGCGGTAACATAGCCAATCAACGGTTTGCTAGGACATGGTGGGTTAGAGGTTTGACATGGGAATTTGGGAGGCTTGAAATCAAGTGGTAGGCATCGTAGCATTGGCATAGCAAAAGAGCGAGCAATCTAGCATAGCAAAGATAGTAGTGATTTCGAGGGTATGATCATCTTGCCTGCAAAGTTGTCAGAGTAGACTGGATCCTCGAAAGCAAACTCAACGGGCTCCTCGTTAGCGAACTCGTCTCCCGGATCTACCCAAACAAGACAAAAAATCAAACGGAACACAATCAACCACGTGCAAGGATCAAACAATATGATGCAAGGATGGTATGCTATGTGGGATGCGATGCGGGATGCATATGCAAGATTTGACAAGGGATGCATGAACCTGGCCTCAACTTGGGAATCCAAGTGTGCCACTGGAAAGATGAGATGAAATCGCTTGAAAACGATATAAAGAACGCCGGAATCGGAGTTACGGTTTGGAAATGGCAAGCGATTCAAATATGACACCGGTCTGCGATTTACAGCAAGTAGCCATCTAAATGCAATGAGATGAACAAGCTACAGCACCTAAACATGGCAACAAAATACATGGCAGGGATGTATTCATGATGCTTAACAAAATTCTAGCACTGACCTAGGGCCAATTCATCCATTAACAGGTTCAAACAAGCATGGCAAAAATGCATATGGTAAACAGATCTCAGACTTAGTGAAATTAACACTTGTCTGGAATTTCAGATCAGATAGCACTCTTCGGAGCAACAACACTACATGCTACAGGACCTGAGCATGGTAAAGTAAAGCATGGCATGGAGCTACTCAAAGAGCTTAACAAAAGTCCCTTAGTGACCTTGAGCCAAAAGGGATCAGAAAATACAATTGCAAGCATGTGAACATGGCAAAAACATAATCAGTTCTCGGACTTAGTGAAAAATGGAGCATGCTGAAAACAGATATCAAGTAGGCATGTTTACGAGCTCGATGCACTCACTACGGAGTAAGTCATGATAATCTAAGCATACAACCATCAAGAATACACAAAATGCAAGCTAGACATGGCAAGAACAATAGCATAGCATGCACGGATCAACTACAACATCATCGGCAAAATCGCTAACAAGTAGACAATCTGCCCAGATTCACGAAGTAGCAAAAGTAGAGCTCGATTGACTCAAGCCAGTGTGCTCCATAATTTCAAACAAAGACATGGATGGATAGAGCACTACAAGATCAACAAAACATCCTTCCTGATGATCCTCAAAAGAGGCACGGATCACTAGGAAACAACATGAACATATGGCCATATGAGATAAACAGCTCAAGGACTGCTAAGTCCCTGGAATCAGCATTACCAAGTGCCTCACTTTGCAAGCTTGTGCTAGTCACCACACACATCACAAAAATACATGGGTTGCATCTCTGGAAAGACGTCAAAACCCTTAACAAAAATATGTAGAGTTCATGGGCATATCATGCACACAATAATCATGGCAAAAATGACAAATAACTAAATAGAGCAGCAGATCTAACAATTAAGTCAAGTAGCCCTCTTCTAACGGCATTTCGGGCATCAAGATGAACTCAAATGAGAATGATGCAATGGAATGAAATGATGTACTCTCTGAGATGAACATTTTGATATGCTATATGCCCAAAACGGAGCTACGGATGCGGAGTTATAGCACGATGAAATATGCAAAATGATTAGGGTTTCGGGCAAAAGTCAACCCGAGATATTTTCTCAAATCTGGATCCGGATCGGCGCGGACTTCGAGGATGACCGGAACAGTGCTCGCCAGAGGAGAGAGATGGCCAGAGGATGGAGAACTCGCCGGGGACTTGCCGGACGGGGAGAGGACGGCGAGGCGGCGGCGGAGGGCGGCGTCGGCGGGGTCGGCAACCACCGGGGCTGCCGGGGCGGCGCGGTCGAGGGGGCCCAGCGCGAGAAGTTGGCGGCGGCGAGCGATGGTCGGCGGCGGCCGGCCGCCGGAGACGGCGAAGGAGGCGGCGGCGCTCAGGTGCGCGGGTGCGGGCGGCGGCGCTGGCCGGATGGGCCGGATGCGGGCTCCCGCGGGCCGCGGCGGAGGAGGCCGGCCGGGGACACGTGGCATCTCCCGGTTGGGCAGGCGGTGGCGGAGGACGCGTCCGGCTCCGTCCGGACGTGTCTGGTGGCGGCGGAGATCCGATTTTTAGGGTTTGAGAGAGGGGATCCGCGAATTTAGAGGAGGGGGTCTATATATAGGCATAGGAGGAGCTAGGAGAGTCCAAATGAGGTTCGATTTTCGGCCACGTGATCGTGATCGAACGCTCTAGATGATGGAGAGGGTTTTTGTGGGTTTTGGGCCAACTTGGAGGGGTGTTGGGCTGCAACACACACGAGGCCTTTTCGGTCCCTCGGTTAACCGTTGGAGTATCAAACGAAGTCCAAATGGTACGAAACTTGACAGGCGGTCTACTGGTAGTAAACCAAGGCCGCTTGGCAATTCTCGGTCCAATCCGGAAATGTTTAATCTCCACACACGAAAGAAAGGTAGAAATGACCACCGGAGGAGAACGAAGCGCCAGAATGCAAAACGGACAACGGGGAAAATGCTCGAATGCAAGCGATGAACACATATGCAAATGCAATGCACATGATGACATGATATGAGATACATGACAACGACAGCAACACACGGAGACAAAAAAACCCAAACCCGAGAAAATAAAATAACTTAAAGCCGGAAACGGCAAGAGTTGGAGTACAAATTTGGTAAGTTACATCCGGGGTGTTACATCTCAGCTCAAGACTGTCTACATAGCCCACTACCTACCGCCAGGCCCAACCTAACCTCTCTCGTCAGCCCGCGGCCCTCCTCGCGCGCGCGTCCGAAAATTGTTCCGGACCCGACCCGAGAAGTCGTGACCGATGAGTCCGGATCATCCCCAAACATCTACAAAACGTCTCCGTTTTGTTAATTGGACTTCCTAATATATTTTTTCTCGACCACCCGATTTCGATCGGAGGGACGAGGTAGCCCCTACCCTAAAATCCACATGCTATATATGTATCAGTCCAACCCTAAAATCTAGGGGAACTGTCCCATCATTCCTCCTCGCCGTCGCCAAAAATCAAATCGCCATCGGGATCCTCCCTGATCCCCTTCACCTCGGTCTCCTCCTCCATCCAATCGAACCAAACCACAGCTCCAGCTTGTTGTCAACACCGGACGAACCCGCAGGCAGCCTGAGCCCAAATCCCGATTGGATCGAGGCCCTTCCTACTCCCTCACGCCCATGCCCTTTCTCTTCCTTTCTTCTTCTTCCCGTGCTCACCTCGCTCTCCCGTCGTCGTCTTCCTGCAGGGAACGAGGAGCACGGCGCCCGACGCCATGGCCGGCCTTGATCTCGTCCCCAACGCCGCCCCTGAGCTCCACCCGCGCCGCCGTTGCCCGGATCCGGTGCCGGCCAGTCGGATCCGCCTCGTTTGCTACCTGCACCGCCCGGAGTCGTGCCTTTGTCCGCGCCAAGTTAGTGCATCGCCAAACACGTCCCCTGCCTCGCCATCCCCTGTCGCTAACCCTGCTACCACTGCTTCGAGCGAGACGGGACATCGCGCCTCTGCTCCTCGTCTGGACACTCCGTCGACCGGCAAGCCTGCCTCGCGCCACCACTATGAGGACCTGCGCCGCGCCATGGCTCTGAAGCTCTCTTTTGAACAGAGGACGTGCGGCGCCTCCTTCAGCTCCGTCGGTCGCGCCACCCCGGTAGAGAACGCCGCCACGCGTCCGGATCCACTCGCCTCTTCCGCCGGATCCCGCCGTTGCGCTGCCTCTTCCGAACTCCAGCCGCTCAAGTACTGCCTCGCCGCGCCTCTGCTTCACGCGAGCAGGGACGAGGCGACTGCTGCAGCCCGCACGTCATCGAGCGTTGACCGCGACGCTCCAAGTCGGCCTCCTGTGTTCTTGGGCCACAAACGTGCAGTAGGCCCAGTGCCTCCTCACCCAGCCAGCCTCAAAAGCCCAATGTGAGCAGCCCCTTCTAGCCCCTGTGCACTATTGGGTCTGTCTCAGATTCGGCCCAGTGGATGTTTTTTTCTTGGTTCTACGATTTGTCTATTTACCAGGGATTTACAGTTTTGCAGTTTAACCCTTGCACTTCATGCATATAAAAAACTCATCAACCGTGCATCTTATTAAAATGTATTATATATGAAAAATGCTTAAAATTATGTGTAGGTTAATCATATCCAACTTTCAATCATGTTTAAAATATTTGAAATGTTGTTTGATTAAATTTGCTCCTATGCCATGTTAAAATGCTTTAATTCATAACTAAATAACTGTAGCTTGGTTTTAAATAATGTTTATATGTAAATGGGGTAGAAAAATGCATAGTTTAACATGGTAGCCCTACTTTGCATGTTTAACAACTATAAAATATGGTTTAGGGCAGAACAGTACCAAACCTAAGATATGCATGTTGGGATTTACCAGAATTGTTGTTCGTTGTTTCCGACCTCATTTAAACTTGCCTAAATAGGTAGTTTTCATTTGCTTCACCCTCTTGCCATGTTTAACAACATTTAATATTGTTGGGTACATAAACAAGATCGAACTAAATAAGTCACATGGTGTTTCATCAATATGCAACGGAGTTGCATATTGTGCTCCACTTAATTTGTAGGATTGTTTGTGCACTTTGTCATGCCATGCTTCATTAAACCGGACATGCATCATACTTGATTGTGCATCATGCCATGTTTATGTGGTGGTTGTTTACTATGTTGTTTGCTTCTTTCCGGTGTGCTTCTTCGGGTTGGTTCCGATAACATCGTGTGGTGAGGATTCGTTTGACTACGTCCGTTTGTCTTCTTCATGGACTCGTTCTTCTTCCTTGCAGGATTTCAGGCAAGATGACCATACCCTCGAAATCACTTCTATCTTTGCTTGCTACTTGCTCGCTCTTTTGCTATGCCTATGCTGCGATACCTACCACTTTCTTATCATGCCTCCCATATTGTTAAGCTAAGCCTCTAACCCACCTTGTCCTAGCAAACCATTGTTTGGCTATGTTACCGCTTTGCTCAGCCCCTCTTATAGTGTTGTTAGTTGCAGGTGAAGATTGGAGTTTGTTCCATGTTGGAACATGGATATTTTGTTGGGATATCACAATATCTCTTATTTAATTAATGCATCTATATAGTTGGTAAAGGGTGGAAGGCTCGGCCTTATGCCTGGTGTTTTGTTCCACTCTTGCTGCCCTAGTTTCCGTCATATCGGTGTTATGTTCCCGGATTTTGCGTTCCTTACGCGGTTGGGTTATAAAGGGAACCCCTTGACAGTTTGCTTTGAATAAAACTCCTCCAGCAAGGCCCAACCTTGGTTTTACCATTCGCCACCTAGCCTTTTTCCCTTGGGAGTCGCGCATCCCGAGGGTCATCTTTATTTTAACCCCTCCGGGCCAGTGCTTGTCTAAGTGTTGGTCCGAACTAGAGCCACTTGCGGCGCCACCTCGGGGAAACTTGAGGGCTGGTTTTAGTTGTACGTAGTGTTCATCCGGTGTTTCCCTGAGAACGAGATATGTGCAGCTCCTATCAGGATGTCGGTGCATCGGGCGGTCTTGCTGGACTTGTTTTACCATTGTCGAGGATGTCTTGTAACTGGGATGCCGAGTCTGATCAGATTGTCTTGGGAGAAGGAATATCCTTCGTTGACCGTGAGAGCTTGTGATGGGCTAAGTTGGGACTCCCCTGCAGGGATTTGAACTTCCGAAAGCCGTGCCCGCGGTTATGGGCAGATGGGAATTTGTTAATGTCCGGTTGTAGATAACCTGAAACTTAATTTAATGAAAATGCACCAACCGCGTGTGTAACCGTGATGGTCTCTTCTCGGCGGAGTCCGGGAAGTGAACACGGTGTTGGAGTAATGCTTTACGTAGGTTGTTCTAGGATCACTTCTTGATCATAGTTGTTCGTCTGTGCTTTGCGTTCTCTTCTCGCTCTCTTTTACGAATAGGTTAGCCACCATATATGATAGTCGCTTGCTGCAGCTCCACATCATACCTTGTCTTACCTATAAGCTTAAATAGTCTTGATCGCGAGGGTGCGAGATTGCTGAGTCCCCGTGACTCACAGATACTTCCAAAACTAGTTTGCAGGTGCCAATGTTACCGAGCAGGTGACACAACCAAGCTCAAGGAGGAGTTCGATGAAGATCTTGTCCTTTGTGTTGTTCCATTTCTAGTGGATCAGTAGTGGAGCCCAGTTGGGGTCGATCGGGGATTTGTGTAGCATTTGGGGTAGTCTTCTTTTATTTTTGTTCCGTAGTCGGACCTTGATTGTAGCTGAATGATGTAATGGTTTATTCATGTATTGTGTGAAGTTGCGATTGTAAGCCAACTATGTATCTCTTCCCCTTATGTATTACATGGTTTGTTTGAAGATTACCTCACTTGCAACATTGCTTTCAATGCGGTTATGCCTCTAAGTCGTGCTTCGACACATGGGAGATATAGCCGCATCGAGGCCGTTACAAGTTGGTATCAGAGCCTTCCCCGACCTTAGGAGCCCCCCTGCTTGATCGAATCGCTGGCGTTGTTGAGTCTAGAAAAATGTTTTGAGTCTTTTAGGATTATATATATATATCAGAGAGTAGGACTTCTTTTTACTCCTCAGTCCCTTCATCGCTCTGGTGAGGCATCCTGGAGTAGAGTTTTGACTCTTCTCTTCTCAAATTTCACTAAAAAAATTAGGATCACGAGGGTATCTTGGAATCGTTCCGATGGTTTTGTGACGAGAACATTGTTCTTGGTGCCTCCTGACATTTAGGGGTTGTGGCAGTGTCCCGGGGAGTTGAGCTCCGAGGTGTTGTCGTCACAATTTTATTGTTGAGATTATGGAATACCTGAGTTTCACCGACATCGAAAATCTCTTTTATGCAGTTGTTGGTGAGATAACCTCGACGCCACCCAGTACTGGGGCGGGAGTTCGGGAGTATTGCCATAACTCGTATAACGGATGCTTTTCGAAGGTTGAGGTAAATGATTTCCGAAGGTTTCTTGGTTATGTGTTGAAGGATGGATACAGCTGGATGTAGGATTTGCTAGTTTTGGGTGAGATATTATGCTTCCCCTGTATCCCCAACACCTGATTGCATAACCGGAAAGTTTCGGGAGTTTATAAGTGGGAATTCAAGTAGCTCTTAGGATATCTTTCCGTCAGATGTATGATATGAAATTGGGGTTTGACGTCTAGTGGTCCACCTATCCACGGTTGGTTTTACAGTGGTCTCGTTGTGTCTTAAAGAGTCCTTGGCTATGCCGACTCGGGGACGCTTCGTATGTCATGTGCACTGCCTTGTACATGATGGTGCTGTACGATCGAGCCCGTGTAGGCCGCACCATGAAAACTTCAGATGAAATCTCTATCATATGTTTGTTCTGGCTTATTCTGCAAGCCAATCCTTTGTTTTGTTTTGAGTTGTGGTATTCGAGTTGCTTCAATGTCAAGTGTTGATTCCATACCTTCCCCAAATGGTGTTTTCATACTCCGATGTGGATGCTAATCCTTCTTGATAATCGAGATTGCCATGTCAATCCTTTTTCAACCGGTGTGCTTCTCTTCAAGTGGATCCGATCATCTCAACATCCGCAAGATCAACTCAAGTCTTCTCAATGTGGATTGTTTCATCCATCTCCAAGTTGCCTTTGTTTTCCCACCCGCCCACCCTTGTTTCTTTGAGGACTCGGATATCTTAATCAAGTATCCATCGTATGGATGTCAAGCCTTTCCATTCTTTTAACTAATATTCTTATCCGGTGATTCTCAAGAAGATGCTAACGGAGCTTCAAGTTCATCATTCTTCGTTTCTTTTATTTTCTCCGATGGATTCAATTCAAGATTTGCATTGAGCATAGTCTTTTCATTTTGACCAATGCTTTTCGTATGACCGGTGCTCCTCATAATCATTCCCCGCTTGCTATTCAATTGTTCCGGAGTGCCGAAGATATCTCAGAAGATTCGTGTCTCCACTCTTAATCCGTGCAAGCTCTTTCGAGGATGTTATCTCATTCAAGCCATTTAATTCAACCGGTGCACTCTTTATTTTAAATCGTTCAACGGTGTTCTATTGAGTGGGCCCTAACCCACATGTCTTTTTCCAGGATCTTACCTGACTCCTCTATTTTCCCGGAGTTACTCTCAAATTCTTCTCCAACATTGACGTAAGAATGATTCATCATCAGTCATATGTTTTCCTCCAAGATCTTTTAAATTCTTTTCATCATTGGTTCAACCTTTCTAATTTTCATCCCGGAGTATCTCAACAATTTGTTGGTGTTTCTCGTCGTCATTCTCAGATTTTGAAGACCAAAGAAGATTTTTCTCTCAATCTTGCTCCATTCTCTTCAAGATTCGTGATTCTAGCTTGTTGCCATCTTCTCATATTTGTTTTCATTGTGACTATTCTTTTCACCCTTTCGGAGTAATTCAGGAGTCTTTTCAATTTGTTTCTCCGAAGCCCAGCATTTCAAAAGATTTATTCATTCTCAGCTTTTAGCTATCATTCTCCAAAATCTTACCGGGGCATCGTTCAAGTGATCTCTAATCAGTTTGTGATCCCTTCGTTCTCATGTGTCTAGATTGTCTCAAGTTTGTTCGTTCATTTGCTAATTCTCACCGGTGATTCATCCTTTACTTCATTCATTTGTATCTAAATTCCCTCAAGTATCTTCATTTGTTCGCTAATTCTTCCTGATGCTTCTTTATCTTTTCTTCAATCGTTTTCAATTCTTACGGTGGTTCTTCAAAGATTTCTTCTTTCGTTTATCATATCAATTTATTTGTTATTTCTATCCTATCAGTGGTTCGTTGAAGATCTTCCCAAGTTTATGTTATATCTCTCTTAATCTTTTCTACGGGAATAAGTAATATGTCAAATCTGTTGCTTGTCATCAATTTAAATTGGTGAAGGATAAGCATAATATAATTCTTATTCTTGTTTCATCAAGTAAATTCAATTCCTTATTCCAGAGGTTCGTCAAATTCCTGATTCCAATTGTGTCATCTTCTCTTTTTCCTGGAGTTCCAAGCTCTCGCAATTATATTATCACGGAGAGTCATCTAAATCATCGCAAGGCTTCACCTTGTGTTCTCTACTTCACTTCCTTTTGGGTCGATCATTCTTTTACTAGAGTTCTTCACGGAGGTTCTACATGATGGTTTACCAATGATTTAATTCCTTTTCGAAGTGTTCATCGAGATTCTTTTTAGAGGAGCTCATGCGTTCTTCATCTTACAATACGGGAGTGAAATTCTTGCACGCATATCATTGGAAGTGGTACTAAGTCATTCTTGATAATTTGAGTTCATGTTTCATGATTCACATGTTGTTAAGAAGGAGGTATCTCAAATCCATCAACCTCTTCGTTGAAATTATCTTGGGTTATATTTCACCTAAAGTTTTCCTTAAGGATTGTTGCTATTATGGTGCTTATAAATGACTCAAGTTCTTTTATCCGCCGGATGAAATAAGTTGTCGTCTCCTTGTTGATATCAATCCAATCTATCGTTTCCGTCAGTGGCAGAATTTCAACTCAGTTTTGAGAGGTTTTCCATAAGCCCACAACAAGCTTACTATTTTCGTTGTTGATTTTCCAACAACTCCGTTCGACCCTTCTCCTAAAGATGCCTTTTCAAGCTATTTTGTGGCAGAAGTTGGCATTTTCTTCTAAATTCTCCTATTTCAATTATCTATCTTCTATTCTTTCGTTCCGGAGGCATTGCGATGTTGTTCTTTTCAACCGCCATCTCGTGTTGTCTAAGATCATGTCCTTTTCATTCTTATCCATTTAATTGGAGTGTTCTGCTCAAGTTCTTTTCATCTTGTAAAGTCTTCCATCCCTTCTCAACCGGAGTGCTGCCCAAAGTTGTTCTTCCTTGTTCCTCTCTGCTAACGGAGTGCTTTCAACTTCATTTATCTCCATTGTATTCTTTTCTCGAAATGGCTTAACCTATTCAAGGTTCTTTGGTTTTACTTGTTTGTCAAAGGAGCAACTTAGCTTTACCTCTTCTCTTTCCCTTCCGTTTTCCCTCCGGTGCCATTCTAGATCTCGGGACGAGATCCTCTCATAGTGGTGGAGTGTTGTGACGCCCCGAGACTGTTGCGCCAAGTGTCGTCCAATTATTCGCTGTTGTTGCCTTGTCATTTGCTTGCGTGTTGCATCTTTCCATGTCATCATGTGCATTGCATCATCATGTTTTCCAAACTTACATCCGTCCGGGTTCCCCCAGTTCCATCCGTTATCCGTTCTGAGCCCAGACACACTTGCACGCGCCCGTGGCACGTCCGAATATTATTTTAGAAGTGGCCGGAAAATGTTCTCGGAATGGGATGAAAGTTGGCGTGCGGTGTTGTTTTGTTGTTAGTAGACCACCTGCCAAGTTTCATCGTGTTCGGAGTCCGTTTGACGCCCCAACGGATAACTATAGCGGCAATATAGCCGGTCTAATGTCGGACGTTTTTGGTCTCCAAAAACAGTCGCCGGGCCTCCCTCTCTTCTCTTCTCTCAGCTCGAGACTGTCTACATAGCCCACTACCTACCGCCAGGCCCAACCTAACCTCTCTCATCAGCCCGCGGCCCTCCTCGCGCGCGCGTCCGAAAATTGTCCCGGACCCGACCCGAGCAGTCGTGACCAATGAGTCCGGATCATCCCCAAACATCTACAAAACGTCTCCATTTTGTTAATTGGACTTCCTAATATATTTTTTCTCGACCGCCCGATTTCGATCAGAGGGACGAGGTAGCCCCTACCCTAAAATCCACATGTTATATGTATCAGTCCAACCCTAAAATCTAGGGGAACTGTCCCATCATTCCTCCTCGCCGCCGCCAAAAATCAAATCGCCATCGGGATCCTCCCTGATCCCCTTCTCCTTGGTCTCCTCCATCCAATCGAACCAAACAACCGCTCCAGCTCGTTGTCAACACCGGACGAACCCGCAGGCAGCCTGAGCCCAAATCCCGATTGGATCGAGGCCCTTCCTCCTCCCTCGCGCCCATGCCCTTTCTCCTCCTTTCTTCTTCTTCCCGTGCTCACCTCGCTCTCCCGTCGTCGTCTGCCTGCAGGGAACGAGGAGCACGGCGCCCGACGCCATGGCCGGCCTCGATCTCGTCCCCAACGCTGCCCCTGAGCTCCACCCGCGCCGCCGTTGCCCGGATCCGGCACTGGCCAGTCGGATCCGCCTCGTCTGCTACCTGCACCGCCCGGAGCCGTGCCTTTGTCCGCGCCAAGTTAGTGCATCGCCAAACGCGTCCCCTGCCTCGCCATCCCCTGTCGCCGCCCCTGCTACCCCTGCTTCGAGTGTGACGGGACATCGCGCCTCTGCTCCGTGTCTGGACACTCCGGCGACCGGCAAGCCTGCCTCGCGCCACCACTACGAGGACCTGCGCCGCGCCATGGCTCTGAAGCTCTCTTTTGAACAGAGGACGTGCGGCGCCTCCTTCAGCTCCATCGGTCGCGCCACCCCGCCGGAGAATGCCGCCAGGCATCCGGATCCACTCGTCTCTTCCGCCGGATCCCGCTGTTGCGCTACCGCTTCCGGACTCTAGCCACTCAAGTACTGCCTCGCCGCGCCTCTGCTTCATGCGAGCAGGGACGAGGCGACTGCTGCAGCCCGCACGTCGTCGAGCGTTGACCGCGACGCCCCAAGTCGGCCTCCTGTGTTCTTGGGCCACAAGGGCGCAGTAGGCCCAGTGCCTCCTCACCCAACCAGCCTCAAAAGCCCAATGTGAGCAGCCCCTTCTAGCCCCTGTGCACTGTTGGGTCTGTCTCAGATTCGGCCCACTGGATGTTTTTTTCTTGGTTCTGCGATTTGTCTAATTACCAGGGATTTACAGTTTTGCAGTTTAACCCTTGCACTTCATGCATATAAAAAACTCATCAACCGTGCATCTTATTAAAATGTATTATACATGAAAATGCTTAAAATTATGTGTAGGTTAATTATATCCAACTTTCAATCATGTTTAAAATATTTAAAATGCTGTTTGATTAAAGTTGCTCCTATGCCATGTTAAAATGCTTTAATTCATAACTAAATAACTGTAGCTCGGTTTTAAATGATCTTTATATGTAAATGGGGTAGAAAAATGCATAGTTTAACATGGTAGCCCTACTTTGCATGTTTAACAACTATAAAATATGGTTTAGGGAAGAACAGTACCAAACCTAAGATATGCATATGGGGATTTACCGGAATTGTTGTTCGTTGTTTCCGGCCTCATTTAAACTTCCCTAGATAGGTAGTTTTCATTTGCTTCACCCTCTTGCCATGTTTAACAACATTTAATATTGTTGGGTACATAAACAAGATCGAACTAAATAAGTCATGTGGTGTTTCATAAATATGCAACGGAGTTGCATATTGTGCTCCACTTAATTTGTAGGATTGTTTGTGCACTTTGCCATGCCATGCTTCATTAAACCGGACATGCATCATAGCCATGTTTATGTGGTGGTTGTTTACTATGTTGTTTGCTTCTTTCCGATGTGCTTCTTCGGGTTGGTTCCGATAACGTCGTGTGGTGAGGATTTGTTTGACTACATCCGTTTGTCTTCTTCATGGACTCGTTCTTCTTCCTTGTGGGATTTCAGGCAAGATGACCATACCCTCGAAATCACTTCTATCTTTGCTTGCTAGTTGCTCACTCTTTTGCTATGCCTATGATGCGATACCTACCACTTGCTTATCATGCCTCCCATATTGTTAAGCCAAGCCTCTAACCCACCTTGTCCTAGCAAACCATTGTTTGGCTATGTTACCGCTTTGCTCAGCCCCTCTTATAGCGTTGTTAGTTGCAGGTGAAGATTGGAGTTTGTTCCATGTTGGAACATGGATATTTTGTTGGGATATCACAATATCTCTTATTTAATTAATGCATCTATATACTTGGTAAAGGGTGGAAGGCTCGGCCTTATGCCTGGTGTTTTGTTCCACTCTTGCCGCCCTAGTTTCCGTCATATCGGTGTTATGTTCCCGGATTTTGCGTTCCTTACACGGTTGGGTTATAATGGGAACCCCTTGAATGTTTGCTTTGAATAAAACTCCTCCAGCAAGGCCCAACCTTGGTTTTACCATTCGCCACCTAGCCTTTTTCCCTTGGGAGTCGCGCATCCCGAGGGTCATCTTTATTTTAACCCCTCCGGGCCAGTGCTTGTCTAAGTGTTGGTCCGAACTAGAGCCACTTGGGGCGCCACCTCGGGGAAACTTGAGGGCTGGTTTTAGCTGTACGTAGTGTTCATCCGGTGTTGCCCTGAGAACGAGATATGTGCAGCTCCTATCAGGATGTCGGCGCATCGGGCGGTCTTGCTGGACTTGTTTTACCATTGTCGAGGATGTCTTGTAACTGGGATGCCGAGTCTGATCGGAATGTCTCGGGAGGAGGCCTATTCCTTCGTTGACCGTGAGAGCTTGTGATGGGCTAAGTTGGGACTCCCCTGCAGGGATTTGAACTTTCGAAAGTCGTGCCCGCGGTGATGGGCAGATGGGAATTTGTTAATGTGTGGTTGTAGATAACCTGAAACTTAATTTAATTAAAATGCACCAACCGCGTGTGTAACCGTGATGGTCTCTTCTCGGCGGAGTCCGGGAAGTGAACACGATGTTGGAGTAATGCTTAACGTAGGTTGTTCTAGGATCACTTCTTAATCATAGGTGTTCGTCCATGCTTTGCTTTCTCTTCTCGCTCTCTTTTGCGAATAGGTTAGCCACCATATATGCTAGTCGCTTGCTGCAGCTCCACATCATACCTTGTCTTACCTATAAGCTTAAATAGTCTTGATCGCGAGGGTGCGAGATTGCTGAGTCCCCGTGACTCATAGATACTTCCAAAACCAGTTTGTAGGTGCCGATGTTACCGAGCAGGTGATGCAACCAAGCTCAAGGAGGCGTTCGATGAAGATCTTGTCCTTTGTGTTGTTCCGTTTCTAGTGGATCAGTAGTGGAGCCCAGTTGGGGTCGATCGGGGATCTGTGTAGCATTTGGGGTAGTCTTCTTTTATTTTGGTTCCGTAGTCGGACCTTGATTCTATCTGGATGATGTAATGGTTTATTCGTGTATTGTGTGAAGTGGCGATTGTAAGCCAACTATGTATCTCTTCCCCTTATGTATTACATGGGTTGTGTGAAGATTACCTCACTTGCGACATTGTTTTCAATGCGGTTATGCCTCTAAGTCGTGCTTCGACACGTGGGAGATATAGCCGCATCGAGGTCGTTACAGCTAGTCTCCATTTATTCTGTAGCTCCTGTTTCGAGTTACAAATATTAGCAACAGAACTAGTATCAAATACGCAGGCGCTACTACGAGCACTAGTAAGGTACACATCAATAACATATATATATATATATATCAAATATACCTTTGTTGACGTTGCCAGCCTTCTTATCTACCAAGTATTTGGGGCGCTCCCGTTCTAGTGACCATTCCCCTTGCAATAGAAGCACTCAGTCTCAGGTTTGGGTCTAGCCTTGGGTTTCTTCATGGGAGCAGAAACTTGCTTGCCATTCTTCTTGAAATTCCCTTTCTTTCCCTTTCCTTTCTTGAAAGGGAAAAGTTTGTTTTTACCACTCTAGTTTTTGCCAATTTTACTTATGCCACTCTAGAATTAGACATATCACTTTTGCCACTCTTAGCTTCTGACAATACATTACAAATGCCATTTCGTAGCAAAAGCAATAATTTTTCATTTCACTTTTGCCACTTCAGATTTTGACAATGTATCATAATTTCCACTCTAAAATTATTGCTTTTGCCATGGAATGGAAATTGTGATGTATTGTCAAAAACTAAGAGTGGAAAAAGTGAAATGTCAAATTCTAGAGTGGTAAAGGCAAAGTGGTCAAAAGCTATAGTGGCAAAAACAAAGGTTTCCCTTCTTGAAACTAGTGATCTTATTGACCATCCACACTTGATGCTCTTTCTTGATTTCTATCTCTGCGGTCTTAAGCATTGTGTAGAGCTTAGGGATTGTCTTCTCCATCCCTTGCATGTTATATTTCATTACAAAGCCCTTGTAGATTGGTGGCAATGACTTGAGAACTCTGTCAACCGCTATTTCATCCGGAAGATTAACTCCCAACTGATTCAAATGGTTGTAGTACCCAGACATTTCGAGTATGTGCTCACTAATGGAGTTGTTCTCCTCCATCTTGTAGCTAAAGAACTTGCTGGAGATGTCATACCTCTCAACCTGGGCATGAGCCTGAAATACCAATTTCAGTTCCTGGAGCATATCATATGCTCCCTGGTTCTCAAAACATCTTTGGGCCCCTAGTTCTAGGACATAAAGCATGGTGCACTGAACTATCGTGTAGTCATCATTCCTTGTTTGCTAGACATTCATAATGTCTAGGTTCGCGAGAGCGGGTGGTCCACCTAGAGGTGCATCAAGGACATACGCCTTCTATGCAGTAGTGAGGATAATCCTCAAATTATGGACCCAGCCCACATAGTTGCTTCCATCATCTTTCAACTTAGCTTCTCTAGGAACACATTAAAATTCAGGGGAGCTACAACACAAGCCATTGACCAACAATATAATATGCAAATATATTAAGAATATGTTCATGATAATTGGTTCAGTTAATCAAATTACTAGTGAACTCTTGATGGTAGCTGGAACTACATCGGTATTTCCCTGGAGAGGGAAGGATGATGTAGCACAGCGATGGTAGGTATTTCCCTCAGTTATGAAACCAAGGTATTGAACCAGTAGGAGAACCAAGCAACACAACGTAAGAAACACCTGCACACAAATAACAACACCTCGCAACCCGACGTGTTAAAGGGGTTGTCAATCTCTTCCGGGGTACGGCGCCTCAAGATAGGCAAACGGACGTGAGGTAAATTGTAGTAGATTGATAGATCATATGCCAAATAAAATAAATAGAGATAAAACGCAGCAAGGTATTTTGGTATTTTTAGTTTAATAGATCTGAATAAAAATGCAAAGGAAAAGTAGATCGCAAGGCAAATATGTGAGAAAGAAGACCCAGGGGGCGTAGCTTTGACTAGTGGCTTCTCTCGAGAAAAATAGCAAACGGTTGATGAACAAATTACTGTTGGTCAATTGATAGAACTTCAAATAATTATGACGATATCCAGGCAATGATCATTAGATAGGCATCACTTCCAAGATTAGTAGACCGACTCCTGCCTGCATCTACTACTATTACTCCACACATCGACCGCTATCCAACATGCATCTAGTGTATTAAGTTCATGGAAAAAGGAGTAATGCAATAAGAACGGTGACATGATGTAGACAAGATCCATTTATCTATATGGCGGTAGATATAGATCTCGTCTTTTTATCCTTAGTAGCAACGATACATACGTGTCGGTTCCCTTTCTGTCACTGGAATCAAGCACGGTAAGATCGAACCCACTGTCGGGCACCACTTCCCATTGCAAGACAAAAAGATCAAGTTGGCCAAACAAAACCCAAATATCGAAGAAGAAATATGAGGCTATAAGATATCATGCATAAAAGAGATCAAAGAAACTCAAATACTTTCATGGATATAAAAAGATAGATATGATCATAAACTCAAAGTTCATCGGATTCCAACAAACACACCACAAAAGAGTTACATCATATGGATCTCCAAGAGACCATTGTATTGAGAATCAAGAGAGAGAGATATGAAGCCATCTAGCTACTAACTATGGACCCGAAGGTCTACAAAGAATTACTCATGCATCATCGGAGAGGCACCAATGGAGGTGGTGAACCCCATCCGAGATGGTGTCTAGATTGGATCTGGTGATTCTGGACTCTGTGGCGGCTGGATGAATATTTCGTCGACTCCCATAGGGTTCTGGGATTTTGGGGGTATTTATAGAGCAAAGAGGCGGTCCGGGGGGCACCCGAGGCGGGTACAAGCCACCAGGGCGCGCTAGGGCCTCCTAGCGTGCCCTGGTGGGTTGTGCCCCCCTTGGGGCACCCCCCAGGTGCAACCATGGCCCATTGCCGTCCTTCTAGCCCATAAAAAATCATCGTAAAGTTTCGTGGCATTTGGACTCCGTTTGATATTGATTTTCTGCGATGTAAAAAACATGGAAAAAACAGTAACTCGCACTTGGCACTATGTCAATAGGTTAGTACCAAAAAATGATATAAAATGACTATAAAATGATTATAAAACATCCAAGATTGATAATAAAACAACGTGGAATAATCAAAAATTATAGATACGTTGGAGACGTATCAGCATCCCCAAGCTTAACTCCTACTCGTCCTTGAGTAGGTATGTGATAAAAACAATTTTTTTGATGTGGAGTGATGTTCATCAAGTCATATCATATTCTTTTCTTTATAGCATGGACATTTGGACTTTTATGTGATTCAAAGCACAATAGTCTAGTTTTGAAATAATAATTTAGATACTCAAGCATATCTACAAGCAACCATGTCTTTTAGAATATCAATGCTAAAATAAGTTATCCCTAGCCCATCATGCTCAAACATTGATCCATTCATGAAACACACTCAAATATTAACTACACCCAATACTTGAGCACGATCATATTGCCTCCTAGTTGGTGCTTTTTATGAGAGAAGATGGAGACTCAAAATAAAAATTGCATAAAGTAAAAGATAGGCCCTTCACGGAGGGAAGTAGGGATTTGCAGAGGTGCCAGAGCTCAAAGCGAAAAATTTGAGATAAAAAAATTTGGGAGGTGTATCCATCCCACCCACAAAAATGACTTAGAGATCCCAACACTTTCCATGCTAGATATGTCATAGGCGGTTCCCAAACGGAAAATAAAGTTTATTCTTTTTTCCACCATTTCTTTCACTTTCCATGGCTAACTGTATCCTCGGGTGCCCTCCATACCAACACTTTCCAAGGAATTTATTATTTGACAACATAAATTAAATTCATTTGGTTTTTTGCATTTCGGGACTAGGCATCCCTAATACCTTTGCCTTACTCTCGTGAAATGACAAGTGGATAAACACTCATCTTGAGAATAACACATCCAGCATGGAAAATATTAGCCACCCCTCACCGCTCTGCGAGTGAAACAAACACACAAACGAGAAGTTTATTTTGAAAATTAGAGATGGCACATGCAAATTTGCTTAGAACGGCAAAAGAATACCACATATAGGTAGATATAGTGGCATCATGTGGCAAAACCGGTTTAAAGGATTTTGGATGCACAAGTAGAGGTCATACTTAGTGCAAAATAAAGGCTATCAAAAGATTGGGAAGCGACCAACCAAGAAACGAATAATCTCATAAGCAAGCACTAAGCATAATTAACACCGAATAATGCACTACAAGTAGGATATAATTTTCATTGCATGATTATTGACTTTTGTGCATGCATAGGGAATCACAAACCTTAACACCAATATTCTTACTAAAGCATAATTACTCATCAAGGTGACTCACAAATCACATCATCATATCTCAAAAATATTTCTAAGAATCAAGTTTATTTTGTCCAATGATCTTCATGACATTTTTTATTTTATCCTTCTTGGATATCTATCACTTTGGCACTAATTTTCATGTGTTGCTTTTCATAAGCTCAAACAAATATAAGCGAAGATCATGAACATAACAACTTTTTCTTTCTCTCAAAATAATTTAAGTGAAGCAAGAGAGAATTTATTCAAAATTTTACTAACTCGCAAACAAATCTAAGTGAAGCACGAGAGCATTTCCTCAAAAATAACAAAGCACACCGTGCTCAAAAAGATATAAGTGAAGCACTAGAGCAAGTCCTAGCTCATAAAAGATTTAAGTGAAGCATAGAGAGCAATTCTAACAAGTCATGACATAAATTTGGATCTCTCAAATAGGTGTGTCCAGCAAGGATTGATGACTTAAAAAACAAAATAAAACAAGTAAAGACACATATCATACAAGACGTTCCAAGCAAAACACATACCATGTGACGAATAAAATTATAGTCTCGAGTAAAATATCGATAGTTGTTGGAAAAAAGCGGGGATGCCACTCGGGGGCATCCCCAAGCTTAGTTGGTTGCTCATTCTTGGATACTAGCTTGGGATGCCGAGGCATCCCCAAGCTTAGGCTCTTGCATCCTTCCTTCATCCATCGTAAGATAACCCAAAACTTGAAAACTTGAATCACACAAAACTCAACAAAGCCTTCGTGAGATCCGTTAGTATAAGAATAATAAACCACTACTATAAGTGTTGTGTCAAACCAATTCATATTTTTTTGTATTATATCTACTATATTCCAACTTTTCTGTGGCAAAAACTCATCAAAGAAAACCAGAGAGCCATCAAAATAAGCACACAACACAAAGAAAACAGAATCAGTCAATACAGAACAGTCTGTAGCAATCTGACTAGTTCCAATACTTCTGTAACTCCAAAAACTATGAAAAATTAGGAAGAACTGAGAAATTTGTATATTGATCTAATGCAATTGGAATGGGTATTTTATCGCTCTCTGGTGAAAAATGATAATTATTTTCGTGAGCGCAAACTTTCTGTTTTTTCAGCAAGATCAAACAACTATTGCCCAAGAAGATCCTAAAGGCTTTACTTGTCACAAACACTAATTGAAACATAAAAACACAATCATAACAGTAGCATAATTGTGCTAACACTCAAGAACAGAAAGCAAAAAGAAAAAATAAATTTTATTCATTGGGGTGCCTCCCAACAAGCGCTATAGTTTTACGCCCTTAGCTAGGCATAAAGCAAGGATCTAAGTTTTGTCTTCCAAAGGTTTGGCAACTTTTGTGAGGGTTTTCTCAAACCTAGGAGGCTCTTTACGCTCCCCTAAATTCTTCGAAAAATAAACCATCTTAAGATCCAAAATATCCAATCTCTTGTTGCAAAGAGTAATCAAGGTATTCATGCGATTGATACTACCATTGAGGTGTTTGAGGGACTCATTATATTTCTGTATGTCAACCATATGCTTATGCAAATCACCAAGTTTGTCCAACATTTGAGCTCCCTCAGGGGTAAAGGAAAACCCCTTCTTTTGAGGAGGAATTCCCAAAATTCCTTCCAAAATTTCATAGGAAGTGTTTGCATCAAGCTCAATAAAAATTCCTTTAGCAGCAAAATCAAGAAGTTGTGTATGATGCAAAGCTAATCCTATGTAAAAATTACGAAGCAAAACCTTAGCATCCCCTTTAGATTGGAAACATGATATGATTCTATAAGCTTATACCAGGCATCTTTCAAATTTTCTCCTTGTCTTTGCTTGAAGTAAAGAACTTCAAAATCTAGTGACAAAGGAGGAGTAGGGACGCTAGCCATCGGGACTAGAAACAAGAGATCGGTGAAAATGGGAGGCGAATAAAACGACAAATTTTTGTAAAGTGGGGGAGAGGAAAACGAAAGGTAAATGGAAAATAATGTAAATTGCGAGGAGATGAGATTTGTGATTAGGAATCTGGTTATGTTGAAGATCCTCCCCGGCAACGGCGCCAGAAATTCTCCTTGATGGTAGCTGGAAATACATCGGTATTTCCCTGAAGAGCGAGGGATGATGTAGCACAGCAACGGTAGGTATTTCCCTCATTTATGAAACCAAGGTATCGAACCAGTAGGAGAACCAAGCAACACAACGTAAGCATCACCTGCACACAAATAAAAACACCTCGCAACCCGACGTGTTAAAGGGGTTGTCAATCCCTTCCGGGGTACGGCGCCTCAACATAGGCAAACAGACGTGAGGTAAATTGTAGTAGATAGATAGATCGAATGCCAAATAAAATAAATAGAGATAAAATGCAGCAAGGTATTTTCATATTTTTTGGTTTAATATATCTGAATAAAAACACAAAGGAAAAGTAGATCGCAAGGTAAATATGTGAGAAAGAAGACCCCGGGGCCGTAGGTTTCACTAGTGGCTTCTCTCGAGAAAAATAGCAAACGATGGATGAACAAATTACTTTTTGGAAATTGATAGAACTTCAAATAATTATGATGATATCTAGGCAGTGATCATTACATAGGCATCACGTCCAAGATTAGTAGATCGACTCCTACCTGCATCTACTACTATTACTCCACACATCGACCACTATCCAGCATGCATCTAGTGTATTAAGTTCATGGAAAAACGGAGTAATGCAATAAGAACGATGACATGATGTAGACAAGATCCGTTTATCTATATGGCGGTAGATATAGATCTCGTCTTTTTATCCTTAGTAGCAACGATACATACGTGTCAGTTCCCTTTCTGTCACTGGATCAAGCACCGTAAGATCGAACCCACTATGGGGCACCTCTTCCCATTGCAAGATAAAAAGATCAAGTTGGCCAAACAAAACTCAAATATCGGAGAAGAAATACAAGGCTATAAGAGATCATGCATAAAAGAGATCAAAGAAACTCAAATACTTTCATGGATATTAAACGATAGATATCATAAACTCAAAGTTCATCGGATCCCAACAAACACACCGCAAAACAGTTACATCACATGGATCTCCAAGAGACCATTGTATTGAGAATCAAGAGAGATAGAGATGAAGCCATCTAGCTACTAACTACAGACCCGTAGGTCTACAAAGAATTACTCACGCATCATCGGAGAGGCACCAATGGAGGTGGTGAACCCCATCCGAGATGGTGTCTAGATTGGATCTGGTATTGATTTTTTGTGATGTAAAAACATGGAAAAAACAACAACTGGCACTTGGCACTATGTCAATAGTTAGTACCAAAAAATGATATAAAATGATTATAAAACATCCAAGATTGATAATAAAACAGCATGGAACAATCAAAAATTATAGATACGTTGGAGACGTATCAGCTCCCACTTAAATCAACATTCCTCAAGTTGTCTAAGTGTTACATGGTCCAAATCAACCAACCCATGTTCGATCATCACGTGAGATGGGGTGGTCATCAATGGTGAACATCTCCATGTTAATCATATCTACTATATGATTCATGTTTAACCTTTTGGTCCTTCATGTTCCAAGGCCATGTCTGTACATGATAGGCTCGTCAAGTTTAACCCAAGTATTTCGCATGTGTAAAAATGGCTTGCACCCGTTGTATGCAAACGAAGAGTCTATCACACCCGATCATCATGAGGTGCTTCAAAACGACAAACTTTCATAATGGTGCATACTTATGGAGAACACTTTTATCCTGAAATTAGTTGAAGGGGTCATCTTATAATGCTACCATCGTCCTAAGAAAAATAAGATGCATAAAAAGATAAACATCACATGCAATCAATATGTGACATGATATGGCCATCATCATCTTGTGATTTTGATCTCCATCTCCAAAACATCAGCATGATATCCATCGTCACCGGCATGACACCACGATCTCCATCATCGTGCCGTCATGTGGTTGTCTCCGCCAACTATCGCTTCTACGACTATTGCTAACTCATAGCGATATATAAAGCAATTACATGGCATTTAATGATTGACACGCAGGTCATACAATAAATTAAAACAACCCTATGGCTCCTGTCGATTGTCGTACTCATCGACATGCAAGTCATGAAAACATGATCATCTCATACATCAACATATATCACATCATGTTTTGTCCATACCACATCACAACATGCCCTGCAAAAACAAGTTAGACATCCTCAACTTTGTTGTTGCAATTTTTACGTGGCTGCTAGGGAAAACTATAAGAACCATTCTTATCTATGCAAAACAACACCGGTGATATACAAGTTGACTTTTAACCATCTACAAGGACTGCCATTGTCAAATCAGATTCAACTAAGGTGGGTGAGACACACACCCACCAGCCACTTTACGCAGTACAAGTTGCATGTCTGTCAGTTGCGGGGACAAGTAAGGTTGGTCCGAGCCGTTTCATCTCACAATACCATCGAATCCAAATAATACAAAGGAAGTAAGAAATTTGAACATCAACGCCCACAACTTATTTGTGCTCTACTTGTGCATATACATCTACACATAGACCAAGCTCATGATGCCCCTAATGTGGAATGTTGCATGAAAATCAAAAAGTTTCCTACGAAACACCCAAGATCTAATCTAGGAGATGCATAGCAACGAGAGAGGATTGTGTCTACTACCCTTGTAGAACGAAAGAGGATGCGTATATAATGTGGTTGATGTAGTCATACTCTTCGTGATCCAATCACGATCCAAACCGATCTAGTGCCGAACATATGGCACCTTCAAGTTTAGCACATGTTCAGCTGGTGGTGTCCTCTCCTTATTGATCCAACAACTTAGGGAGAGGAGGTAGATGAGATATGAACCAACACGATGGTATGGTGGTGGTGGCAATGGAATTCCAGCAGGACTTCACCAAGCGCGTACCGGAGAAAAGTGCGAGGAGTTGGGAGAGACGGAAGGAATGGATTGAAGGGGTGGCTACCCCCAATGCCTCCCCACCTTCATATAGACGTGGAGGGGGTTGCTGGCTTGCCCTCCAAGCCCCTAGTGTCTTTGGCCAAGGGGGGAGGAAGGAAATCCCTCCTTTCCTTCCCCGCCTATGGCTATCCCCCTTTTTAGAGATCCTGGTCTTATCCCTTCGGAATATGATCGTATTCCTTTTAGGGGGGTGTGAGTGTCAAAACTAGAAGACCTTAGGTAGGGGGCGAGCTGTGAGATCAAATCGACGGGGAATAGGAGACAAGGGACACCATGTTTTTACCAAGGATTCAGGCCCTCTTGAGGAGGTAAAACCCTATCATGCTCTTTCTCAGATCGTGGGTGTATCAAAGTACAAAGGTTATCTACCTCGAGAATCGAGATCATAAGTTGTGGAATAAACCCTAAGGCTAACGGTCATGATGATCAATGTCCGTCTACAGGCTAAACCCTCTGGTTTATATAGGCATTGGGGGTATCTAGGGTTACACATGGTCGGTTTCCATCTTGGGGTTACATGCCGAACCTAATAGATATACTTGGAGTACATGCCAAGTCCTCGGTGAAGCCCGATATGCTCATGCAATGGGTTAGAAGCCTCCGAAGTCCTTCCTCATCAACGGGTTGTCAGTCCAGCCCATGGACTAGACCGACTAGGCAGGCACCCCCTAGTCCAGTACACCATCAGTATCCCCCGAACTTGTCTTCAAAGCCGAAGATGGCAACCTTCTTCGGAAAAATGTCTTCGGCTTACTAGGCAAGTTCCTCTCAATGCCCCGGGCTAAGCATCCATACAAAGCTTGCAAATCCCCGATTGGCTGATATTGCCCTTCTAACAAGGGATAAGGCCATCCAACCATGTGCCATTGAAATGCATCTTCATTTGTCCAAAGTACGTGTCTTGCTTAGTCTCGAAGACTAGAAGCGCAGGTGTGTTCGGCAATCAATTACTAACAACTTTTTGAAGTGTCACTGGCCATGACATCATATATGTTAGTTATTGCTTATTCAAATCGTGGTTTGAGGTAACCCTCTTATTGGCATGTTTTATCACAACAGAGATTGCGCCCCGCATTTTAGGGGACATCATCAATCAATTGGTTCACCCAATGCGGCCATAACGACACGATCAACCAAAATGTGGCGATTTTTATGGCGCAATGGAGGGGGCATCTCGCGTTTTTACTGACCTATAAAGAGCAGGGGCGATGAATCTTCTCACCCACGCTCTCATTCTGCTCTAGTGCCCAAATCTTCAAAGCTCCTACACTCCCTGACATCTGCTAGAACTACGTCAGTATTTCCCCAAAGAGGAAGGGATGATGCAGCACAACAACGATAGGTATTTCCATCAGTGATGAGACCAAGGTTATCGAACCAGTAGGAGAACCAAGAAACACTACGTAAACAACATCTGCACACAAATAACAAATTCTCGCAACCCGACGTGTTAAAGGGGTTGCAATCCCTTTCGGGCAACGGCGCCAGAAATTGGCAATTGATCGTGAGAAAGTTGTAATAGATTGATAGATCGAACGCCAAATAAAATAAAGTGCAGCAAGGTATTTTTGTATTTTTGGTTTTATAGATCTAAAACTAAAAGCAAATAAAAGTAGATCGCAAAAGCAAATATAATAAAGAAGAGACCCGGGGGCCATAGGTTTCACTAGTGGCTTCTCTCGAGAAAAATAGCAAATGGTGGGTAAACGAATTACTGTTGGGCAATTGATAAAACTTCAAATAATCATGATGATATCCAGGCAATGATCATTATATAGACGCATCACGTCCAAGATTAGTAGACCGACTCCTGCCTGCATCTACTACTATTACTCCACACATTGACCGCTATCCAGCATGCATCTAGTGTATTAAGTTCATGGAGAAATAGAGTAATGCAATAAAAACAATGACATGATGTAGACAAGATCTATTTATGTAGAAATAGACCCCATCTTGTTATCCATAATAGCAACGATACATACATGTTGGTTCCCCTTCTGTCACTGGGATCAAGCACCGTAAGATTGAACCCATCACAAAGCACCTCTTCCCATTGCAAGATTAATAGATCAAGTTGGCCAAACAAAACCCAAATATTGGAGAAGAAATACGAGGCTATAAGCAATCATGCATATAAGAGATCAAAGAAGACTCATATAACTTTCATGGATAAAAAGATAGATCTGATCATAAACTCAAAGTTCATCGGATCCCAACAAACACACCGCAAAAAGAGTTACATCATATGGATCTCCAAGAGACCATTGTATTGAGAATCAAAACAGAGAGACAAAGCCATCTAGCTACTAATTACGGACCCATAGGTCTACAAAGAACTACTCACGCATCATCGGAGAAGCACCAATGGACATGATGAACCCCTCCGTGATGGTGTCTAGATTGGATCTGGTGGTTCTGGAACTTGCAGCGTCTGGAATTGATTTTCGTCGACTCCCCTAGGGTTTCTGGAATATTAGGGTATTTATAGAGCAAAGGGGCGGTGCGGGAGGCTACCAAGGTGGGCACAACCCACCAGGGTGTGCCTAGGCCTCCAGACGCGCCCTGGTGGTTGTGCTCCCCTCGGAGCACCCCCAGGTGCTTCTTCGGCCCACTGGATGTCTTTTGTTCCAAAAAAATTCACAAAAAGTTTCGCTGCGTTTGGACTTCGTTTGGTATTGATTTCCTGCGATGTAAAAAACAACAACAGGTACTTGGCACTATGTCAATAGGTTAGTACCAAAAAATGATATAAAATGACTATAAAATGATTATAAAACATCCAAGAATGATAATATAACAACATGGAACAATCAAAAAATATTGATACGTTGGAGGCGTATCAGCATCCCCAAGCTTAATTCATGCTCGTCCTCGAGTAGGTAAATGATAAAAATAGAATTTTTGATGTGGAATGCTGCCTAACATGTTCATCTCATAGTCTTTTCTTTGTAAATTGGACATTTGGACTTTTATATGGTTCAATGCAATAGTCTAATTTTGACATGAGACTTGAATACTCAAGCATATCAACAAGCAACCATGTCTTTCAAAATATCAACGCTAAAATAAGTTATCCCTAGCCCATTATGCTCAATCATTGATCGATTCATGAAACACACTCGCATATTATCTACACCCAATGCTCAAGTACGATCATAGTGCCCCTTAGTTGGTGCTTTATAAGAGAAGATGGAGACTCAAATTAAAAATAAAAATTTCATAAAGTAAAAGAAAGGCCCTTCGCAACGGGAAGTAGGGATTTGTAGAGGTGCCAGAGCTCAAAGCGAAAAAGATAGAGATAGAAACATTTTGGGAGGCATGCTTTTCCTGTCAATGAGAATGATCGAGAAGTTCCCAATACTTTCCATTCTTGATATATCATAGGCGGTTCCCAAACAGAGATTAAAGTTTATTCCTTTTCAACCATATTTTCACTTTCCATGGCTAGCCGTATCCACGGGTGCCTTCCATACCAACACTTTTCAAGGAATTTATTATTCGACAACATAAAGTACATTCATTATTCATTTCGAGACTGGGAAGCCCTAATACCTTTGCCTTACTCTCGTGTAATGGCAAGTGAATAAACACTCATCGTGAGAATAACATATCTAGCATCGAAATATATTAGCCACCCCCTACCGATTCATGAGCGGTACGAGCACACAAAAGAGAAATTTATTTTGAAAATTACAGATGCACATACAAATTTGCTTACACTGGTACGCGTCTGTGATATACAAATGGTTTTTAACCCCTTTCCGCAACGACATTTGGAACCATCGCCAAGTGAGTGTGGGTGTGTAACACCCCGGATGTAATTTACCTTATCTGTACTCCAACTCTTGCCGTTTCCGGCCTAAGTTATTTTATTTTCCTCGGGTTCGGGTTTTTGTCTCCGTGTGTTGTTGTCTGTGTCATGCATCTCATATCATGTCATCATGTGCATTGCATTTGCATACGTGTTCGTCTCATGCATCCGAGCATTTTCCCCGTTGTCCGTTTTGCATTCCGGCGCTCCTATCTCCTCCGGTGGTCCTTTCTACCTCTTTTCGTGTGTGGGGGTTAAACATTTCCGGATTGGACCGTGACTTGCCAAGCGGACTTGGTTTACTACCGGTAGACCGCTTGTCAAGTTTCGTGCCATTTGGACTTCTATTGATACTCCAACGGTTAACCGAGGGACCGAGAAGGCCTCGTTTGTGTTGCAGCCCAACACCCTTCCAATTTGGCCCAAAACCCACCAAAACCCTCTCCATCATCTCGAGCGTTCGATCACGATCGCATGGCCACAAACCGCACCTTATTATGAGCTTCCTAGCTCCTCGTACCCCTATTTATAGATCCCCTTCCGAAATCACGGGTCTTCTTCCCCCGAAACCCTAGAAATCGCCCCGCCGCGCCGGACATTGTCCAAATCCCACCGGGCGAATCCCGCCGCCGCGTCCGCGCCAGTCAGCGCACGACACGTGGCACCACCGCCCGCCACCGCCGCGGCCCGCGGGAGCCCGCAACAGGCCCCCGCGGCCCAGATCCGCCTCGCCGCCGCCCGCCTTCTTCTCCCCCGATGCTGCTCCAGCCCCGCCGCCTTCGCCCGAGCACCACCTTCCTCCACCTCGACGCTGGCGAGTCGCCGCGCCGCCTCGACGACCGACGTCGCCCTGCCTCCTCGACTTCCGCAGAGGCCCGCGCCGCCCCTGCCTCCCCGATGCCGCGCCCGCCGCCCCGTGCTCCGGCGAGGGCAACTCCGATGAGCCCCGGTATCCTCTTCTCTCTGGCGAGTTCTTCATCTCCGGCGAACAGGACTTCCGGCGAACCTCATAATCCGCGCACTGGATCTAGATCTGAGAAAAAAACCTCGGTTGACTTTTATCTCGTAACCCTAATTTTTTAGGCTTTTTCATCATGTCGTAACTCTCTCATTGTAAATCCGATTTGTGAGTGTAGCATATCAAAATGTTCGTATCGACGAGTACATCATTTCATCTCATTGCATCATTTTCATTTGAGCTCATCTTGATGCCCGAAATGCTGTTGGAAGAGGGTTATGTGGTGCATTTTGGCAGATCTGTTTCATCAAATAGCTATTTGTCATTTTTGCCATGATTAATGTGTGCATGATAAGCTCCTGAGCTCTACATGAGTTTTGTTATATGCCATGCCATCTTTACAGAGGTGCTTGCCATGTATTTTGTGATATTTGTGGTGACTAGCACAAGCTTGCAAAGTAGCGTAATCGGTAATGCTGATTTCAGGGACTTAGAATTTCTCTAAGTCCTTGTCCTGATTTTGTCGTTATGCCATATGTTCATGTTGTTTTCTAGTGATCCGTGCCTATTTTGAGGATGATCAGTAAGGATGATTTGTTAACATTGTGGTGCTCTATCCATCCATGTCTTTGTTTGCATTTATGGAGCACCCTAGCTTGAGTCAATCGAGCTCTACTTTTTCTATATCGTGAATCCTGGCAGATTGTTGACATGTTTAGCGATTTTGCCGAGGATGTTGCTATTGACCCGTGCATGCTATATTGTTGTTCTTGCCATATCTAGCTTCTATGATATGTATTCTTGATGGGTGTATGCTTATATTGTCATTCCATGCTCTGTAGTGAGTGCATCAAGCTCGTAAACATGCCTACTCGTTAACTGATTTGCATGCTCCAGTTTTTCACCAAGTCTGAGATCTGTTTATGTTTTTGCCATGTTCACATGCTTGCAATTGTATTTTCTGATCCCTTTTGGCTCAAGGTCACTAAGGGACTTTTGTTAAGTGCTTTGAGTAGCTTCATGCCATGCCTTGCTTTTCCATGTTGAGTTCCTGTAGCATGTAGTTTTTATGCTCTAAAGTGTGCTTCCTGATGATAAACTCTAGACTTGTGTTAATTTCACTAAGTCTGAAACATGTTATCATTTGCACTTTTGCCATGCTTGTTTGAACCTGTTAATGGATGAACTAGCCGAAGCTCAATGTTCATCTTTTGTCAAGCATCATGAATGGATCCCAGTCATGTATTTTGTTGTCATGTTTGAGTGCTTTAGCATATTTATCTTGATGCATTTAGTTGGTCACTTGCTGATTATCGCAGATTGGTGCCCTATTTGTTTTGCTTGCCATTTCCAAACCGTGCATCCGATTCCGGTGATCTTTATATCAATTTCAACCGAAATCACCTCACCTTTCCAGTGGCACTCTTGGATTTCCAAGTTGAGGCCAGGTTCAATCATTCCTTGTCAAATCTTGCATATGCATCACATATCGCATCCTGCATAGCATCCATGTTTGCATCATGTTGTTCGAGCATTGCACGTGGTTGATTGTGTTCCGTTTGCTTGTTGTTCTTGTTTGGGTAGAGCCGGGAGACGAGTTCATGAATGAGGAGCCCGTTGAGTTCGTTTACGAGGATCAAGTCAACTCTGACAACTTTGCAGGCAAGATGATCATACCCTCGAAATCACTTCTATCTTTGTTTGCTAGATGCTCGCTCTTTTGCTATGCCTATGCTATGATACCTACCACTTGCTTATCATGCCTCCCAAATTTGCCATGTCAAACCTCTAGCCCACCATGTCCTAGAAAATCGTTGATTGGCTATGTTACCGCTTTGCTCAGCCCCTCTTATAGCGTTGCTAGTTGCAGGATAAGATTGGAGATCATTCCTTGTTGGAACATTGTTTACTGTTGGGATATCACCATATTATCTTGTTATCTTAATGCACCTATATACTTGGTAAAGGGTGGAAGGCTCGGCCTTTTGCCTAGTGTTTTGTTCCACTCTTGCCGCCCTAGTTTCCGTCATATCGGTGTTATGTTCCCGGATTTTGCGTTCCTTACGCGGTTGGGTTATAATGGGAACCCCTTGACAGTTCGCCTTGAATAAAACTCCTCCAGCAATGCCCAACCTTGTTTTTACCATTTGCCACCTAGCCTCTTTTTCCCTTGGGTTTCTGGAGCCCGAGGGTCATCTTTATTTCAACCCCCCTGGGCCAGTGCTCCTCTGAGTGTTGGTCCGAACTGGGCAGCCTACGGGGCCACCTCGGGGAAACTCGAGGGTTGGTTTTACTCGTAGCTTGACCTATCTGAGTGTGCCCTGAGAACGAGATATGTGCAGCTCCTATCGGGATTTGTCGGCACATTCGGGCGGTGTTGCTGGACTTGTTTTACCATTGTCGAGGATGTCTTGTAAAACCGGGATGCCGAGTCTGATCGAAATGTCTCGGGAGAAGGAATATCCTTCTTTGACCGTGAGAGCTTGTGATGGGCTAAGTTGGGACACCCCTGCAGGGATTTGAACTTTCGAAAGCCGTGCCCGCGGTTATGGGCAGATGGGAATTTGTTAATGTCCGATTGTAGAAAACATGAAACTTAACTTAATTAAAATGAATCAACTGCGTGTGTAACCGTGATGGTCTCTTCTCGGTGGAGTCCGGGAAGTGAACACGGTGTTGGAGTAATGCTTGACGTAGGTTGTTCTAGGATCACTTCTTGATCATAGTTGTTCGACCGTGCTTTTGCCTTCTCTTCTCGCTCTCTTTTGTGAACAGGTTAGCCACCATATATGCTAGTCGCTTGCTGCAGCTCCACATCATACCTTGCCTTACCTATAAGCTTAAATAGTCTTGATCGCGAGGGTGCGAGATTGCTGAGTCCCCGTGACTCACAGTTTACTTCCAAAACCAGATGCAGGGACCGATGATACCGCTCCAGACGATGCGCAGAGCTCAAGTGGGAGTTCGATGAAGACTCTCGTCGTTACTATGTGCCTTTCCCAGATGATCAGTAATGGTGCCCAGTTGGGGCGATCGGGGACCGTGTCGCATGTTGGGGTTGATCTTTATTTTGGTACCATAGTCGGACCATGAGTGTATTGGATGATTGTAATGTTATTCATGTATTTGTGTGACGTGGCGAGTGTAAGCCAACTATGTATCTTTTCCCCTTTTATCTATTTACATGGGTTGTTGTGAAGATTACCTTACTTGCGACATTGCTTTCAATGCGGTTATGCCTCTAAGTCGTGCTTCGACACGTAGGAGATATAGCCGCATCGAGGGCGTTACAAGTTGGTAATCAGAGCCTTCCCCGACCTTAGGAGCCCCCTACTTGATCGAATCGTTGGCGTTGTTGAGTCTAGAAAAATGTTTTGAGTCATTTAGGAATTATATATCGGAGAGTTTAGGAATTCTTTTTACTCCCAGTCCCTTCATCGCTCTGGTGAGGCATCCTGACGTAGAGTTTTGACTCTTCTCTTCTCAAGTTTCACTAAAAAAATTTTAGGATCACGCGGGTATCTTGGAATCGTTCCGATCAATTTTTGACGAGAACATTGTTCTTGGTGCCTCCTGTCATTTAGGGGTTGTGGCAGTGTCCCGGGGAGTTGAGCTCTGAGGTGTTGTCGTCACAATTTTATCGTTGAGATTCTGGAATACCTGAGTTTCGCCGACATCAAAAATCTCTTTTATGCAATTGTTGGTGAGATAACCTCGACGCCACCCAATACTGGGGCGGGAGTTCGGGAGTATTGCCATAACTCGTATAACGGATGCTTTTCGAAGGTTGAGGTAGATGATTTTCGAAGGTTTCTCGGTTATGTGTTGAAGGATGGATACAGCTGGATGTAGGATTTGCTAGATTTGGGTGAGATATTATGCTTCCCTTGTATCCCCAACACCTGATTGCATAACCGCAAAGGTTCGGGAGTTTCATAGGTGGAATTCTTGTAGCTCTAGTTCTTCTTCCGCGGATATTTGGTTTGGGATTGGGTAATCCTCACCGAGTATTTGTTCTTGTTCTGTACCTTGTTGTTTTTTCTTCTACCTCAATTCTAAGTGGCTTCTCAATTTATGGAAATGTGACCATTTCGATTAGAATGCATTCGTTCATTTTGTTCGGATGTGAAGACTTTATGTTCCAATTTCAATCCGTTTGATTCAGCTTCAATATTTGTCTGTCTATGTGCTAATGGATGTCGACCTCTTCAGGATGGCTCCTCCAACACGCACGACTCCGAATCCTGATCCGCCATCACCACCTCCACCTCCGAAGGCATGGCAAGCTGTGATGGCTGCTACCAATGCAAACACGCAGCTGATCATGCAACTTCTTCAAGAGCGCAACCAAGGGAACCAGGGCCTGTAAGTGCATCTAGTGCCACCCCTAGTGTGTTTTGGAGTATTGACGACAAACCTGGTTGAGGGACTAATGTGTTTGTGAGAATTGCAGGATAACACAGGTAGAAGTCCCTCATTGATTCGGTTTTCCTACCAGAGATGACCCCTAAAAATGTATGAAGACATTGATGTCAAAGGTGGTATATGAAGATATTCACTTAGAAGACTATGACAAGAGAAGACATCGCATGAAGCCTATGGAGCTCGGAGACTTAGATCTTTCGTAGTTCTTTTTCTCCTTTGTTGAGTCATAGGAACCACCGTACTGTTAACTGGGGTCCAAGAGAACCAGTCAGAATGACTGAAGTGATGCTTAACCAAAACCTATGTCTTCGAGTGAAGACTATGAGAGCGAATCTTGTCCAGAGTCGGACAAGTCAGCTTTGCTTGTAGCCCAAGTAAAGTTGCCGTGTGAGTTTGAAATCTGACCGTTGGAACACGTGTCAGTTCCTTAGTGACCCAGGGTCATTTCGGACAAATCAGGTTGGGTTGCCTAGTGGCTATAAATAGCCCACCCCCAACAACCATAAATGGTTGGCTGCTTAGAGTTAAAGTACGACTTTTGTCGTTTGAGAGCAACCCACCTCGAAGCCTTTGAGAGAGAATTCCTTGCGAGGATAAAGCCCTAACCACCCAGAGCCAAAGAGAATTAGGCATCACTTAAGTCTTCTTGTCTGTGTGATTTGAAGACTTATTACACTTGAGGACTGTGAATCCTCCAGCCAGTTAGGCGTCGCGTTCTGAGCATCCAAGAGACATTGTGGATCGCTGGTGAACGAAGTCTATGAAGGTTTGGGAGTCTACCTTGAAGACTTACCAGAGTGATTGGGCGAGGTCTGTGTGACCTTAGCTCAAGGGGACTACGGTGAGGACTGGGTGTCCTGAGCTGCATGTTCAGGACTGGGTGTCCGGGACTGGGTGTCCTCGGGTTTAAATACCTAGCCGCCCTAACCAGACGTACAGTTGTCACAACAACTGGAACTGGTCCAACAAATCATTGTCTTCAACGAGTCACTGGTTTCATCCTTCCCTTCCCTCTACTTATTGTTACTCCTTGTGAAGTCATTATATGTTTGCACTATCTTTTGTCTTCACTGAGTGACTGCGTGTTCTGTTTGGCTTCATAACATCTTCCTACCTGATCCTTACTACATTGCTGCTATTAGTCATTGTTCTCTCACTCCATTGAATACTTGACTATGGTTTGCCTAGTGTAGTCTACCTTCCGCTGCATGGTAATAGGTTTATTTCTATCGTTTGTCTTTGAAACTTCCACGTTTTGAAGACTTTCATAAAAATCGCCTATTCACCCCCCCTCTAGTCGATATAACGCACTTTCAATTGGTATCAGAGCAAGGTACTCCCTTGTTCTGTGTGATTCGGTTTAACCACCTGGAGTTTTAGCTATGTCGACTGCAGGGATAATTAAAGTCTCCACTGCGTGCCCCGTCTTCGATGGAACTGAATATCCCTACTGTAAGAATAAGATGCGCATGCATCTTGAAGCCATTGACGTCGACCTATGGTATGTCGTCAAGAATGGCGTTCCCAAGGCTGGAGAAGGTGTCACTGCTGCCGACATCAAGAAGTTCGTTCAACTGGACTCTACTGCCAAGAATATCATCTGTGGTCATCTGACCAAAGGACAGTATGGCCGCGTGAGTGCTTTGGAAACATCTAAGCTAGTCTGGGACTGGCTCTCCAAGGTCAATGAAGGCGTCTCAACTCAGAGAGATCAAAGAATCAGTGTCCTTCGCAACCTCTTTAACCGCTTCAAGCGAAATGACAATGAGAATGTCCAGCTCACGTTTGATCGACTCACTGACATCACAAATGAGCTTCAAGCCCTCGGCACTACTGAGATCACCAAGCACGAAGTCGTCAAGACACTACTGAGATCACTTGACAGTTCGTTTGACACCCTAGCCCTGATGATTCAAGAACGTCCTGATTTCAAGACACTCGATCCGTCTAACATACTTGAGAGGCTCAACACACATGAGTTTCAGCTTTCTGAGAAAAGAGATATCTACGGTCCAAACTATGGGCAAACTCGTGCCTTGAAGGCAAAAGCTGTCTCCTCATGAAGAAGAATCTGACAGTAGTTCTAATGATCCTGAAGACATTGGAAGGGAACTTGCTATGCTTGTGAAGAAGTTCCAAAAATTCACCAAGAAGAAAGGTTTCAGAAAGTCTTCACGATCAAGCTCAAGGAATGATGAAGCTTCTGCTCATGACTACAAGAAGAAAACATGTCACAAGTGCAAGAAACCTGGCCACTTCATCTCTGAGTGTCCGCAGTGGGACAATGAGAACAAAAAGAAGAAGAAGAGCAAGGAATATGACTCTAACGACAAGAAGAAGAAGAAGAAATACTCAAAGTCTTCTTCCAAATCTTCCTCAAAGTCTTCATCACACAAGAAGAGCTCATCTGGCAAGGCACGTGCGTTTGTTGGCAAGGAAATGGATTCAGAGGAGGAGTCCGCTTCTGAGGAGGCTGAGGTGGAGTCCTAGGAGGAGTCCGATTCTGGCGTCGCAAGTCTAGCTACAACATACATTGCCAAGTCCATCTTCAACACTGAAGACAATGACCTCATCACCGACACCGATGCAAATGACAAGGACTACTCCGCTCCAACCTACTGCTTCATGGCACGCGGTGCCAAGGTAAACACACGCACTACTCACTATCAAACATCTAGTGACGATGACTCTGATTGTGGTTCAAAACCCAGCTACAAAACACTTGCTAAAATTGCAACTGAACAACAGAAAGCCATGGAACATATTCAAAAACTGTTAGACAAAAGCGATGATCTGTTAGGCGCTGAAATGACTTGATCTGAGTCCTGAATTGAAGACATAAAAAATCTTCACGTTATGTATGAGGAACTCGAAAGTCGTCATGAAACGCTCTCAATAACTCATGAAAAGCTTTCCTATGATTATCTTCAAAGGAAGCAAGATCTTGAGAAATTGAGAGCGGCTCATGAAGATCTTCAAAAAGAAAATGAGTCACTTCGCGCCAAACAGATCAGTTCCGCTCAGGAGGGATTTGAACCACCATGTCTTAAATGCATTGAGCGTGATAATACTACTTCTGTTGCTGAATGTTCTACTACTGCTACTGTTGCAATATCTTCAACTGTTGATGTGGAAACTAACCCCTCTGCTGAGGATACCACTGCTATTGCTGATGAGAATGCTAGGTTGAAGACATTGCTTGAAACAGGGATGTACAAAAGTCTTAAAGGGCATCAGACACTATGTGATGTTCTCAAAAAGCAGATCTTGAACCAAAACCCGAGGAAAGAGGGTGTTGGGTTCGTAAGGAAAATGAATGCTGATGGCTCTTACTGGAAACCTGAGCAGTACCCCAAAACCACATGGGTTGCTGCAAAGGAATCTTCAGCATATCCATCCACTCTATCTGGCTTCACTTGTGCAAACCCCATTGTCATTGATGAATCCTCTGATGCAAACTATAAACTGTTTAAGAATCAGAATGGTGAAGTGTTTGCCAAGTACATTGGTACTAACTGCAGGAATGGACCGCCTATGAAGAAGATCTGGGTTCCGAAAAAGTGTCTGAAGAATCTTCCTGTGAATGTCATCATGACACCACACGTGAAGAAGACAAACCCCAGACCACAGGCTTCATACGGTCCAAAGGCTTCATACAGACAGAGGACTCACCTGAGTCGCACTAACGCAAATGTTTTGCAGGGAAACCATACTCAGGCCTATGAATATGAGTGCGGTTCATCAAACCGTCATGTTCATAAGACCAAGAACTATTCTACTTATTCTTATGAGTACTATTGTCCGCCTACAAGACTGTTTGCTAGGGCTCCAAAGCCAAAGTTCTCAGATGCTGCACTTAGACTTATTGCTTCTAAGCCACCCTTGAAGATGTGGGTGGCTAAGAAAGCTTAACTCTCTTTTGCAGGGAAAGGTCTCCAGCAGAAAACCAAAATCGTCTGACGCTATTGCTGGGGACCTTAAACATCTTGTAGGGCGCAAGATCAAATGCCCGAATGGTCTTACTATGTACTTCGTTCCTGAATCGCTTGCTACTCTCCCTATTAGTCCTAATCTGGATCTAAGCTTTCATAACCCACTGGTTCGTCAAATGTTTTTGCTTCACAATTCTCTTCGTGAAGCCTATCCCCCTAACTGCATTGTAGGGTACGACACCAGCGTCTTCAGAATGGATTATTGATAGTGGATGTACCAATCACATGACTGGCAAAAGAAGCCTTCTTATGGACTCAACCTTATGTCCATCCGACAAGAGTCACATCACATTTGCTGACACTGGTAAAAGTAAGGTATTGGGTCTAGGTAGAGTTGCAATCTCAAAGGATCAACACATGGATAAAGTCATGCTTGTTGAATCCCTTGGCTTCAACTTAATGTCTGTCTCAATGCTTTGCGATTTGAACATGATCGTAATGTTTGGAAAATATCGCTGCCTTGTTCTAATGGAATCTGACAAGTCTCTAGTGTTTGAAGGGTATCGGAAAGATGATTTACACGTGGTAGATTTCTCATCAGGACCACAACTTGCCGTATGTCTTCTAGCAAAAGCCTCAGAATGCTGGCTCTGGCATCGGAGGCTAGGGCATGCTGGCATGAGGAACCTCCACACCCTTGCAAAGAAGAAGCATGTCATAGGCATCGAGAGCGTCAAGTTCAAGAAAGATCACTTATGCGGTGCCTGTGAAGCAGGAAAGATGACGAGGGCCAGACATCCCTCGAAGACAATCATGACAACTACTCGACCCTTCGAACTGCTCCACATGGATCTTTTTGGTCCCACTCATTACTCAACTCTTACTACTACTACTTGTCTCTATGGCTTTGTCATCGTTGATGATTATTCTAGATGTACTTGGGTGCACATAATCCTCTACAAGACTGAAGTGCAGGATGTCTTCAGACGCTTCGCCAATCGAGCAATGAACAACTATGGCGCCAAGATAAAGCACATCAGAAGTGACAATGGCACTGAATTCAAGAACACCGACCTTGATACATATCTTGATACCTTGGGCATCACACATGAATTCTCAGCCCCGTACACGCCACAGCAGAATGGCGTCGTCGAACGCAAGAACAGAACACTCATTGAGATGGCCCGAACGATGCTTGATGAATATAAGACTCCAAGAAAATTCTGGCCTGAAGCCATTGATACTGTATGCCATACAATCAATCGTGTTTATCTTCACAAGCTTCTGAACAAGACATCTTATGAGCTCCTTACTGGCAAGAAGCCAAATGTCAGTTACTTCAGAGTATTTGGCGCCAGGTGCTAGATCAAGGATCCACATCACACTTCAAAATTTGCACCAAAAGCACATGAGGGTTTTATGCTTGGATATGGAAAGGATTCGCACTCCTACAGAGTCTTCAATCTCTTTCATTATAAAGTGGTTGAAACAGTGGATGTGCGGTTTGATGAGACTAACGGTTCACAAAGAGAGCACCTCCCAAATGTGCTAGATGAAGTTCCATCCAGCGAATCAATCAAGCTTATGGGAACCGGAGAAATCATACCCTCTGAAGCTCAACCTGAAGAGGAACTTATCAACTCCGCACCTGATCAACCTGAAGACAATGCTCAGCGTGAAGACAATCCCACTAACAATGACAATGATCAGCAAGAGCAAAACCTTCGCCCTGTACATCCTCGTGTTGCCAATGAAGTGCAGATTGAGAGAATAATTGATAGCATCAATGCACCCGGTCCGCTCACTCGTTCAAGGGCAACTCAGCTAGCAAATTTCTGTGGGCACTTCGCATTCGTCTCAATAACAGAACCCAAGAAAGTTGAAGAAGCCTTCATGGAACCTGAATGGATTCAAGCTATGCAAGAAGAGCTTCAACAGTTTGAGCTGAATAATGTATGGGAACTGGTTAAGCGTCCTGATCCTCGGAAGCACAACATAATAGGCACCAAATGGATATACCGCAACAAGCAAGATGAGCATGGTCAAGTTGTCAGAAACAAAGCTTGTCTCGTTGCTCAAGGATATACTCAAGTGGAAGGCATTGACTTCGATGAAACATTTGCTCCTGTGGCTAGACTTGAAGCCATACGCATACTGCTGGCCTATGCAAATCATCATAACATACTTCTATATCAAATGGATGTGAAGAGCGCCTTTCTCAATGGCAAGATTGAAGAAGAAGTGTATGTTGCACAACCGCCTGGCTTTGAAGATCCAAAACATCCTGACATGGTATACAAGCTCAACAAGGCACTGTATGGCCTCAAACAAGCCCCTCGGGCCTGGTATGACACACTCAAATACTTCCTGAAGAGCAAAGGCTTCATACCTGGTTCCCTCGACCCCACTCTCTTCACGAAGACATATGATGGTGAACTGTTTGTGTGCCAAATATATGTGGATGACATTATCTTCGGCTGCACCAATCAGAAATATAGTGAAGAGTTTGCATATATGATGCAAGAGCAATATCAGATGTCCATGATGGGAGAGCTGAAGTTCTTCCTCGGTCTTCAAATAGGACAGCAACGCAACGGCATCTTCATATCTCAAGAGAAGTATCTCAAAGATTGCCTGAAGAAGTTTGGTATGCAAGACTGCAAAGGCTTCACGACGCCAATGCCAGCCAAACATCATCTAGGTCCTGATGACAATGGTAAAGAGTTCGATCAAAAGGTATACCGCTCCATGATTGGTTCTTTACTTTATCTATGTGCATCTAGGCCAGATATTATGCTTAGTGTTTGCATGTGTGCTCGATTCCAAGCGGCACCAAAGGAATCGCATCACTTAGCTGTGAAGCGAATTCTTCGATATTTGGCTCACACCCCAACTCTAGGATTATGGTATCCAAAGGGCTCAGAGTTTGATCTGGTTGGATTCTCATATGATGATTATGCTGGTGACAAAGTGGATCGCAAGTCTACATTAGGCACATGTCATTCTCTGGGACGATCACTTGTATGCTGGTCTTCAAAGAAGCAGAACTGTGTATCTCTCTCCACTGCTGAATCTGAATACATTGCTGCTGGATCTTGCTGTGCTCAGCTTCTGTGGATGAAGCAAACACCCAAGGACTATGGCATTCATCTGAAGCAAGTGCCACTCTACTGCGACAATGAAAGCGCCATCAAGATTGCCAACAACCCAGTTCAGCACTCGAAGACAAAACACATTGAAATTCGTCATCACTTTCTCAGAGATCGTGTTGTGAAGGAAGATATTGATATCATACACGTCAACACTGAAGAGCAATTGGCAGATATCTTCACTAAGCCCTTGGATGAGAAGAGATTTTGCAAGTTACGGTGTGAGCTAAATATCTTGGAATCCTCAAATGTCCTGTGATCAGGCACACATCCTAACACTTATGCATATTGATGACTTAGATGTGCAACACACGAAGTAAAGTATATCTTCAATCAATGAAGACATACATTCTAAGTGTGAATACATTAATGTGGAATTTTACTTCGGAGCACCATGATAATTGTGCGCCGTGTCTGGGTCTAATACTTCCTATACGGTGGGTAATGCCACCACCAAATGTTCTGTTTGAAGTGTTTCACTCATGGCGTTACATTTGCTATGTCTTCACATTTGGTTTAGCTTCAATCTCAACATGTCTTCATGATTATCTTCACTATGTTGATTATATTTATATATATACTAGTATTCTGTCCTCTACAGCATTCACTTATAGCTATGTCTTCTTGTTGAATCTTTTGAACTAAGTGAATGTGACCGGACCCTAATCTCTTTATGCTTTCTATCTCAAACTCTATCTCTCCAAATCATATGCATTCTATTGAAACTGTCGAATATCTTCTCTGCGTCCTTTTCAGCAGAAGATACAGAGACAAACATTAAGTCTGTTTTCAATGCTCATTCCTTCACCTGAAACCCGGAGAAGTGGGAAGGACCACCCGACAATCCAGGCGTGCGTGGGACGTGGAACAACCCCCGATATGCTGCATGATGGCCACATGTTCCTCAAATGTGAATCGCCAGGGGCACCTGTGTAATAACGCATTGCCTCCCCTTTACCTATAAATACACACCTCACAGCAGTCATTATCTCTTCTTCCACTCTCGCACGAACCCTAGTGCCACCGCTAGCCCTCGACGACGTCGGCGACGAAGCGCTTCACTGCCGCAACTTCTCCGACGCCGTCTTCATGCCGACCGTGGACATCATCTTCTCCGTTGTCGCCGTAGGTGTCCTCCATCACCAAGTTAGGGCACGGACGATCGAACTGCTCGGCCTCCTCTTCCACTCCATCTAGCAGTTCTTCGTGTGGTAAATAAAACTTCCTTTTTACAGCCCCTTTGATCCTATAGCTTTATCACTTTCTACCACAAGCAGTTTCTATTCACACAAGTTGGATCTCTTTCATACTGCATCTCATAACATGCCTAGTATATTCACTTGTACTTCACAAAGTAGTTAGATTCCTCACTTGTACTGATCCGTGGATTCGTACAAATCTGGAACCAACTCCTTATCTATGAGTGAATGTCTTCGCACGATGAGGTCAATGTCTTCTAAACTGATTTATCTTCAAAATCTTCTGAGAATGCATATGACCTCTTCCCCTTCCCTCGCACCTTAATGCTGTCACAAGTACATGTCCGTGGGAGAATCCCTTGGTTCTCATAGTCTGCATTCATTTGCAGAATTCTTACAGTATCACATAAATTCTCCCGAAGCTAGTTCCTGTCTGTCCAGCAAGCGAAAGCCTTTGAAGCCTTTGAACGTATTGAAGCCTTCCAGTTTAAAGTTCATGGCTTCAGAGAAATTAGCAAGGAAGGGTGGCAGAAAGCGTCGAGGAGAAACATCAAGAGATCTGCCCGATGACCTCTCAGAGCTGTACAAGACAGATCCTGAAGAGGATTACAATCAGCGCAAGACACGAATCCAATGGATTCGACGCTATTGGGCAGAACATTGGTTCAAATACAGATTTGTGACAAAGGAATATGCTGAAAAGAATGCCATCAAGCGACCATGGGGAGACATCCTCTACAAAAATCTTCAACCCATGACCAGAGATGAAGCCATTGAACAAGGCTTCTATCCCTGCATGGTCCGTGGACCACAGCCTGCGGATGCTGACCCATCGTCCCTGCTATGGTGTCGTGACGACAATCTATTTAAGCGCAACTTCCAGTTTGCCCAGAACTCAGCGAAGCAGAACAAGAAGTCTTTAGGATTAGATTTCAACCCTGGTCCCTCTGCTCCCCGTGCCGATGGAACTCGCGAAGCTGAACCCAATCTTCTTGGGCCCTTCTACAACCTTAAAGGTCTCATCACCCACATAGTGGTTCAAGGGACTGCTGTAAATGAGCCTACAGATGACGCTAACTCAGATGAAGCGCCCGCAGCACCGAAGCCAAAGAAACTGAAGCAGCCAAAAGCTTCCAAGCCTACCTCTGCACCAAAAATCTCACAAGCGAAGCCATTGGCAACTGCACCTCCTGAAGACAGTGTGCAGTCTGAAGATTTGTCACACATCTCCAAGCCCCAAAAGGTCAAGATGCCTCTGCCACACACCAGCCAAGAGCTGACAGCTGCTGCCATTCTGCGCAACGATGCCATTGATCTGTCCAGTGATGAAGATCTTGCAGATGACGCTCTTGAGCAACTCATCAAGAGCAAAGAAGAAGCAGAAATCTTCAATGATCTGCCTCTCTTTGACGTGACAATCATCCACAACTTCATTGATGAGTGGTTTGACACGCCAAACATCAGCTTCAAAGATCTGCAACTACCCATTGGCCTCAGTGTCGCCTTCCATGGCGCCATTGCTTCAGAGCTAGCTCTCGCTCAGCGCATCGTCGAACTGAAGCAAAAGATTGACTATGAAAAGGCTCAGTTCAAGAAGCATATGGCCAAGCTCAGCGTGCAAGAGGTGAAAAACTTCAAGGTTATGCTGCATGAGCTCAAAGAAGTCTTTCTCAAGAAACGGGTAGAAGCTCAAGGTTCTCGGGAGCGCATGAAGAGCCTTGCTGACAAGTGTGTGCAAGGCTACAACGAGGCTGAGAAGCGCAAGGCCCTTGGGCGTCCGGGCATTGATCCCAGGATGGCTGCTAAGCAGAAGAAGAAGCCCATTGTGGCCAAACCTCTAGCACCAAGGCAGGAAGCAGATCCCATTGTCTTCCCAACTAGCATGACTGGCTCAAAGCCAAAGGCCCGGTCAACCGCTTCAGAGCTGAAGAAGACGAGGACTGCTGAGGCTGAAGCCAGGAAGAGGAAACATCCTGAAGCCTCTGCTACTGCCCCCTCCAAGAAGAAGAGGAAGACCAAGAAGGAACGGGCTGCTCCCACAGAGCCCTTGATTGTTGAACCCATTTCCATGGTTCGTCCTGACGCTGAACCTCAAGAGCGCCAACTGACAATCCATGAGCCTGCTTTCACAGAGGCTCATGAAGCTGAAGACTTTCCAGCAGCTGATCCCATCGCTGCTGAAGACATTGGTCACCATGACCATGTTGAAGATGATGCAGTCCTTCCTCAGCTCGAGCACCAACAGGTATCATCGCCTATGCTAACGCACGGCGAACTCATCAGCATTGGTCGTCCTCTGACGCCAATTGCTCAGGATGCTTCATGGGCAGATCGCTCACAAGAGGAAGAAGACTTTGAGGCCTAGCCAACTCCAACTCCACAGGCGTAGCCAGCGTTGCGCAGGCTTCGCAAAGGACCAAGGCCTCCAGTCTCTGCATCTGAAGCTAAAGCTGCTGAAGACATTCCGGCTGCATCAGCTGATGAAGAAGAAGCCCCACAAGCTGCTACTCCCCTGTCCCACCAAGAAGCGGTTCTCGAGGAGAACGTGATTGTGACTGACCCTCCAGCTCGTCAAGTGGAGGTTGAAAATCTTGAGGCTGCCACCACCAACACCAATGAAGCCACTAACATTGTCATGGCTGAATTTAAGGTGGATCCCTCACCAACAAAAGCACCAGAAGTCAGCGAAGCCACTGATCCCACTGCTTCTGTTCATGCGCCTGCTGCCGGTCCTTAGTTCGACTATCATGTTGAGCACAGGCCTTAGGTATAGAAGCTAATCCCAAGATTGCCCAGGTTCCCAGGTCCTGCATCAACACCTGGATCCTTCAATATCAATGGCTTTAGAGCAGACAACACATTCTTCAATAGCTCCAGGAACCCCTACTCAAGGGAAAGAATATCATCTGATCGGTTCTGGAGCTATCCGCAGCGAAGCTATTACTCCTGCATTCCTTACAATCAAGGTCGCATCTTCCCACACAAGCGTCTTGACATTGAAGCAATAGCTGGTCTGCCCTATCTGGAAGAAGCTCTGGATTGCTTCAAAGAGGTTGGATTGCTGCCATTCGTCACCGATCAAGAGCATTGGAATGAAGAGTTGCTGCTCCAATTCTATGCCACACTTCAAATCCGCGGGTATAACAGAGATCCGAAGACTTGGGTCCTGGAGTGGATGACAGGAAATGTTCATCACGAAGCCAAAGCCTTTGACATCATTGAGCTCACTGGTCTACCCACTCTTGGCGATCTCTACGAATCTGGCTGTCAACTTCACAGTGAAGCTGTGGAGAGCATCTTTCAGAAGCCTGAACCTAACATGAGTCAGATGCTCAGTATGATGAAGCCATTGCCCCAAGATGCTGCATATCCCAAAGAGTTCTTTGTTGAAGACCTTGAGTATCTGCCAAGGACTATTTATCACATCATAAGGTGAACTCTCTGGCCCATCAAAGGACACTCTCCACATGCCAAGCTGGAAGGTGCAATGAAGACTTTGGTCTTCTATATTCTTCATGGCAAATGCTTCAATGCACAGGACTTCTTCATTCGCCAACTTGCTGCATCAGGCTCTGATCTCTTTGGCTTGAAGTTCTACGCCCCATGGGTAATGCGGCTGATCAAACTTCACTCCGCTATCTCATATCAGCCATCTTCTCGCAATCATCGGATCTTTCTGCCTGATGTGGATATGTCTATTTAAGCCATCTATCCTGAGCCTGCCAAGGAACCTCTAAGTCTTCAGAATGCAGAGCATCAAAGTTTTTCTTAGAACGTTGAAGGAATTGAAGCAGTCACTCGTGTGTATCCTTTGGCTGGCACTACACGTGCACTGCATCCTGCTCTCACTGAAGCCACTGATAGCACAACTGCCCAACGACCCAAGAAGCGCACTCGTGTTCTCAATGACCGAGAGCTTCTTGTGGCTCTTCATCAGAAACAGGATAGGCATCATGACTGGCTGAAGCGTCAAATGCAAAGCCTCTTGGTGGATGTTAATCGCATTCGCAATCTTGCCACCAAGAATGCCTTTGTTGCCCATGAAACCTCTCGACGTACATGGAAAGGGCTAACGCTAATGTGTTCTGAAGATGATCTTCAAGAGGATGGCTTCTCTGAACACTTCAAGTTTGACTCCACACCTCCTCGAAGGGCAGTGCTGCAACGAACTCCATCTCTTGAAGACTCTGAGTTCTCTTCCTCTGCTGCAACTGTGAATGCCAGAGTGATCGAGAATGAAGACGATGCTACTTCACCGCCACCTCCTTCAGCACGCTTCGACGCCGCTCCAAGTTCTTCTGCACCGCCGAACACCACCGACAACCCTGCTGATTCACCTACTCTTCATGGGAACGAATAGATGCTCTATGTCTTCAAACCTTTTTGGTCCTTACTGACAAAAGGGGGAGAAGCATATGAGTTTGATAGTTTTCAAGCGGGTCCATATGGGCGGGTGCTTTATACTTTTTGCTTCATGTTTACAACTCTCGTTTGCTTTGATACAGTTGGTTCTTTGAGTTGTAACACATAAACTCGATGGTCGTCTGCTACTTATTTGCCACCTCGTGATGCGATGATAAATTCCGCATGTGCGACGATAAATTCCGCACTTAGATCATTTTGTAGACGTCCATTTTCCATTGTGCATGTCATTATTTTCACATACCTTCACATGCATAGTGGATTGTCATCATAAGTTGAAGAGGATCTCCACAAGCACAACCTGCCATGTGCATTTGCATTCCAAAAGCAAATTACTTATATGCACATCTTCAGGAGGAGCCCTTGCAACTTATGAAGACAATTCCTTATCCTTTACAATTTCACAATTTATATTCCCCATTGAAAACTTCAACTAGTTTGTCATCAATCACCAAAAAGGGGGAGATTGTAAGTGCATCTAGTGCCACCCCTAGTTGGTTTTGGAGTATTGACGAAAAACCTAGTTGAGGGACTAATGTGTTTGTGAGAATTGAAGGATAACACAGGTAGAAGTCCCTCATTGATTCGGTTTTCCTCCCAGAGATGACCCCTAAAAATGTATGAAGACATTGATGTCAAAGGTGGTATATGAAGATATTCACTTAGAAGACTATGACAAGAGAAGACATCGCATGAAGCCTATGGAGCTCGAAGACTTAGATCTTTTGTAGTTCTTTTTCTCCTTTGTTGAGTCATAGGAACCGCCGTACTGTTAAGTGGGGTCCAAGAGAACCAGTCAGAATGACTGAAGTGATGCTTAACCAAAACCTATGTCTTCGAGTGAAGACTATGAGAGCGAATCTTGTCCAGAGTCGAACAAGTCAGCTTTGCTTGTAGCCCAAGTAAAGTTGCCATGTGAGTTTGAAATCTGACCGTTGGAACACGTGTCAGTTCCTTAGTGACCCAGGGTCATTTCAGACAAATCAGGTTGGGTTGCCTAGTGGCTATAAATAGCCCACCCCCTACAACCATAAATGGTTGGCTGCTCAGAGTTAAAGTACGGCTTTTGTCGTTTGAGAGCAACCCACCTCGAAGCCTTTGAGAGAGAATTCCTTGCGAGGATAAAGCCCTAACCACCCAGAGCCAAAGAGAATTAGGCATCACTTAAGTCTTCTTGTCTGTGTGATCTAAAGACTTATTACACTTGAGGACTATGAATCCTCCAGCCGGTTAGGCATCGCGTTCTGAGAATCCAAGAGACATTGTGGATCGCCGGTGAACGAAGTCTGTGAAGGTTTGGGAGTCTACCTTGAAGACTTACCAAGGTGATTGGGCGAGGTCTATGTGACCTTAGCTCAAGGGGAATACGGTGAGGACTGGGTGTCCTGAGTTGCGTGTTTAGGACTGGGTGTCCGGGACTGTGTGTCCTCAGGTTTAAATACCTAGCCGCCCTAACCAGACGTACAGTTGTCACAGCAACTGGAACTGGTCCAACAAATCATTGTCTTCAACGAGTCACTGGTTTCATCCTTCCCTTCCCTCTACTTACTGTTACTCCTTGTGAAGTCATTATATGTTTGCACTATCTTTTGTCTTCACTGAGTGACTGCGTGTTCTGTTTGGCTTCATAACATCTTCCTACCTGATCCTTACTACATTGCTGCTATTAGTCATTGTTCTCTCACTCCATTGAATACTTGACTATGGTTTTCCTAGTGTAGTCTACCTTCCGCTGCATGGTAATAGGTTTATTTCTATCGTTTGTCTTCGAAACTTCCATGTTTTGAAGACTTTCATAAAAATCTCCTATTCACCCCCCCTCTAGTCGATATAACGCACTTTCAGGGCCATGGCAACAATCAGAATCAGTTTGCTACACTCAACCAGTTCCTTGCTAACTAGCCCAAGACCTTCAGCAATTGTGCTGAGGCAACAGACGCTGATGATTGGCTCGTGGACATATGCAAGCATTTTGAGTGTAGTAATGTCAGACCTGAGGACTTTGTCAAGTTCGCCTCCTTCCAACTCAAAGACCAAGCTGCAGAATGGTTTCAGTAGTACAAAGATTCCAGAGGAGGCCGTGTGATTACCTGGGATGAATTCCGTCAAGACTTCAAAGCTCATCATATTCCTCAGAGTGTGGATGAAAGCAAGCGTGAGGAATTCCGCAACTTGAAGCAAGGCTCTATGTCTATTTACGAGTACAACAAGATGTTTCAGAAGCTCGCCCGTTTTGCTAAGAAAGATGTCCCTGACGAGAAGAGCATGATATACTAGTTCAGGGGTGGTCTCAGAGAAGAAATCCAGCTAGCTCTCGTTCTCTTTGAGCCCAAGAGGTACGATGAGTTTTACAACATGGCAATGAAGCAAGAGACTGCTCAACTGAAGTGCGATGCTTCCAAGAAGCGAGTCAGAGATGCTACTCCTTCTTCCTCAACTCAAGTGGCTAAGCAGCAGAAGTATTGGCTTCCTCCTCCTCCATTCCGTCAGCCTTATCAGCAGAAGAGCAAAGGTGGCAGTAGATCTTCCCACCCACCCAACCCTGGCTTTCAGAACAAGACTTCGTCTCAAGCTCCAAGATCAAGTGCTCCGTATCACCGTCCGCTCTCAGAGATCACGTGCAACAAGTGCCAACAGAAGGGTCACTATGCCAACAAATGCTTCAATCAGAGGTGTCTCCCTCCTCCTCCTCCTCCTCCTCCTCCTCCTGTGAGATCGGCAAGTACAACTGTGGTCAAGCATAACCCCAAGCACGCCAAGGTCAACTTGATGAATGCTGCTCAGGCAGAGGACTCATCAGATGTCATCATGGGTAACCTTCCTGTTAACGATGTTCCTGCAAAAGTACTTTTGATATTGGTGCATCGCATTGTTTCATGTCAAAGCCATTTTTTGCCAAGAATGAATTCGTTTCTTCTCATTTGGGCAAACAAATGGATATCGTTTCTCCTGGCATACGTTTGAGTGCAAGTTTGGAGGTTCCAGATGTTACTATCACGTTGGGTGATTACAAGTTTCTTTCTTCTCCAATGGTCCTTGGTAACTCGGATATTGATCTTATTCTCGGAATGGATTAGCTTTCTAAGCACAAGGCTCAGCTTGATTGTGCTGTCAGGCAGATTCAATTGACTCATTCGTCTGAGGATGTAATTGTCTTTGCCGCTCGTGATGATACCATCCGTCTGTTTTCTCTCAATGAGAAGGGTGAACTGGATGCCATCTCTCAAATTCCAGTCGTTTGCGAATATCAAGACGTCTTTCCAGAAGAGCTTCCAGGAATGCCTCCGCATCAGCCAGTTGAATTCGTCATCGATCTTGAGCCTGGCACGGAACTGTTTGCAAACTTCCTTACAAGCTTGGACCTGAAGAGTTGAAGGAGCTGAAGAAGCAACTCGATATTCAAGAGCGAATGGGTCTCATCCGACCTAGTTCTTCTCTGTGGGGTTGTGGAGTTCTTTTTGTGAAGAAGAAGGATGGAACGGACCGACTTTGTGTTGACTACCGTCCATTGAACAAGAAGACTATAAAGAACAAGTACCCACTTCCCAACATCAACGAGTTGTTTGAACAACTCAAAGGTGCTCAAGTATTCTCCAAGCTTGATCTCCGTATGGGCCATCACCAGATTCGAATTCGTGAGCAGGATATCCCCAAGACGGCTTTCAGAACAAGCTATGGTTCATATGAATACATTGTCATGTCTTTTGGCCTCGTCAACGCTCCGCCGACTTTCTCTCGCGTGATGAACTTCATCTTCAACCCCTACACAAATGACTTCGTCTTGGTCTACCTCGATGACATTTTGGTATTTTCCAAGAACAAGGAAGATCATGCCAAGCACTTGCATTTGGTGCTGGATAAGCTCAGAGAACATCAGTTCTACGCCAAGTTCTCAAAGTGCGAGTTTTGGCTCGATGAGGTTCTCTATCTTGGACATGTCATCTCTGCCAAGGGCATAGTGGTGAATCCTGAGAAGGTGTCTGCAATTTTGAATTGGGAACCACCTCAGAACGTGAAGCAACTCCGCAGCTTCCTTGGTCTCGCAAGCTATTGTCGAAGGTTCATTGAGAACTTCTCAAAGATCACAAAGCCGCTTTCCAACCTTCTCCAGAAGCACGTCAAGTACGTTTGGTCTCCTGAATGTGACATTGCTTTCAACACCCTGAAAGAGAAATTAGTCACTGCTCCAGTTCTGACTCCTCCTGATGAATCCAAACTGTTCGAGGTCTTCTGCGATGCCTCTCTTCAAGGTCTTGGTGCAGTGTTGATGCAAGAGAAGAAAGTTGTGGCTTATACCTCTCGCCAGTTGAAGTCCAACGAGAAGAACTACCCCACTCATGACCTCGAGTTGGTGGTAGTTGTGCATGCTCTTTTGACTTGGAGACATCTCTTATTGGGAAGAAAAGTGGGCATCTTCACTGACCACAAGAGTCTTAAGTACATCTTCACTCAGCCTAATCTCAACCTCAGGCAGAATCGATGGGTCGAAATGATTCAAGAGTATAATCCGAGTATCGAGTATACTCCAGGCAAGGCCAATGTGACTGCTGACGCATTGAGCAGGAAGGCTTACTGCAACAGTCTGATTCTCAAGCCTTACCAACCCGAGCTTTGTGAAGCTTTGTGCAAACTCAATCTGCAAGTTGTTCCTCAAGGTTTCCTCGCCAACCTTCAAGTCTCTTCTACTTTGGAAGATCAGATTCGCGAGGCTCAACCCCTTGATTATATGGTGAAGAAGGTGAAGATTGGGATTGCTAAGAGTCAATCCAAGTACAAGTGCTATCGCCTTGATGACAAGGATACTCTCTTCTTCGAGGATCGCATTGTTGTGCCTAAAGGTGACCTTCATAAAGTCATTATGAACGAGGCTCACAATTCTCTCCTCTCTATCCACCCTGGGAGCACGAAGATGTACCAGGACCTCAAGCAGGTGTATTGGTGGACTAGAATGAAGCGTGAGATTGCTCAGTTCGTGAATGAATGTGATGCCTGCAGAAGAGTGAAGGCAGAACACCAGCGACCAGCTGGTCTCCTCCAACCTCTTGCCATTCCAGAATGGAAGTTTGACCACATTGAGATGGACTTCGTGACGGGATTTCCAAAGTCCAAGCGTGGCAATGATGCTATATTCGTTGTCGACAAACTCACTAAAGTGGCACATTTCCTGCCTATCAAAGAGACTATCGCAGCAGCTCAATTGGCAGAGCTTTATACCTCTCGGATTGTCTCTCTGCACGGAATTCCACAGTTGATTTATTCAGACCGTGGCAGCATCTTTACCTCCAAGTTTTGGGATTCTTTTCAGAAGGCCATGGGCACCAACATCCATTTCAGCACAACTTTTCATCCTCAAACTAGCGGCCAAGTCGAGCGTGTCAATCAGATTCTCGAAGATATGCTCAGGGCTTGCGTTATCTCTTTCGGTATGAAGTGGGAAGATTATCCTCCATATGCCGAGTTCTCCTACAACAACAACTTCCAAGCGAGTTCGGGCAAGGCCCCATTTGAAATTCTCTATGGCAGGAAGTGTCGTACTCCTCTTAACTGGTCAGAGACCGGTGAACGTCAACTTCTTGGAAATGACTTGATCACAGAGGCAGAGTAAATGTGCAAAGTCATTCGTGATAACCTCAAAGCAGCGCAATCGCGCCAGAAGAGCTACTATGATAGTAAGCATCGTGATTTGGCTTTCAAGATCGGAGACCATGTTTACCTCCGCGTCTCTCCAATGAAAGGTACTCGTCGCTTTGGTATCAAAGGGAAGCTTGCCCCTAGATACGTGGGTCCTTTCAAGATCGTCAGCAAGAGAGGCGATCTCGCCTATCAACTCGAGCTTCTCTCCAACTTTGCAAATGTGCACGACGTGTTCCATGTCTCTCAACTCCGCAAGTGCTTCAAGACTCAGGACCGCACCGTCAACTTCGAAGACATTGATCTCCAAGAAGACCTTTCTTATCGTGAGCACCCCGTTGCTATTCTTGAAGAAACTGAGCGCAAGACTCGCAATAAGTCAATCAAATTCCTCAAAGTCAAGTGGTCACATCATTCCGACCGTGAAGCCACCTGGGAACGCGAGGACCACCTCCATTCTGAGTACCCGGTGTTTTTCTAGTCCTAGATCTCGGGACGAGATCCTTTCGTAGTGGTGGAGTGTTGTAACACCCCGGATGTAATTTACCTTATCTGTACTCCAACTCTTGCCGTTTTCGGCCTAAGTTATTTTATTTTCCTCGGGTTCGGGTTTTTGTCTCCGTGTGTTGTTGTCTGTGTCATGCATCTCATATCATGTCATCATGTGCATTGCATTTGCATACGTGTTCGTCTCATGCATCCGAGCATTTTCCCCGTTGTCCGTTTTGCATTCCGGCGCTCCTATCTCCTCCGGTGGTCCTTTCTACCCCTTTTCGTGTGTGGGGGTTAAACATTTCTAGATTGGACCGAGACTTGCCAAGCGGCCTTGGTTTACTACCGGTAGACCGCCTGTCAAGTTTCGTGCCATTTGGACTTCGTTTGATACTCCAACGGTTAACCGAGGGACCGAGAAGGCCTCGTTTGTGTTGCAGCCCAACACCCTTCCAATTTGTCCCAAAACCCACCAAAACCCTCTCCATCATCTAGAGTGTTCGATCACGATCACGTGGCCGCAAACTGCACCTCATTCTGAGCTTCCTAGCTCCTCCTACCCCTATTTATAGATCCCCTTCCGAAATCACGGGTCTTCTTCCCCCGAAACCCTAGAAATCGCCCTGCCGCACCGGACATTGTCCGAATCCCACCGGGTGAATCCCGCCGCCGCGCCCGCGCCAGTCAGCGCGCGACACGTGGCACCACCGCCCGCCGCGGCCGCGGCCCGCGGAAGCCCGCAACAGGCCCCCGCGGCCCAGATCCGCCTTGCCGCCGCCTGCCTTCTTCTCCCCCGACGCCGCTCCAGCCCCGCCGCATTCGCCCGAGCGCCGCCTTCCTCCGCCTCGATGCCGGCGAGTCACCGCGCCGCCTCGACGACCGACGTCGCCGTGCCTCCTCGACTTCGGCAGAGGCCGCGCCGCCCCTGCCTCCCTGACGCCGCGCCCGCCGTCCCGTGCTCCAACAAGGGCAACTCCGGCGAGCCCAGGCGTCCTCTTCTCTCCGGTGAGTTCTTCGTCTTCGGCGAACAGGACTTCCGGCGAACCTCGTAATCCGCGCGCTGGATCTGGATCTGAGAAAAAACCCTCGGTTGACTTTTATCCCGTAACCCTAATTTTTTAGGCTTTTTCATCATGTCGTAACTCTCTCATCGTAGATCCGATTTGTGCGTGTAGCATATCAAAATGTTTGTCTCGACGGGTACATCATTTCATCTCATTGCATCATTTTCATTTGAGCTTATATTGATGCCCGAAATGCTGTTGGAAGAGGGCTATGTGGTGAATTTGGCAGATCTGTTTCATCAAATAGCTATTTGTCATTTTTTTGCCATGTTTAATGTGTGCATGATATGCTCCTGAGCTCTACATGAGTTTTGTTATATGCCATGCCATCTTTGCAGAGGTTCTTGCCATGTATTTTGAGATATTTGTGGTGACTAGCACAAGCTTGCAAAGTAGCGTAATCAGTAATGCTGATTTCAGGGACTTAGAATTTCTCTAAGTCCTTGTCCTGATTTTGTCGTTATGCCATATGTTCATGTTGTTTCCTAGTGATCCGTGCCTCTTTTTAGGATGATCAGTAAGGATGATTTGTTAACATTGTGGTGCTATATCCATCCATGTCTTTGTTTGCATTTATGGAGCATGAGTGTATTGGATGATTGTAATGTTATTCATGTATTTGTGTGACGTGGCGAGTGTAAGCCAACTATGTATATTTGCCCCTTTTATCTATTTACATGGGTTGTTGTGAAGATTACCTTACTTGCGACATTGCTTTCAATGCGGTTATGCCTCTAAGTCGTGCTTCGACACGTAGGAGATATAGCCGCATCGAGGGCATTACAGGGTGATAGGGGGTCCTTCCCACATGACCCAGAAATCGTCGGCGATAGGCCCTCCTGGGACATAGGCTGAGGCAAAATGAGCTCGTGTGTGATCGGGCGAGGAATCGAAACCCAATCATTTTTGTTCGTATGTAAATCCCACACGGTGAATCCCAGAAAAACATTTCCATTCGTATGTATATCACACAACGTCAATCCAAGGAATACATTTCCTTTCTTATGTACATCCCACACAGTCAATCCATGGAAAACGTTTTTGTTCGTATGTATATCACACACAGTCAATCCAAGGAATATGTTTCCGTTCTTATGTACATCCCACACAGTCAATCCAGGGAAAACGTTTCCGTTCGTATGTACATCCCACACAGTTTTATGTGTAGGCTCGTGTGTGAAAGGTGTAACTATCACACACGCTCTTCCCTCGTTAACTGTTTGCTTTTATCAACTACATCACACATGATTTGATGAAGAAAACTGTGTGGCATTGGGCAATCCATCACAAGCGCTTTTACTGCTAGAACCGTTTGCAAAGTTCCATCACACATTTAGCAGGTTTATTAGTTTACAATTAATAATTCCGGTATTACGCAAATTCACATTTCATATCGAACAGCTATTTGCCAATTTCATATCAGGCACATATATATATTTTGACATCATAGTACGATATAGGTAGTTCAACTTCATAAGAACAATATTAGAACAATATATTTATTTCCCTAATCGAGATAATCCAGGCTCATCTTATCCACCTCTGCTTTCAGTTCAGTAAGAACCTATTTTGCACTGGCCAACTGGGAAAGTGCCTCCTCCTTCGCCAACACCATCTTAGCAAAGTCTGATTAAAAAAATCTAAGCTCATTCTCCACCTTCCTCTTTTTATCCCGCATCTTCAAATATTCTTCAGCGTTGACAACACTTTCTCTGTTCTCTTCCTCATACATGCTCCAGAGCTTCGCTAGGAACATCTTCAAAGACTATGGCCACTCTTGATCAACCCACTCCAAGTAAGAACACTTCCGTTCATCCTATAATATTTAAAACTAGGTCAGTAACAATTGTAGGGGAAATGGGTTTATAGCAACATAGAAAATCACCAATGCTTATTTTGAAAAACTGAAGAAACATGTTAATTATGATATAAATTCTCAAAAAGATCAATGTGAAAATGAATTAATTGCTACTAAGACAACAACCAAATTCTGGAACATCAGAAGCTATAATTAACTACAACAACGCTACAAGTTCTTACTCATGTACAATAAATAACAAATTGAACATTTTATGAGGAAGGTAAATATAACTGCAACAGCATAGCGACAGTGTTTGGATGACATCAAATTGATACTAACAGGTGTGTACATGCACAAATTTAGTAACATAGAACTAATAGCACTAAGGCCATCCAGTATGTATGCCAAAACTGGTGTAAAGACAACTGTTGCTACATCTCGCACCAGTGCCCTGCACTGGCGAGCCGATGCAGCGGAAAAAATTGAGGGACTCGGACTCTGGAGCACCTAGTTGCTCCGATGCCTAGTTCCTTCGTGCCATAAAGATTTAGTATTTTACTACTTGGCTGCTCGGATGTGTGGACCAAAGTTGGCTGCACAAACTGCTGAAGAGGTGCCAAATAATTTTCTAATGGCACTGCTGTTGATATGGCAAGATTTTAGATACTAGGTACAAACTGTGACACTGTCTTAGGATGTGTTTGGTTGAAGGTATGGTATGAATGGGTTGGGATCGTGGCAGTGTCTGAATCACATCTAACAAATGATTTGTAACAACAAAAGAGGGTCTAACATTCTCTGCACATGCTAGAAACCTCCTCCCACTGTCCACAGATTCAAACGCAACTAGTTTCACACATGGAGATTGATGGTGACAATGAGCAGATAGGTCTTCAGCCACCCCGCTCCATTCGTTGCCATTGATGGTCCTAGGGAGCTACTAGAGGAAGAAGTGGCTCAAATCGACTGCCAGGTAAAAATCCTTCATTCCAAGTCATAGCCCGAGAGAGAGAAGAGAGGCATAACCGGGTGGTGAAGGAGTCGTCGTCGGAGGAGGAACCGCTGGAGAGGTATTTGAAGAAGACCATGGCGACCCCGGCGGTAGGATGCGAGACGACGAGAGCGAGGAAGTGGCTATAGCTTAGGAAGGAAGGAAGGAGGAAACAGGGAAAATGTGACTTGTGGTCGGGGAGAAAAGGGGGCGGGGAAGGGGGGAGGGGAGGGGTAGATATTTTGGCGATAGGCCAAATTTTTTGAAATGTGGAGGGAAACTTTGTGTGCGGTTCCGCCGGACCATTCACTTTGAACGATTGTGTCCATCCCAAATGATTCTTTCGCTTTACGCACATGGGATGAGTTTGATAATTCAAATTTTGGTGGAAATTTCCCTGGGTACGTCATTGCATAATTTAACATTGCTTGCTAATTTGGCCACACAAAAGAGCATACAGCAGACATACCACACTTACTAAATCAAGCAATTTTAGTAATTAAACAGAGCCAGTTGACCTAAACATTGCTCTAACAAAAGAGCAGCATTAAAAACAAAGCCTAAGTACGCATAATTTTAACAAATCCGCCGCCGTGCCGGCCTATGCATCACCGATGTGAGATGAGACGTCGATGACTTGTCCTGGTGACATGCCGCCGTTGGTGGACTCCGCGTCCCCCCTCCTGAAGTCGACCGTGTCCTCATCCTCGTCCTCGGTGCCACCCTCAAGGTTGTAGTACTCATAGTAGTGGATGCGCCAGAGCTCACATTGGTACTCCACTGCCGATTCCTCGACGGATAGACTCTTCTCTACCTCGACCACGGCCACGCACAACTCCTCCTCCCAGTGCTCCTCTATCTCTGCCGCCTCCTGCATCTCCAGTTCCCGCTCGGCGACCTCATAAGGAAGTAGGTGCTCCATGGCCACCGCCGCCTTTTCGGACATGGGTTGCATGCTGGAGTCCGAGGTGGCCTGGAATATCTTGGCGTGTGCATCCTCGATCTTGGCGTGGATGACCTCCACCCGGGCCATGGCGACATCGGTGGCACGGACGACAGCTTGAGCGCTCTCAGCGTTTGCAGCCACCGTCGTAGCAGTAGCTGCAGCCGTCTCAGCTGTTGCAGCTCCCCTGTCGGCTGTTGTAGACGCCCTCTCAGCGGAAGCGGTCGTGCTCAATGCGGATGCGGTGGCACTCTCAGCGTAGGCGGTCGCGCTCTCGACGCAAGCAGCGGCGCTCAGGGGGGGGGGACGCGGCCATCATACGGACCTTCACAAAGCGTTTCCATGGTGTCATCTTTGCAAGAAGGGGGTGCGGGAATGGGGATCAGGATTCGTGGATTTGGGGGTTGCCGACACTGGAGTAGGCGAGCCGGCGAAGCTTAAGGAGGAAGACTCAAATAGACCCAGATATTTTCATCACAAGCGGTTCCTAGAAAACAATTGTGTGTGATGTTATGGATATTTTTATTAGCTGTGAAAGATGAATTTGGAGTAAAGTGGCAACGTATGGTGTTCTAAATGTACGAGAAAATTTGTAGTACTAATACAACTGTCATGTCAAAATTTGGAAAATTTCAGGGGTCATTTGACCTTTTAAGACATTTAAGTGATTTTCTAGCCATTTAATGACCGTACATGAAATTTGAACTACATGTACATGCAATAGCTAACCATAACGGTTTGAAAAGTCATATTTTGTGTACTTATGTGCGATTTAATTCCATGTGCAGTAAATTGGAAGGAATTTTCAAACATATTGGTCTAACGGCTATGACACAATTAAGCATGGAGTGCCATGGCAGTTAAATTCCAAAAAATTACAAAAATATCAGAAACACATGAAACCTTGGTTGATGTAATGTCATGCCACCAAGATGATGTGGTAAAAAAATTGGCATGTGTGACGAAAGTTTGGACACACACCCCTCACAAACCGGAGCAACTCACTAGAAGGCTCGTGGTTCCGAGAGGGAACAATGCATGTTTGATGAAGAAAGGGAGATAGCTTCCTCTTACAGCCTTCAAATTTTCCCACGTGTGACGTGTACTAATACAATTGTCATGTGAATATTTGGAAAATTTCACGGGTCATTTGACCTTTTAAAGACATTTAAGTGATTTTCTAGCCATTTAATGACTGTCATTCAAATTTGAACTACATCTACATGCAACGCCTAACCATAATGGTTTGAAAAATCATATTTGTGTACTTGTGTGCGAGTTAATTCCGTGTGCAGTAAATTAGAAGGAATTTTCAAACATATTGGTCTCACGACATGGACACATGCATATGTATGCATGGAGTCCCATGGCATTTTAATTCCAAAAAATTAAAAAATGATCAGAAAAACATGAAACCTTGCTTGATGTAATGTCACGCCACCAAGATGATATGGTAAAAAAAATGGCCTATTTGACGAAAGTTTGGACACACCCCCTCACAAACCGAAGCAACTCAGTAGAAGGCTCATGGTTCCGAGAGGGAACAATGCATGTTTGATGACGAACGGGGGATAGCTTCCTCTTACGGCCTTTAATTTTTTTTCTACATTTAACGTGCACTACTACAACTGTAATGTGAAAATTTGGAAAATTCCAGGGGTCATTTGACCTTTTAAAGACATTTAAGTGATTTTCTAGCCATTTAATGACCGTAATTAAAATTTGAACTACATCTACATGCAACGGCTAACCATAACGGTTTGAAAAATCATATTTGTGTACTTGTGTGCGAATTAAATCCATGTGCAGTAAATTAGAAGGAATTTTCAAACATATTGGTTTCATGACATGGACACATGCATATGTATGCATAGAGTGCCATGGCATTTTAATTCCAAAAAAATAAAAAATGATCAGAAAAACATGAAACCTTGCTTGATGTAATGTCATGCCACAAAGATGATGTGGTAAAAAAATTGGACTGTTTAACGAAAGTTTGGACACACCCCCTCACAAACCGGAGCAACTCATTAGAAGGCTCGTGGTTCCGAGAGGGAACAATGCATGTTTGATGACGAATAGGAGATAGCTTCCTCTTACGACCTTCAATTTTTTTTCTATGTTTAACATGCACTAATACAACTGTCATGTGAAAATTTGGAAAATTTCAGGGGTCATTTAACCTTTTAAAGACATTTAAGTGATTTTCTAGCCATTTAATGACCGTAATTCAAATTTGAACTACATCTACATGAACAGCTAACCATAACGGTTTGAAAAATCATATTTGTGTACTTGTGTGCGAGTTAATTCCATGTGCAGTAAATTAGAAGGAATTTTCAAACATATTGGTCTCACAACATGGACACATGCATATGTATGCACGGAGTGCCATGGCATTTTAATTCCAAAAAATTAAAAAAATGACAAGAAAAACATGAAACCTTGCTTGATGTAATGTCTTGCCACCAAGATGATGTGGTAAAAAAAATTGGCCTGTTTGACAAAAGTTTGGACCCACCCCCTTACAAACCGGGGCAACTCACTAGAAGGTTCGTGGTTTCGAGAGGGAACAATGCATGTTTGATGATGAACGGGAGATAGCTTCCTCTTACGACCTTTAATTTTTTTCTATGTTTAGCATGCACTAATACAACTGTCATATGAAAATTTGGAAAATTTCAGGGGTCATTTGACCTTTTAAATACATTTAAGTGATTTTCTAGCCATTTAATGACCGTAATTCAAATTTGAACTACATCTACATGCAATGGCTAACCATAACGGTTTGAAAAAACATATTTGTGTACTTGTGTGCGAGTTAATTCCATGTGCAGTAAATTAGAAGGAATTTTCAAACATATTGGTCTCATGGCATGGGCACATGGATGAAGTGCCATGGCATTTTAAATCCAAAAATTAAAAAATGATCAGAAAAACATAAAACCTTGCTTGATGTAATGTCATGCCACCAAGATGATGTGGTAAAAAATTGGCCTGTTTGACGAAAGTTTGGATACACCCCCCTCACAAACCGGAGCAACACACTAGAAGGTTCGTGGTTCCGAGAGGGAACAATGCATGCTTGATGACAAATGGGAGATAACTTCCTCTTATGGCCTTCAAAAAAATTTCTACATTTAACGTGCACTAGTACAACTGTCATGTGAAAATTTGGAAAAATTCAGGGGTCATTTGACCTTTTAAAGACATTTAAGTGATTTTCTAGCCATTTAATGACCGTAATTCAAATTTGAACTACATCTACATGCAATGGGTAACCATAATGGTTTGAAAAATCATATTTTTGTGTATTTGTGTGCGAGTTAAAAATCATCAGATGATGTAAATATCTGGTGTTCAAAAAAGAAAATGTAAAGATCTAGCAAGACAACCGGCCCCCACACAATTGGCACTCTATCTTGTAGCTCGAGGTTTGGTAGGTGAGTGGCGGGGATCATTAATTAGACAGGGTTCTGTATTGGAAACCGTCAGCTATTATGTTCACACATAGATTTTGCTGCGGGAATCGTGTGTAATTCAAACGACAGTACTTGTAAATTCCGGCGACTGGCGTGTGTACTGTTCCCATTGATCTAGATTCCGGCCGCCAATAAATACTACCTTGATCACGTCGTCCCGCCTGCATTCTCATCTACATCCTCCCCTCACTCGCCCTCTCTCTCTCTCAAATCTCTGCCATGGCACCGCCGGTCTGCCCACACGCTGATACGTCTCCAACGTATCTATAATTTTTGATTGTTCCATGCTATTATATTATCGATTTTGGATGTTTAATGGGCTTTAATATACCTTTTTATATTATTTTTGGGACTAACCTATTAACCAAAGGCCCAGTGCAAATTGTTGTTTTTTTCCTATTTCAGTGTTTCACAGAAAAAGGACTATCAAACGGAATCCAAACGGAATGAAACCTTCGGGAGAGTTATTTTTGGAACAAACGTGATCCAGGAGACTTGGAGTGGACATCAAGAAAGAAGCAAGGAGGCCACGAGGCAGAAGGGTGCGCCCAGGGGTGGTAGGCGCGCACCCACCCTCGCGGTCCCCTCGCAGCTCTACCGACGTACTTCTTCCTCCTATATATACCCATATACCCCGAAAACATCCAGGAGCACCACGAAACCCTATTTCCACCACCGCAACCTTCTTTACCCATGAGATCCCATCTTGGGGCCTTTTCTGGAGCTCTGTAGGAGGGGGAACCGATCACGGAGGCCTTCTACATCAACACCATAGCCTCTTCGATGATGTGTGAGTAGTTTACCAAAGACCTTCGGGTCCACAGTTACTAGCTAGATGGCTTCTTCTCTCTCTTTGGATCTCAATACAAAGTTCTCCTCGATTCTCTTGGAGATCTATTTGATGTAATTCTTTTTGCGGTGTGTTTGTCGATCCGATGAATTGTGGGTTTATGATCAAGATTATCTATGAACAATATTTGATTCTTCTATGAAATCTTTTATGCATGATTTTATCCCTCTACATCATGTCATTTTGCCTAATGTGTTACTCTGTTCTTATGAACTTAATACTCTAGATGCATGCTGGATAGCGGCGATGTGTGGTGTAATAGTAGTAGATGCAGAATCGTTTCGGTCTACTTGTCGCGGACATGATGCCTATATACATGATCATGCCTAGATATTCTCATAACTATGCGCTTTTCTATCAATTGCTCGATAGTAATTTGTTCACCCACTGTAGAATTTGCTATCTTGAGAGAAGCCACTAGTGAAACCTATGGCCCCCGGATCTATATTCCATCATATTATTTTCCTATCAACTTGCTATTTTTATTTTTGCAATCTTTATTTTCCAATCTATACAACAAAAATACCAAAAATATTTATCTTATTATTTTTATCAGATCTCACTTGTATAAGTGGCCGTGAAGGGATTGACAACCCCTTTTATCGCGTTGGTTGCGAGGTTCTTGTTTGTTTGTGTAGGTACGAGGGACTTGTGTGTAGTCTCCTATTGGATTGATACCTTGGTTCTCAAAAACTGAGGGAAATACTTATGCTACTGTGCTGCATCACCCTTTCCTCTTCAAGGGAAACCCAATGCAAGCTCAAGAGGTAGCACGCGCCGATGAGGAGTCGCTGCCCCCTGAGGACGCTCACTCGAATAGCAGTGACGAAGACCCCTATGCGCCGCCGGACGAGGTTGCGCCGGACCCCCCAACTTTGGATTGGATTTGGGGCCAGTACAATCTTTGTCTATGGAAGTTGCTATCGTCGGCTGAGAAAGCCAAGCAAGTGGCGTTCAAGAAGGAGATGGCGGAGGAGGAAGTCAGGTACCAGGCGGCCTGTGAAGCCCGTGATGCCGCTTGGGAAAAGGAGGCGGCGAAGCTTTGGGGGCGGGTGCGTCGTCGTGTGGAGGAGGTGTACAAAGACGGATACTTTGCCAGGAAGGTCATAGGCGTTGGGCGCATCATCGCTGCGGGGAGGTGGGCTGATAAGCTCCAACGTGCCACCGACGAGGAGCTTCGGTGGGCGCCCAACGAAATGGCAAGATCATTCGCGCGTGTCCGCCAGCAAGAGGCAGATCGGTATGTCAAGTGCTGCGAGGCGGAGGAGGCAGAGTACTGCCTCCATACTAGGAAGACGTCGTGCACCAGGGAGCTGCTGGCGAGGGGCTGCCGGAATACTGGTCCCAGGATGGATTATTAGTTTTAGTATTGTTCATTTTCAATTTTATGCATTGTACCTAGTAGTTAAGTATCATCACGTATATGTGATGATATTATATATATATATTCTATGAGAACTAATGAACAATTAATATATATATATATATATATATTATGAATTCCATTTTCTATCTATGTTTGTATACTAATTTGAATCTAGTTGTTATCATACACATATACAGAATGGAAAGCGTATATACACACACTGAAACAGAACATATAAAAACGGAAAACAAAGTACACACATTGAAACAGAGCAATAATACATAGCTATCCACGTCGAAACGACTCAACAAAATAAAACGTGTCCATGAGACCATAACTAGCAGCCCTTGCTTATGGTAGCTCTTGGCTCTGCCTGAACTCATGCAGGCGTTTGTCCAAGCGGTCGACACGCTCACCGTACATCTGGAGTGCGATCTCGAGCTCCAAGTTGGCTATTTCATCGGAGATCACCAGCTCGAGGATGCGAGACCATGTTCCTCTACTGCGCCCAAGTGGACACCTGAGCCAAGGAGGAGGTCGAGCCTACCGACCAGCGCATTGGCATCGAGCGGGCCACGGACAAGGCGAACGGCGCGACCCATGGGAATGGCGTGGCGGGCGTCCAGTGTAACTACGGCGCAGCCGACCTCTAGTGCACGTACAGCGCAGAGGGCCTCTGCCCACTCCTGGCGAGGAATGGGGGTACTGACGGGACGTGTACCCAGCTGTGACGCCCTGTCGACAGCAGGCAAGCGCCGATGGATCTGCTCTTGTTGTGCGGCACGCCACGGCTCTCGCTCTGCAGCGCTCCAACGGTCTCGCCGTGCGGCGAGCCGCAGCCTATCGGCGCGGACGCGCCTAGCTTGCTCTGCGGCGCGCCATCGATCATGTTGTGCGGCGAGCTGCAACCTGTCGGCACTGACATGCCTATCTTGACCCGCGACGCTGAAGCGCCATGCGCCAAGGGTCTGCTCAACCTTGGCGATGACGCGCATCACGACGTCGTCCATCGCGTTGCCGGGGAGCACCTCGGCCTCGACGGGCCGTAGCGCCTGCTCGTTTTCATCGTCGACGAGGTTGATGGCAGAGGCGGCACTTTGGTGGGTTGGCATGCTTGGAAAAGGTGGATGTGCTACAGGCTGCGCTTGTTGCCTCTGTGCATTGCACGCGGCTTAGGTTTATGCGCAATATTGCTGGGTGGCGGGAAGCCGGTGAGGAAATGGCGGGAAACGGTGGCGTGTTCATAAAATGCCATCAATTAATGGAAACTTAGCATAGAAGGAACATCGAGCTAGCACAAGAAGTAGATGATAATCAGATGATCGATTATCCTAGTTAATTATGCATGTAATAGTTTACTTTAGTATGTGGAAATGTCATGTGTGTATTAGCCACCTATGTAATTGGATATTTGTCGTGTATTACACACATCTTGTTTATATGAAACGTTTCTATTTTCTTGGCTCAACAGAAACAATTTATCGGAATGAACTGTATGCCCTCCATTGCACACACCTTGATCTAGTTGAACCGTTTCTGTTGTGTTGCCTAATCGAAAATAGTTCATCCGAGTGAACCATATGTCGTATATCGCACACACCTTGATATGGCTGACCATTTCTGTTGTGTTGCCTAATCACAAACAGTTCATCCGAGTGAATTATAAGCTGTATATCGCACACGCCTTCATCTGGCTGCTTGTTTCTTTTGTTCTGCCACATCACAAACAGTTAATTGAACTGAACTGTATGCCCTGCATCGCACACGCAACTAAAATTTGAACCGTGTTTGATGCATCCGTCATCACAAACGTTTTGCACCTTTTTTGACGGTTATTTTACACCACTGTTTGCGATTATTGCATCGCACACAGTTTCGTCGAAGGGTCCTCTGATCATAGTGTCGCGTTAGCAGCAACCTGCAGTAGTGTTAGAACGGCAAAAGAATGCCACATATAGGTAGGTATGGTGGACTCATGTGGCAAAACTAGTTTAAAGGATTTTGGATGCACAAGTAGTGATCATACTTATTGAAAAATGAAGGCTAGCAAAAGTTTGAGAAGCGACCAACCAAGAAACAAAAAATCTGATAAGTGAGCATTAAGCATAATTAACACTGAATAATGCACCACAAGTAGGGTGTAATTGCATTGCATAACTATTGACTTTCATGCTTACATAGGGAATCACAAACCTTAACACCAATATTCTTACTAAAGCATAATTACTCATCAACATGACTCGCATATCACATCAACATATCTCAAAACTATTACAAGGAATCAAGTTTATTTTGACCAATGATATTCATGAAAGTTTTTATTATATACTACTTGGATATCTATCACTTTGGAACTAATTTTCATGTGTTGCTTTTGGTAAGCTCAAACAAATATAAGCGACGATCATGAGCATAATATTTCTTTCTCTCAAATTAATCTAAGTGAAGCAAGATAGAATTTCTTAAAAATTTACTAACTCTCAAATAAATCTAAGTGAAGCAACAGAGTATTTCTTCAAAAATAACAAAGCACACCGTGCTAAAAAGATATAAGTGATGCACTAGAGCAATTCGATAGCTCATAAAGATTTAAATGAAGCATAGAGAACAATTCTAACAAGTCATGGCATAATTTTGGCTCTCTCAAATGGGTGTGTCCATCAAGCATTCAAGACTTAAAATAAAAAGCAAAACAAGCAAAGACTCATATCATACAAGACGCTCCAAGCAAAACTCATAGTATGTGACGAATAAAAATATAGTTCTGAGTAAAATACCGATGGTCATTAGAAGTAAGAGGGGATGCCACTCGAGCATCCCCAAGCTTAGTTGCTTGCTTCTCTTTGGATAATAGCTTGGGATTCAATGGGCATCCCCAAGCTTAGGATCTTCTTACTCCTTATTCCTACATCCATCGAAACATCACCCAAAACTTGAAAACTTCAATCACACAAAACTCAACAAAACCTTCGTGAGATCCGTTAGTATAAGAAAACAAATCACTACTATAATTATTGTTGCAAACCTATTCATATTCTATTCTTGCATTATATCTACTTTATTCCAACTTCTCTATGGGAAAAAACTCTTCAAAGAAAACCATAGAATCATCAAAACAAGCACACAACGCAAAGAAAACAGAATCTATCAAAAACAGAATAGTCTGTAGTAATCTGGATATTTCAAATGCTTGTGTAACTCGAAAAATTCTCAAAATTAGGACAACATGAGTAATTTGTATATTAATCTTCTGTAAAAATAATTGGTATTTAATCAAGCTCCTGTTAAAAATGATAATTATTTTCATGAGCACAAAAGTTTCTGTTTTTCAGCAAGATCAAATCAACTATCACCCAACATGATCCTAAAGGCTTTACTTTGCACAAACACTAACTAAAACAAAAACACAATCATAACAGTAGCATAATTATGAAAACACTCAATAACAGAAAGCAAAAGGCAAAAATAAATTTTATTCATTGGTTGCCTTCCAACCAGCGCTATTGTTTCATGCCCCTAGCTAGGCATAAGGCAAGGATCTAAGTATTGTCATCTTTCTCCTTAATTTCCTTAGAGGTATTTTAATCATGAGGTTTTGTAAAAACAACATAAAATGTATTATCCATGGAGACCTTAGCACTATCAAGGTTCTTATCATCACAACCTCTTTGATTTCCGGCAACAATCCAAGAATAATGTTGATTAACATTATTAAAAACTTATTGGATTATGTCTAGAATAGGGACTTCCTTTTTAAGATTGTCATCAAAAATTTGATTATCCCCAAGCACATGTCTTCACGCATAATCACTATTATAAAATTTCATCTATCATCGCTTTTTCACGATTCATACCATATAAATCAAAGATTAGCTTCGGGTATTATGTAGTCAAATCCATTCATAAGAACAAGTGTGGCCAACTTTTTAGCCTTGGGATTCTTTATAACGAGTAGTTCAAAAAACAATCTTTGCAAGGTAGGATGAGTGTGGATAAATTTAGTTTCAAGTTTCAGAACTAGTGCTGAAATAGCTTCGCATAAGATTTAGTCCTCTTAAGTATAGGAACATCATCAATACTTAAATTTCCAACGCAATTGAAAAATTCTTGGATATGTTCTTTTCCTATAACATTCCCTTTCCCCAAAACAAAAGTTTTAGCATCTAGATTGCCAAATCATCCAATTTTAGGAGTTAGGCCATCATCTGTTTTTGCGATACCAAAGTCACTCATGATTGCAAACAAAGGGTAGATCTCACAAAAAGAAGGCGAATAAAATGGCAAATTTTTGTGAAGTGGGGGAGAGGAAAACAAGAGGAAAATGGCAAATAATGTAAATTGCAAGGAGATGAGATTTCTGATTAGGAACCTAGTAGATGTTGATTATGTTTCCCCGGCAACAGCGCCAGAAATTCCTTCTGATGTCTGCTAGAACTACGTCAGTATTTCCCCAAAGAGGAAGGGATGATGCAGCACAACAATGGTAGGTATTTCCCTCAGTGATGAGACGAATGTTATCGAACCAGTAGGAGAACCAAGCAACACTACGTAAATAGCACCTGCACACAGATAACAAATACTCGCAACCCGAAGTGTTAAAGGGGTTGTCAATCCCTTTCGGGCAACGGCGCCAGAAATTGGCAAACGAAAATGTGAAATTTGTAATAGAATGATAGATCAAACGCTAAATAAAATAAAGTGCAGCAAGGTATTTTTGTATTTTTGGTTTAATAGATCTGAAAATAAAAGCAAATAAAAGTATATCGCAAAGGCAAATATAATAAAGAAGAGACCCAGGGGCCGTAGGTTTCACTAGTGGCTTCTCTCTAGAAAAATAGCAAATGGTGGGTAATGAATTACTGTTGGGCAATTGATAAAACTTCAAATAATCATGACGATATCCAGGCAATGATCATTATATAGGCATCACGTCCAAGATTAGTAGACCGACTCCTGCCTGCATATACTACTATTACTCCACACATTGACCGCTTTTCGGCATGCATCTAGTGTGTATTAAGTTCATGGAGAAACGGGGTAATGCAATAAGAACGATGACATGATGTAGACAAGATCAATTTATGTAGAAATAGACCCCATCTTGTTATCCTTAATAGCAATGATACATACGTGTCGGTTCCCCTTCTGTCACTGGGATCAAGCACCATAAGATCGAACCCATCACAAAGCACCTCTTCCCATTGCAAGATAAATAGATCAAGTTGGCCAAAGGAAACTCAAATATCGGAGAAGGAATACGAGGCTATAAGCAATCATGCATATAAGAGATCAAAGAAGACTCAAATAACTTTCATGGATAAAAAGATAGATCTGATCATAAACTCAAAGTTCATCGGATCCCAACAAACACACCGCAAAAAGAGTTACATCATATGGATCTCCAAGAGACCATTGTATTGAGAATCAAAACAGAGAGACAAAGCCATCTAGCTACTAATTACGGACCCATAGGTCTACAAAGAACTACTCACGCATCATCGGAGAAGCACCAATGGACATGATGAACCCCTCCGTGATGGTGTCTAGATTGGATCTGGTGGTTCTGGAACTTGCAGCGTCTGGAATTGATTTTCGTCGACTCCCCTAGGGTTTCTGGAATATTAGGGTATTTATAGAGCAAAGGGGCGGTGCGGGAGGCTACCAAGGTGGGCACAACCCTCCAGGGTGCGCCTGGGCCTCCAGGCGCGCCCTGGTGGGTTGTGCTCCCCTCGGAGCACCCCCAGGCGCTTCTCTGGCCCACTGGATGTCTTCTGGTCCAAAATATCCACAAAAAGTTTCACTGTGTTTGGACTCCGTTTGGTATTGATTTTCCGCGATGTAAAAACATGCAAAAAAAGCAACAACTAGCAGTTGTCACTATGTCAATAGGTTAGTACCAAAAATGATATAAAATGGCAATAGAATGATTATAAAACATCCAATAATGATAATATAACAGCATGGAACAATAAAAAATTATAGATATGTTGGAGACGTATCACCCCAGCCCCGTTTCCAAGCCTAAAGTCATCTCCAAGCTTCCGCGTCTCGTGCCCATGGATGATGGAGATCATAAGGGGAGGTGGGTGTCCTCCATTGTCACTGATGCCACCATCAACATGAAGGAAATATGCCCTAGAGGCAATAATAAAGTTGTTATTTTTATATTTCCTTATTCATGATAAAGGTTTATTATTCATGCTAGAACTGTATTGATCGAAACCCTAAATACATGCGTGAATACATAAACAAATACTATGTCCCTTGTGAGCCTCTACTAGACTAGCTCATTGATCAAAGATGGTTAAGGTTTCCTAACCATGGACATGTGTTGTCATTTGATAATGGGATCACATCATCAGGAGAATGATGTGATGGACAAGACCCATCCGATAGCTTAGCATATTGAACGTTCAGTTTATTGCTATTGCTTTCTTCATGTCAAATACATATTCCTTCGACTATGAGATTATGCAACTACCGGATACTGGAGGAATACCTTGTGTTTTATCAAATGTCACAACGTAACTAGGTGATCATAAAGATTATATACAGGTATCTCTGAAGGTGTTTGTTGAGTTGGCATAGATCGAGATTAGGATTTGTCACTCCGAGTATCGGAGAGGTATCTCTGGGCCCTCTCTGTAATACACATCATAAGCTTGCAAGCAAATGACTAAGGAGTTAGTCACGAGGTGATGTATTATGGACCGAGTAAAGAGAGTTTCTGTAACGAGATTGAACTAGGTATGAAGATATCGGCGATCGAATCTCGGGCAAGTAACATACCGATGGACAAAGGGAATTACATATGTTGTCATAACGGTTTGACCGATAAAGATCTTCGTAGAATATGTAGGAGCCTATACGGGCATCCAGGTTCTGCTATTGGTTATTGATTGGAGAGGTGTCTCGGTCATTTCTACATAGTTATCGAACTCGTAGGGTCCGCACGCTTAACGTTCATTGATGATAAAGTGTTATATGAGTTATATGATTTGGTGACCGAATGTTGTTCGGAGTCCCGGATGAGATCACGGACATGACGAGGAGTCTCGAAATGGTCGAGAGGTAAAGATTGATATATAGGGCGATGGTATTTGGACACCGAAAGTGTTTCAGGACGTACTGGGAAGGAATCGAGTCACCGAAAGGGGTTCCGGACACCCTCCCCGTCAAGATATGGGCCTTATGGGCCAAAGGAGGGGACAGACCAGCCCGCAAGGGGGCTGGTGTGCCCCATCCCTTGTTTGGCCAGACCTAGGGAAGGAAAAGGGGGAGGTCTAGCCCCTCCTGCCTTTCCCTCTCATGGGAGAAATGAAATGGGGGGGGGGGGCGCCACCCTCTCATGCCTTTCCCCGCACTCCAAATAAGGAAAGGGGGCGCAGTTTGGGAGGGACCCCAAGTAGGATTCCTCCTACTTGGGTGCCTCCTTTGGCTGCTCCTCCCTCCCTCCCACCTATATATATATGTGGGAGGGGGCACCTAGCACACAAGATACAATTGCCTAGCTGTGTGCGGCGCCCCCTCCACCATTTACACCCCCGGTCATATTTTCGTACTGCTTAGGCGAAGCCCTGTAGAGATCACTTCAACAGCACTATCACCACGCTGTCGTGTTGTCGAAACTCATCTACTACCTTGCCGTCTTGATGGATCAAGAAGGCGGAGGATGTCACCGAGCTGAATGTGTGCAGAACGCAGAGGTGCGATACGTTCGGTACTTGATCGGTTGGAGCGCGAAGAAGTTCAATTACATCAACCGCATTGTTAAACGCTTCTGCTTACGTTCTACGAGGGTATGTAGACACACTCGCCCCCTCTCGTTGCTATGCATCTCCATGGATAGATCTTGCGTGTGCATAGATTTTTTTGTTTTCCATGCAACGTTTTCCAACACAACGAGCTCCGAGCAGCGGGATACCTTCCTGCTGACGCCGCCTACAGGCCCCAAGAGCCCGGCCAATGCATCCCTATTCCCAAGCCCGAGGAGCAGATCATCTTCATCCCCCACCTCATCCAAGGTCTAGGGTTTCCCCCGCACCCTTTTGTGTGGGGGATTCTCTTCTTCTATGGGCTAGATTTCCACAATCTAGCCCCAAATTCCATTATTCTCCTCACCACCTTCATCATTGTATGTGAGGAATTCATGCGCGTCGAACCACACTTCTTGTGGCTGAAGACATTTTGCATCAAGCCGAAGAGTAGCAGCACCGAGTTCACCGAGTGTGGGGGCGCCATGATCAGCAAGCTCCAAAAGCCGGACTGGCTGGGGGCACCTTCATTGAGACCGTGAAGATATGGCAGCATGAGTGGGTCTACATCACAGAGCCCATCGCCACAGGCCAGGCCGCAGCTCCAGTCTTCACGGGCACGCCTCCGAGGAAGCTAGTGTCCTAGCAGAAGTGGGGCATGGAGTGGGGCAATTCAGATGAAGTCATCTCTCTCCAGGAAAGGGTCCGGGCCCTTTAAAAGAAAGTAAAACTGGTGGATGTGATGTTGCATTGCCGCATCCTTCCACTCCAGTTTCGGGGCAGCCCCATGTGGCTCTACAATCCCGAAGACATACCAACAGTGCTAAACTTCTTCCGTGCCAGTATAGATGGCATGTGGACGACTCTATTCAAGCCGTCCCAGAATGAATTCCTCGAGGAAGGGCCAGACAGGGGCTATACTATCGTACGTGACCCATTTGAGGTAACAATCGTTACGCATGTTTATTAATAATTCTGCATTTTATATCTATCTGAATCTCCCCCCCTTTCCTCTAGAAATGGGCATCCAAGGTGGCGCTCATCAAGTTCTCAGCATCGCTGCCCGAGGACAACAGGACCCCCGAACTCCAGGCTCTCTTGGTCGTGGTGCCCCCTAGGCCCCGAAGAAGGCAAAGGAGCCGGGAAGGAAGAGGGGATGTATTTGGATCCAAGACCCCTCGGACGCTAAGTCCGAGGACATTCCAGTTCTTTCTTCCAACGAGGAGGAAAGAGAGGGAGAAGGAGAAGAAGGGGAGGAAGGTACCTCTTCCCCGAAGAGAAAGAGAGCGGCGTCCAAAGACGTCGTGGGGGCTGATGCGCCCCGAAACTGAAGGCGCCATCTGAAGGCCGACAACGTCCTACCCCGCAAGGCTCCCGCTATGACCAAGGTTGTCCTCTCCGATTTGGAGGATGACCTTACCAGGCCATGCAGGGAGAGACCATCGTCGAGGAGGTATGTATTTTATATGTTTTATTTCGAAACACATTGTATGCGCACTAGTCCCTTTCTCCCAAAGATCTAATCGATTAATTACCCTTCACGACATTCTACACTCCCGTATCAGCGATAAGGAGTCGTCGAGCGGGCTCCCTCCCCCAGTGCGTCGGAGGAGCGTCTCCCCTCCCCCTCCTGCGCATGATGGGCTAGGGGAGGCGACCTCTCAGCAAGCCCTACCCGTGCCTACCATGGGGAAAGCGCTGGTGTCTCCACAGCCGAGGTGGAGGCCTCGACCTTCAAAGCCCGTTGGGGAAGGACCCTTCCACCAAGGAAGCGGAAAAGCTAGGGCAGCCGAGAACCTTGGCCCCCGTCTATCCAGTGCCACCTCGATAACCGACCACGACAGTTGTTCCTCCTTCAATAGAGAGAATCAAGGTTCCCATCCATCCCTCCCCACTGGAGGGCAGCACTACAAAAAAAGACACATCCGTGACATTTTGGGCCGAACAAAAAAAAATTCTGTCATACTTATGACACTTCTATGACGATAATTGTGATAAAACCCGGTATCATCATAGATGTGGTGGGGTCCTACTTCTATGACAAAAAATCATGACATAAAATGGGCTTTTCATCCTGGGCGGGCCGGACATGCAGCTACATGACATTCTTTAGGTCGTCCATGATGGAAAAAACCGTGGTAGAAGCGAGGGTGAGGAAAATATTGGGGAGTTCCCGGTCACGGTGGGTGGTCGGGGGTCGAGTGTGTGCGAGGCGTTGCGCTCTAACTGAACCCGAGCGAGGCGTCGGGCTCTAAATGAACCCGATCGATTGCACCGCAGGCCACATGTTACTGAACCCGAGCGATCGATCAATCCCTTGCTGTTAACTGAAGTTGAGTGATTGCTTCGCTACTGCTGCTAACTGAAGCCGATCGATGCTGCCTCTGGATGAATAGTGAGCGTTGTTGGGGTTTTGGATGAACAGTTCCCGGTGGGGGGTTGGATGAACAGGACCCCATGGTAGTAGAGGTCGTTGCCGCTAGATGAACAGTACCCCGATCGATTGAGCCGGTGGATGAACGGGACCCCATGGAGGGCTGGATGAATAGGATCCTGTGGAGGGCTGGATGAACATGACCCCATGGAGGGTTGGTTGAACAGTAGCCGGTGGAGGGCTGGATGAACAGTAGCCCATGGAGGGGTGGTTGAACAGGCCCCCCTGGAGAGGGCTGGTTGAAGAGTAGCTGGTGGAGGAGCGCGCGGTGGAGGCTGGATGAACAGGAGCCTGTGGATGAACAGTCGCAGGTGGAGGCTAGAGGAGGTCGACGGTGGATGAACAGTAGCCCGTGGAGGTTGGAGGAGGTCAAGGGTGGAGATGAACAGTATCCCGTGGAGTCCCGTTTTGTGGTACGCCACACCCCTCCCGATGAACAGGACCCCCATTTCGACTGTAGGGCTCCAACACAAGTCTGTTTCCTCCGTTTTGCGGTACGCCACACCCCTCCCGATTGACAGGACCCTGTTTCCACCGTAGGAGGTCTATTTCCTTCGTTTTGCGGTACGCCAGACCCCTCCCGGTGAACAGGATCCTGTTTCGACCGTGGCCGGTCGAACACAAGGCCATTTCCTCCGTTCTGCGGTACGCCAGGCCTTGTTTCCATCAGCTATTCCGTCGAAGCCGGTTGGATCCCGATGAGCAGCACACGTTCCATTGCCTCCCGATGAGCACGACGCATTCTGTTGCCTCCCCATGAACACGACGGTGGCGCAGCTTCTCCGTTCCGACCCAGCCATGTACACGAGCCCTGGCCGTACATATGCGCGAGTAGGCGTTCGAGACCCCGCCCGTATGTACGTACGTGGCCGTATTTTCTTTCTTGCACCCTGGCCATTGTACGTAAGTGTACATGCTACGTGCGCGCCTCTATTATGACACGTGCATGCCTCTACATCGACCAGTATGGACGTACACGTTCGCGACCAGAATGACAATGCTACGTATGCTTCGACCAGGTGGGTCCCGACTGTCAGGCACTTCCTTGCGTGCGAAGATATAGCTGATGGGTCCAAGCAGTCAGGGGGGAAACTTTTTTTACGTGAAATACCGTGGCCTGTCCGGTGGGTCCGTGCTGTCAGGTGGAGGAATCCTTATTTTCCGCGTAATAAGGAGGCACTTCCTTGCTGCGGCCGTGGACCAGCTTTCAGCCTCTCCATGTACAGTACTCTTTCAATGGAAGTCGTTCCTTGACCATGTTGACCGCGCCGCGCCGAGAGCACCAGGGCGGTGGACGACGGCGAGGCCTAGGAAGGGGACGACACGGAGCCGGGGAAGACGCGACAGTGGATGCCCACGTGGAGAGGAGTATGAGGGTTCACTGGTTCGGCTGTGGTGTGAGGCTGCCGTCGCCACAGGTCCTGGCCAGTGGTGGAAGTAGTAGGGGGTGGTGAGGCCTCCGCGGCAGCACAACCGGCCACGGGAGGCAGGAGCAGGCGGCACGACCGGCGCTGCTTTGGGTGGATGGAGCAAGAAGACCAGAGGTTGAAGAAGCACTAATGTCGTTGGATGGACATTGTACAGTCACTGGAGCTAGAATCGTTCGTATTGACTAAGTTGACAAAGCTCTCCATCCCCGTCAACTTAGTAGGCCCACATGTCAGCCTCCCACTATGCTGGGTCTCAGCTAGCAAGGGAAGTATACATTTTTTGTGCGTAATAAGGAGGCACTTCCTTGCGTGCGAAGATATAGCTGGTGGGTCCGACCTGTCAGTGGGGGAACATTTTTTTCACGAAATACAGAGGCCTTTCTGGTGGGTCCCAGATGTTAGGTGGAGGAATCATTATTTTGCGCATAATAAGGAGGCATTTCCTTGTGTGCGGCCGTGGACCCAGCTGTCAGCCTCTCCACGTAAAGTCCACGTTCGATGGATGTTGTTCGTTGACCAGGTTGAGCACGGCACGCCGAGAGCACTAGGGCGGTGGACGACGGCGAGGCCTAGGAAGGGAACGACACGGAGCTAGGGAAGACATGTCAGTGGCTGCCCACGCGGTGGGGAGTACAAGGGTTGACTGGTTTGGCTGCCGTCGCCAGAAAATAATAGGAGGTGTGGGTGAGTAGAGGGATAGCCAGGCCAGAGATGCGACTATGGTGGAGCCATGAAGCCTGCTTGGCAGCACAGCCAGCCACGGGAGGCGGGAGCAGGCGGTTCCGCCGGCGCTGGTTTGGGCGGCTGGAGCAGGAAGATCAGAGACTGAAGAAGCATGATTGCCATTAGATTGACATCTAACGATCTCATTAAAATCTCCTAGAATCACCCATGGATGATTACCCTTATGATACAAATTATGAATATCCTCCCAAGATAAATTGCGATCGCTCCAGTTCGGATGACCATAAAAACCCTGAAACGCCACTGTACGACTTCCTCATTCATAAACAAAATATCAATAAAATTAGCCGAGATATAGTTCAACTCAACTTTATTCACTTTATGATAAAACAAGACAAGGCCCCCGGCCCAACCATCACTCTCCACCACAAACATGGAATCAAAACTAAGGACCCGACGTAGCTCACCGGCTTTACATTATTCAAGTGGGATTCTAAAAGAAAAATTAAGTCTGCCCGAACCCGCTCTTGAAGGTCCAAGAGCTCTCGAACTGCCGTGGTAGATAGCATCCCACGGCAGTTCCAACCAATGCTTTTCATTTGGCCCGGCGGACCTGCTCACCGGAGGCCGCCGATGCACCATCGTCTCCAACTGATTCCTTTCTCTCCTGCACGTACTCTTCTTCTCATCCGTCTCCTTCGCTATGTGGCTAACAACATCATTCACATCTTTTACCGTCTCTACTCTATCCGTACAAACTCTCTTGCTTGAGACATTTACATCATCATACAGTAAGCGCTCAAGACTATCCATGCTATTTTTCTCAAAAGAAAACACTAGATTACTACCCGTCGGACACGCATCGGAAATAGGTCTTCTCTTTTTGCCTATCGTTTTCTCACGGTCTTCCACCGAACGATCAACACCTCCTTCCTTTCTACCCTTTTCCCCTTTCACCTTCTTGTGTCCCTACGTAGCAGATTTAGTGGCATTGAAAATAAAAGATGAGCCAGGCTCCCCAAAATCCCCCTTGGCATCTTCCATGCCGGCCGCCGCGACATGCGCTTGTCGTCGCTAGCTCGCCACCGCAATATGCGCTCCTCTTTCTTCTCTCCAAGATCCAGCCGCGTACCACTCCACCACAACAGAACTTAACGGGTGAGCGCTCCACCAGATGTGCTGCATTTATTTCTATTTTTTGTTTCTGTTCCCATTGATTTCTTTCTAAAATCCTGTTTAAAGTGACAAAATCTGAAACTGAAATCTGCACATTATGTTCTGTGTATAAATTTCGGTAGTAAACCGAACCGATTTTTCGGTTAACCGAAGTTTCGGTTAGTAGATTTGCAAGCTTATTTTGGTTTCCAGATTTGCTAACCGAATATACAAAATAACCGAACAGTAGAAACTGAAAAAACGCCCAGGCCTAGTAAGTAGCAAGAAACATGACAACACTGGAGTAGTTGATAACCCCTACACCAGCTGCATTATGATTTACTCTGGAGTATTGTGTTATTTGTTGTTGCTTGCAAATGTTGGATTTGGTGGAACATACATTCCTCGTACCTTTTATTTGCTTAAGCCCATTTTATTCTCGTGTTGAACAATTGCAAGCTTGCAGCATAGCTGAAGCATTGCAATCTACGGAGCTAAAGTATTGTGAAGAAACAAACATCTGAATAAGTGTTCAGGCAAAATATGTGTGGATCCGGAAGGTAGCACGATTCTCAATTCATTCTTCAGAACCTACATTTGAATTCATTAAAGTTTAATTTACTGCATCGTCATGATCTAAAACATAAGAACACATGTTTTTCAATACAGTTTTGAGTGGCATCCTATGTAGGCTAACTTGTGCAAACTGGAAGATACTTCAACATATTTCAGAGGCCTTATTTGGTACAGAAGTAACATTCAACACGACAGTAAATCTTGACATTATTGGTATTACCTAGTTCTACTTGTGGGGCCGATGACTCGGGTTCTTCGACATTAGCAATTCATTTGTCACCTTAGTAATTCAATAACTTTCAGTTTGTCACCTTAGCAATTCAATAATACTCCCTCCGTTCGGAATTACTTGTCTCGGATATGGATGTATCTAGAACTAAAAGATACATCCATATCCAAGACAAGTAATTCCGAACGGAGGGAGTAGTAACTATCACTACAATTAAGAACAAAGAGTATATACTCAGCCCTAGAGAAGTAGCATAGACCAACCTTCTCAACTAATTCTTCTTGCAGGACAGTCTAAATTCCTGGAGCTAAAAAATTGCAGGAAGCGTTAGATGGCAGCACTGTACTTGGGCTCAAGATGCTACTATGGTCACCCTGGAGGACACATAAAAAGGATAAATAAAAAAATTGACTAACCAGTAATACATTCATTTGTCTCAAGTATACACATGTTATTCATTGAGCACGTTAATCTGATGCATCCAATAATTAGATAATGGCATGTGGACACCTTCGTGTGTACATTGTATATACCTTGAGCGTCACCAAGGATTTGGATGGCACCGCCGGTAGTGTAGCTCCTGCGATCAGCACTGCCGAGCCTTCCGGTGGCCGCACCAATTACCCTTCCGGATCATTGCCATATTCTGCAAATCGATTGGTTCTACCATACGAACTGCATGCACAGATAGTATAACAAGAATTTCAGATTTAAGCCTGAAAACACACTCTCATACAATTCACTCCCCTATACAGAACAACTTCAGATTTAAGCTTGGGAGGCTAGGACCAAGTATGAAACACAAGGTAATGAATGTTCAACCATACTATTGAGAATAATAATGTAAAAAAAATTAGGTGTATGTCAATGAGCTCTACACCCAGAGAAGTATCTTGCTGATTGTTTTGACCCTTTTATAGGTCACTGTACATCAAAGCAATAAGCATAAGATGGTGATATTCCTGAGCAATTCTCGGTTGCCCTATGCCTATATATGCTCCAATTTCCTTTGCACTCTTTCTCATATTGTTTTGAAGAAAAGAGCTGGAAAGCAACCACAGGTCCATCCTCTATTGTTGTCGCTCCTCCATTATTTGTGCCGTAGGTTCTAGGTTCATCTGTGCATCCTAACCAGATATGATTGTTCTCAAGAAAATTGTTTTGGCTAGGTAATAGAAGAAGAAAAAGAATGGAGAAGTGCTTGGCTCGGTTGTGGATCTCGGGCTGGTCATGTACTGCTGGCTGGACTGGAGAGGACCTCCACGCTGTCGAGCTCTTACTGGGCTGGTGCTTTCAGTTTGCCATGATCAGAAACCCTATCTGAAAGCCTGCAAAGCGCGTAGGCAGGGCAGGTGGAGGCATACCTAGGTTGCCGCCGTGGTGGACAGAGGAGCAGCCAGAGTGTTGTGCGGCAAAGGAGGCGCAAGCGGCGAGGATCTGGTCGCAGAGCTCGCCGAGGCACGCGGCAACATCCGGCTCCTTCCAGGATGCCTCGCGCCGCTCCTCTTCGTGCTTGATCCGCATGTAGGACGCCCGCCGCCGTAGACGCCATCTGTCGTGGAATTGTCACGGCAGATGTCCTTAGTGTCAGGACTTAGTCGCGAGGCCAACGCATCTATGTGGTAGCTTGAGAGGGGTTGAACGGGACGAGAGACGCGATGTTTTACCCAGGTTCGGCCCCTCACGGTGGAGGTAAAAGCCTACATCCTGCTTCATTGATATTGATGATGATGATCACGGTTACAAGAGTGCTCTATCTCGAGAGCTATTGTCTAAACCTAACTTGTCCAACTTGTGGAACTTGTCAATCTTGTCCCCTTTTGGGGAGCCCTGCCCCTCCTTATATATGTTGAAGGGGCGGTTTACATGTGGAGTCCTATTAGGATTAGGACTAGTCTATCTCTAATACAAACCAGATACAAGTCCAGGTCTTAACTCCTTGTAGGACAAATATTCCTCATGCCTTTCCTCTTAAACCGGCCCACCGTTAAACGTGAACCGGCCGTCTGGGCCTTGGGCCTTGTCATCCGTCTGTCTCGCACGCCGGATCACTAGTGAGTCATAATGACCAGGTGGGTTGCTTGTAAACCGCCAGGTCAGGGCGGGTCGCCAGTAACTCGCCAAGTGTCAGCGGGGTCTTCAGATAAACCGCCAAGTCCGGCCGGGTTAACTTTTGGCCGCTTTACACCGCGGGGTATATCCCCGACATTAGCCCCCAAGTTTAGCTTGGATTTATTCATGGTAAACTTATGCTGCAAAATAAACACAAGAACAAATTTGACAGGTTATGCTCCGGGTTAAGAATTTTAATAAACTGGTACCTGATCATCCTTAAGTCCTTGTTATTTCCTCCTTCTGGGAAATCCAGATCAATAAACCAACTTCATACTCAATTTGCCGACATTGGTTTGTCACCGAGAAATATTGTGAAGAATAACTCCTTTGACTCAGCTCCCAAAGCACCGGTTTAAGAAATATGGGTCTGAAAATACTTATCTGATATTCAGCCGGTTTGAAGATGTAAAACTTGCCAGTTTAATATTACCAAAATGGCCGGTTTATAAATATTGATGGCACCGGGTCATAATTGTTGTCGACACCGGGTCATGTAATTGATCTTCCTGATTTGCTCAAAACTGATAAAATGAACATGTTCCTCCTTTATATGCATAATACCTGTAGCCCCCGAGTATTAAGAGGAGAACATAGTGATAACTTAAGACTTGCTCCAATAAGTGTTTCAACCTTGAAGAAATCCGATTAGTTCATCTCAATCATATAAACTGAATACTCCATATATGTAGCCCCCAAGTGCCGGGTTGTCATGCTTGCAGCAACCTGGGACTTGTAATTTCCTGATGCTCATAAAAAACTTCAACCAGTGTAGCCCCCAAGGGCCGGGTCATTATGTAAATAATGAGCAGGGACTTTGAAAATATGATCATGTAGACTTTAACAGCAACGTGTAGCCTCCAAGGGCCGGCTCAGTAAGATAATATTGAGCTGGGACTTTATATATACTTCATTGGGAATAACATTATATTATGTAACTCCCATCATGGGGCTTGAACCCATATTCACAAGGTTGAGAGCTTTGTGCTTTACCAACTGAGCAATGGATCCTTCAATAATAGATGAAAACGTGTGTACCTTGAATTGTTGACAGGAGCAATTGGTAGCTCCCAAGTTTCATGGTGCATGCTTGCAGCGACATGAGACTTGCATGTAATCTCGATTTGAATAACGTAGCCCCCAAGTGCCGGGTTGTAAGCCTGCAGCGACTCAGGACTATTCCTTCCATTGTAGAATAAATCATATCTATTGATAATATGATAGCCATTACGCTAAAGCGACTTTGAAAACCTTACTCATAATACTAGTTATTGATAACCATAATAAAAATCCAGCCATGTTGGCTATTTGAATAATATACCCAATGATTTATAGGCCATAATTCCAATGGCGCAATCCAAATATATACTGGCAACTTATAGTCCAAAGCCAGGCCGGTTCAATAAACACCGGTGATTTGTAATTATGCTTTATTCAACCTGTTTCTGCATACAACAAGTGTAAAGTATCCTGGCGGTTTACCGCCGGACGGGTCATAACGCCCAACATAGAACCCGGGTTTATAACCAAGGCTGCATTTAAGAATAATCAAATATGAAATATATCATACCTGTGACATTGAATCACATTGTTGGTTTTATCAACTTTTTGTAGTAAAGGTGATAACCCCAATCTTGAGTACTGATAACTCCTTCCATATTGTGCCGGTTTATGATAAAACCGTGCCGAGCTGTGATAAACACCGGTTTACTCCATAATAGGATGGTAACAGAAAATCAAACCGGGCAGATAGTCTCCAGATTAAGATTTGACCGTGTTCCGTCAATTTGTAATTGACAGTTTGGGCCGGTTTAAAACTTTGTCGGTTTAAAAACGCAACAAAAATAAAAGAAACAGTTATCAAGGAAAATATTGAAGCAAAGGCAATGATAAAACCATTTGCAAAAAAGAGGCTTATTTGAGCTGATCAGATGGTGTTACCATGGTCGGACACGACCAAGCTCCCGATAGGTGTAACTATGGTTCAAGTCAGCCAGGTCCCCAAATGAAACCGTGGCATTTATGCCGATCAAGTGGCATGGCAATGGTTCGGGTTCGACCAAGCCCCCAAGTGATTCTGTGGCCTTAGGCCGATCAAGAGGCATGACTGGTTCAGACGTGACCAAGTCCCCAAGTGATCTGGTGGCTCTCGCCTATCAAGACGTATTGCATTTGTTCGGACACGACCAAGCCCCCAAGTGATGTAACATGATTCTTTTGAAAAGCTAACTCAAGGGGTAAACCGGAGGCCGCTTTAGAACAACTCCGTGTAACCACACATGATGTAAAAGAACCGAGACCCCGCTTTATGAAGCAGAAGCCCCCATGTGATCAATAATATGTCAGGCCAGTAAGGCGGGATACCCATGTTTAAACCGCGCATCATGGCAGCAGGTCCTCTTTGGCAATTTTTAACTTTTTGCAAGAGATAAATTCTTCTTGAACCGGGATCTTGAACCGGATATTGAGAGCTTCAAAGCTTTGTGGGAGACATCTTTCCCTTGAACCGGATTTTAAACCGGAATCTTCATTTTTAGCCGGAAATTTTCTGACGGCCTTTAAACTCGAACTTGCGAGAAGTTAATTCCTTTTTGAACCGGAAATTCTTAAACCGGATTTGAGAGCTTCAGAGCTTTGTCGGAGAACAAATTTCCCTTGTACCGGATTGTAAACCGGAATCCTTTTCTGATGACCCGAAACTTCTTCATTGAGCCGGAATTTTGCAACTGTCATATACTTTCTAATCCGGAAATCTTCTGACAGCACGATGTGAATCTGGGACCAGGTTATCTTTCCCTCCAACGTATTGGGGTTCTTGACTTCACTGAAAACCGGCAACGTTTGCTAAGTCATATCATTGTAGCCCCCAAGTCTCAAGGTGACTCGAGGAGTTGGCTTGAGATTCTCCATATTTGACCGTGATATAAACCGGCATAACTTGTATATCATTGGCGTTGATAGCACGATGTGAATCCACAGAAAGTTGAGGTGACTGCGGCGGGTTATAAATGATCCCATACGAGCCATGTCAGCAACTCGGCCAATGGTTCCTTCCAACTGACTTGTTCGAAGTTAACCAAACTATAGTGGCAGTGATTTGTGCGCATGTCCATTGATCCATCCAGTGCAGACGGTGGCTGAATGATAATTTGCCTCCAATTTGTTGGAAGAAAACCGGGCTACCCAAGCTGTGACTTGCTCATACTCAATAAACAACTCAGGCAAACATGTGCGGCCTGGCGTGTTGATGTAGACCAGGCCATGAGAGACGGACGGAAAATACGTCCGCAGCATCAGAGGCGGCACAGACAGATGAGTCGGCCGCGGCATTGTAAACCGGTGCAGACGGAGAAAATCAGCACCAATGTCGTAAACCGTCACGGACGGGCAAGTTAACCGCGGGCGCGGTCCCGACAAGCTGATGTAAACCGGACCACCGGGACAGCAACTTGCGCACGTTCATTCACCGGGTGGTTGACACGGACGAAACGCGGGTGCATAGCATTGCTAGTGCGTGCTCCGTGCCCGTAATATAACGTCTCATTTGTAATGAACAATTGTCCTGCGTCAAAAAATATCACATGCCAAAGTAATTGTTTCTTGACAAAAATAATATGTGCTAATAAAATAGGCCTTAAATGGATATCACCTGATTTGTCCACACGACGGATGATCCGTATTCAGTGTTCGTGAATAATCTCCAGTAGATTCAATAGCAATTTAGCCACTCTCTCGAGACCGCGGCAGCTCACATCAGACTCGCGACGGCTCAGAATAAGGCCTGGCTTTGGAGGCAGAGGCGGCCGGTGACTTGCAAGTAGCAGGCGAGTCGAGGAACCCGCGACCGCCCACGGCGGTTCAAAGCAGAAGCAAACAGCGGGCGTCGGAGACTTGCAGGAGAAGTGCGGCGAGGCCGCGCTGCAGCAACTTGGATGGAGGACGGTTTGCGGCAGAGGTGATCACGGCAACAGCTCACCGATGAGGGTAGAAAGGCGGAGGGGCGGACCAGCTCGGAAATTTGATAATTTGAGGCGTACACAACGGTGATTCGGTGCATTGGCAACCCGGCGACGGGCGGCCATGGCGACTCACAACAGACGCGGGCGGTTTAAGACCGGAGCGAAGCACGGCGACGGCGAATCTCAACAGACGCGGGCGGTTCAGGGCCAGCCACGGCGGGCCACGGCTGTGGAAGCGCGTGGCAGCACAGGGGTATCGAACCGGCCGCGGTGAAGGCAGGCGAAGACAGCGGGAGCTCGAGGCGAGGCCGCGGTAGTAGCGTGAACCGGTGATGCAAGGTCGATGATGCGGCAATCCATGGCCACGACGGGTTGATAAAAGCGGCTCGATCGTTGAGCCGTGGCCGCTTGTGTAGATACAGAGGCGACTTGTCAAGGCCACAGTTGTCGCAGCGATGAAATTGGCGGGTCACACGGCGCCTGAACAAGGCTGGGAGCGACCCGCCACTGGCTTGGCGCAGGCGGCTTGAGGCCGAGGTGGCCCGAGCGGCGGTTCTGGCAATGAGGCAACGGGGCATCGGGGCTGGCAGGCGCGCTCAACGAGGCGGGTCAATACACACAGCCAGCGGGTCTCTGCATCGGCGGCGAGCTAGCTTGGCAATCTGATAAGTCTCAATCTATGACCCCATCAGTTTCCAGGTTATCTCTGTTTTCCGGGTCGAAGCCGTGTCTGTCTTGTTGGCTGAGACCGGCCGACAATTTGCTTAGGCCGGCTTTGTTTAATCACTCCCATGCTGAAATCTCCCGCTGACACTTCTTTGTGTTCCGTGCATCAAAACAAGTGATCAATTCCAATTTCTTCCAGCATTGCCACATCATCCCTTGTTACTTTGTTTAACAAGGAAACTGACGAGGACCCCGGCGATTTGATAAAGTAGATGTTGTCTTTTGCCCGCACGGTGGCTGATGTAGCAAATATCAATTTGTCTTCGGATTCGGTGAATCGCTGGATCATGTTTATCTGTTGCATCGTAACCCTAAATTTCCACTGTTCCTCTGGACTCGAAAACTTACCCTGCCAGATTCGTAGTTGTCCATCAAATTTACCCGCCCGCAGCTCTGCTTAATATTGTTGATCCTTGCAGTTCTTCTTCATCCGTAAACTGCGAGCTTCTCAATCCTAGAGAGGTCCCTTCAAGAACTCAACACCACCGTGCGCAGGCCCCACGGTGGGCGCCAACTGTCGTGGAATTGTCACGGCAGATGTCCTTAGTGTCAGGACTTAGTCGCGAGGCCAACGCATCTATGTGGTAGCTTGAGAGGGGTTGAACGGGACGAGAGACGCGATGTTTTACCCAGGTTCGGCCCCTCATGGTGGAGGTAAAAGCCTACATCCTGCTTCATTGATATTAATGATGATGATCACGGTTACAAGAGTGCTCTATCTCGAGAGCTATTGTCTAAACCTAACTTGTCCAACTTGTGGAACTTGTTAATCTTGTCCCCTTTTGGGGAGCCCCGCCCCTCCTTATATATGTTGAAGGGGCGGTTTACATGTGGAGTCCTATTAGGATTAGGACTAGTCTATCTCTAATACAAACCGGATACAAGTCCAGGTCTTAACTCCTTGTAGGACAAATATTCCTCATGCATTTCCTTTTAAACCGGCCCACCGTTAAACGTGAACCGGCCTTCTGGGCCTTGGGCCTTGTCATCCATCAGTCCCGCATGCCGGATCACCAGTGAGTCATCATGACCAGGTGGGTTGCTTGTAAACTGCCAGGTCAGGGCGGGTCGCCAGTAACTCGCCAAGTGTCAGCGGGGTCTTCAGATAAACCGCCAAGTCCGGCCGGGTTAACTTCCGGCCGGTTTACACCGCGGGGTATATCCCCGACACCATCTCTCCATTCCTCCACCGCTTGCCACTCCGGTTGCTTCGGGAGGTTGGTTCCTCACGCCTTGGGTAGCAGAGGAGAGGAGGAGTGGCAGGCGGCGGCGATGGGAATAGGGAGGAGTTGTGTGGCGGCTGGGGGAGAGGTTGGCGCTATGGTTGGAGTTGGAGACGTGATTTTTTTTGTTACAACTGATACGATGATGTTTGTTCGGGGGATGACGTCGTGAGCGGATTAGTGGGCATGCGTGGAGACCGTACGATGGTGGCAGACTGGCAGAACATTTAATCTCATCCATTCGTTTCAATGGCAGACCATCAAAGTAATACGGGATCTTAGATACAATTAAGTGGGTTAGATCTGATATATCCGTATCTAGACAAATCTAAGACAAGAATTTTGGGATGGAGGGAGTAGTAGTATAGATATAGATATAGATATCTTTCCTTAATAATAAAGCACGGATTGACTCCGTGGGTTCACCATCACAATACGCTTTTTTCTCATGTCATAATACGCTTTTACGATTTGTAGAGACAAAATCGCAATATAAACGAGGTGGTATTATTAGGAAAAGATAGAACCCGCAGTCCTAGCCCAACTCTTGCTGAACTGTCGGGCATCTTCCTGCGCGGTCTGGCCTGGGCCAGCGCGCTTCCCTGGGCTGAGCTGGGCCAGCTACGCATCTTCCTGCGCGGTCTGGCCTGGGCTGGCGCACTTCCCTAGCCAAGCTGGCCAGCTACACATCCTTTTTTCAGTGAAAGGCAACAATCAGCAAAAAGTTAATAGAGCTCGTATGGGATTCGAACGCTGGACCATCCCACTCAAATATAAGGGCGCAACCAGCTGGGAAAGCACACACTTTTGGTTCATAACATGGTTTGCTTTCCAATAGTCCATCTTTATTATTTTTACCAAATTCTACTAATTTATATACCTTCACAAGTTGCCTATCAACAAGCCTTGAGAAGCAAGAAATAAGGGATCAAATAAATCAACTCCAGAAATTGAGTGGTCAATGCACGACTGCTGATTGGCTGGCTAATTATTGTAAATGGTATCTTAAGGAATTAAGTCAGCGTTGCATGCAGGATTAGCGGGAAGGAAGGACAAATGGAACCCCAGCCGTGCATGCATGCGAGCTCCGGTGAGAGATCAATTCCGCCCATTAAATTATGTTGCTCCCATGAGATTTTTTCTTCTAAAATCCCAAATGGATTTTCTAAATTTTACGTGAATGAACCCCAGACGGATTTGTGGGCGATATGTTTGAATCTCCAAGAAGCTTCAACGAGGGGCGCTGGTGCATGCGTTCGGGTTGAATCTCCAAGAAGCTTCACCGACTTCCCATTGGTAAGTCCAATTTATTTTGTGTTTCAACCTTCTTCCTATAGCACTTGTGCTTGATAATGATGTTGTACACAAAATGGCTTATGAGATATCTGGATAATGTGTATACAAATGATTTTTGGTTAATATTTTGTATGATTCATTTGGCAAAAAAATATTCTTGTTCTTTGTGGAGCTTTATACAGCAGTTCTGTCATCATAGCCTTTTCAAGTCTGTACATCTACATGGAAAGGTTCGCCTACAAACTAGGGTTCACTTGGGTTAAAAAAAGTATATTTTACACACACAAAATGCTTGAAGTTCAATTACTGATTCTTAGTAAGTACACTCTATTTTGGGGAGTGCACATCTTGCTTAGAAAACATGGGTAAGTTCATGAAGAGAAAAATCATACGTTGAAAATCTAGGAAAGCGGTAATCCATAGGCCCATGCCACAGTGCCGATGCATACATGCCTGCTTCTACCCGCAGTTTTACTAGTTGTTTGTTGAACATTCCATGGAATGTTTTTAGATGCTAAGTGCCAGTGCCACGGTTGATGGTGGTATACATAAAAAACAATGCATTGTGGCAGTGTAGCTGAACTAGAGCATCGAAGGCTAATTAATTGTAGTTTCTTGTTGCACAATAACAGTTTGTGTGCACCATGTGTGTAAGAATGTTGTTGCTGGATGGCCAAAAAAACAGAGCTTAATTAGTCTCGACAATACAATGGTTGGCTGGAGATTTCTTTTTACTTGTCCAGAGAAAATTATATCTATACTATGTGTATCAGTTTATGATATAATTTTCATCAATTCATAATTCTATCTTCTTATGAAAGATAAAAATATACTAGTTTGGATCTTCATTAGTTTCTCAGTCTTCAGTCTCATTTTCTTCTTCAGTACGTCTTGTCCCTATGTCATTCTCAGTAATTGTTTAGTATTAGCTATTCTGGTTATCATTCAGAGATAAGAGGTGAGTGTTTGGTGTTTCACTCCATCTAGCGGGGAGGCGCCTCGGCCGCTGTCCGATGGACCGTCTGGTCTGCCGCCTTCTCCGTCCGATGGGCAGCAGACCTCTTGGCTGCTCTGCGGTGGTTCCTCTTGCCATCCCTCCGCATGGCCGTATTGTGCTGATGCTGCTGCAGCTGCTGCATATTTGCGCTGGGCTTGCAGTTTCCTCATTGCACTGCTTGATTTCTTATGTGATGCCGCAGACAAGAAAGTTTCTGAGTACGTGATGCATCGATGGACGCACCCCAAGCGGCCAAACGCGACGTGTTTTGTCCTGTGCGCAGAAGCTTTGGAGGCGATGTGTTTCCCTTAGTACTTTCTCGACAAATCCAGCAGTGTTGGTTCATATAGAACTTGAAATTACCTATCTGCCATGGGGATGTACTGCCCTCAGCCCTCTCTCAGCAAAACTAGCAGTGCAGGTTCTCTGGTATACATCTTAATAAGTTTTAACATGTACATCTTTTCGGTACAAATTTTTAAGAAGTTTCTTTCTGAACTTCTCACAATTAATATACATGAACTTGATTATCTTTTTAACATGTACTAATATCAACTTCGTTGGATTTTTGTGCGTGTGTTTGTAACACAATCAGTTCAGATCTCGAGAGACCGTAAGTTCAATTACCACTGAGCATCCAAAATGGATACAAGATCAGAACATGGACAATCACCATGCGAGTAAACCCTTTTTGTTCCTTGTGAAGTATTACCTTTCAATTATTGAAACATCAAGTTTCTTGTAAGTAACTGTTAGTACTGATGCAATCATCTAATCTTTTTTCTTATGTCATTAGCAACTATTTTTTTGCTTCAGTCATACATAAGTATCTTGATTCTTGTTTACCTCTTATTGCAGGATGATTCCATTCTCTGCAATTTCCATTAGACAAGTGGGCTAGGTCCAAAGATCGGGGAACAATATGGCGCTCCATTTGAGGAAGAGGAATTGAATAGACACAAAGAGTGTATATTTACTTTTCTTGTAAGTAAACCTGCCGCCGATCCTCCACTGCTCCATTAATGCTCCCCTAGCATGTGCAAGTCCCCTTGTTATACTCTTTATTTATTTCTGTACCATTAGCAATGTAAGCACCAAAATTAGGCTTCCAGTTTGCTAAGTTGCTTTAGTACCAGTATCAAAATGTATATGTTATAGCAGTTCCATTTGTTAATTGCTATTGCAGATTCAGTAAATGCTGCCTAATTTGTCTTCTTAGTGTAGTTTTATTGTGAAGATTTTTTAATGCACACCGAAACCAGATGTCTACTGCTACATGCGCATCATATGCATATTTTTCCATCGAGAAACCTCATCATATGTATTTGTCTTCTAACTTTAGATTTTGATAATGCGAAGTTATATACGTGTACACATTTCTAATTTCTATTGCTATTAATTCAAATGATCAATTGATATAAGTTCCCATGATATTGTCCCATCAGTTCAAGTGATCATTGTTGTCTTTGTTTAAGCTGTTCAAGTACAAAATTAGTAGCATTGATCTTTGTGCAGCGATCAGGACGTTCAGCTCTGCCTCCGCAAGCCGTTCACCCCTGCCACAGGAGGCCGTTCGACGATGCAGCGCTATCATGTTGTGTTTTTTCAGTACATGTTTTGTGTGCTTTTCAGTTCACCTACTTGATGATTCTATGTCCAATTTCCCCCCTGTTTACGTGTTCTTCCTATAGTAAACTAGGTGTTTGTGTTGTGCCTTAATAAGCATTTGAGAAAACCTTGTATGGATCAAAACTACCATATGTTCTTGTAAATGAAGCTCTGCTTCTGTTTTGTTTGAAGTTATTTGATACGTCTCCGTCGTATTTACTTTTTCAAACACTTTTGCCCGTGTTTTGGACTCTTAACTTGTATGATTTAGATTTTTTTTTCAAATCTATGACGCATTTTATAGCAAATTCGAAAACTATAGCAAAGAATAGAGAAAAATCAAAATTAGCACCCCGTCGGCCACGCGTGGCCGAAAAGGGTGTTTTCGGCCTCCTTTGGCCGAAATGGACTTTTCGGCCTTGCCTTGGCCGAAAAGGTGCGTACTTGGGCCGAAAAGACCTTTTTGGTCAGGAGTAGGCCGAAAAGTCCTTTGGGCCCACCTTTTTATGTTAATGGTTGACCGAAGTAGCATGGCTTCACTCTTCAGCTTACGTTAGGCCGAAGCGATTTTTTAAAAAAAATTGGTATATAAATACTATGCAACCATTGCCCATCTTAGACATTGAAAAAAAATATTTTCGCGCAACCCTTTTCCCTCAATATTTTCCCGCCACCCGTTTCCCGCCAACTCCTTCCCGTCATATGTTCCCGCCAACCCTTTCCCGCCATACCACAGAATACCATTAAATAAATTCTTCATATTAAAAAAAATCATGTTTCTCAAAATCTTTTCCCTTTTTTTAAATGTATATAAAAAATTTAATTTTTTTATATAAATACATTAGCCAGATGCTATCCTATTTGGCTGGTAACACATATACCGAGCGTGATGTCAGGTTTTTGACTCCATCGCTTGCGCTTTTATCCCATTTTTTTAAATATGAAGAATTTATTTAATGGTATACTGTGGTATGGTGGGAAAGGGTTGGCGGGAAACGGGTGGCAGGAACATATGGCGAGAAGGGGTTGGCCGAAAACGGATGGCGGGAAAGAGTTGACGGGGAAATATTGAGGGGAAAGGGTTGCGCGATTTTTTTTCAGTGTCTAAGATGGACAATGGTTGCACAGTATTTATATATCAAAATTAAAAAAAATCGCTTCGGCCTAACGTAAGGCGAAGAGTGGAGCCATGCAACTTCGGTCAACCATTAACGTGAATAGGTGGGCCCAAGGGACTTTCCAGCCTACCCCTGACCAAAAAGGACTTTTCGGCCTACTCCTGTCCAAAAAGGTCTTTTTGGTCCGGGTACACACCTTTTCGGCCAAGGCAAGGCCGAAAAGTCCATTTCGGCCAAAGGGATGCCGAAAACACCCTTTTCGGCCCACGCGTGGCCGATGGGGTGCTAGTTTTGATTTTTCTCCACTCTTTGCTATAGTTTCCGAATTTGCTATAAAATACATTATAGTTTTGAAAAAAAATCTATGATTTGAATGGAACTAACCCGGACTGACGCTGTTTTCAGCACAATTGCCATGATGTTGTTTTATGTGCAGAAAACAAATATTCTCGGAATGACCTGAAACTCCACAGAACATCTTAGAAAAAAATAATAAAAAATCCTCGCCAAAGATGAAGACCAGGGGGCCCACACCCTTCTCACGAGGGTGGGGGCGTGCCCCTACCTCGTGGGCCCCCTGGTTGCCCTCCGACACCAACTCCAACTCTATATATTTGCTTTCGGAGAGAAAAAAATCAGAGAGAAGAAATCATCACGTTTTACGATACGGAGCGGCCGCCAAGCCCTAAAACCTCTCAGGAGGGCTGATCTGGAGTCCGTTCGGGGCTCCGGAGAGGGGGATTCGTCGCCGTCGTCATCATCAACCATCCTCCATCACCAATTTCATGATGCTCACCGCCGTGCGTGAGTAATTCCATCGTAGGCTTGCTGGACGGTGATGGGTTGGATGAGATTTATCATGTAATCGAGTTAGTTTTGTTAGGGTTTGATCCCTAGTATCCATTATGTTCTGAGATTGATGTTGCTATGACTTTGATATGCTTAATGCTTGTCACTAGGGCCCGAGTGCCATGATTTCAGATCTGAACATATTATGTTTCCATGAATATATGCGAGTTCTTGATCCTATCTTGCAAGTCTATACTCACCTACTATGTGTTATGATCCGGCAACCTCGAAGTGACAATAATCGGGACCACTCCCGGTGATGACCATAGTTTGAGGAGTTCATGTATTCACTATGTGCTAATGCTCTGTTCCGGTTCTCTATTAAAAGGAGGCCTTAATATCCCTTAGTTTCCGATAGGACCCCGCTGCCACGGGAGGGTAGGACAAAAGATGTCATGCAAGTTCTTTTCCATAAGCACGCATGACTATATATGGAATACATGCCTACATTACATTGGTGAATTGAAGCTAGTTCTGTGTCACCCTATGTTATGACTGTTACATGATGAACTGCATCCGGCATAATTATCCATCACTGATCCGGTGCCTACGAGTTTTCCATATACTAGTTTACGCTTATTTACTTTCCCGCTGCTACTGTTACAATCACTACAAAATACCAAAAACATTACTTTTATTGTCTTTACTTTTGTTGCCGCTACCACCACTATCATATTACTTTGCTACTAAACACTTTGCTGCAGATACTAAGTTTCCAGGTGTGGTTGAATTGACAACTCAGCTGCTAATACTTGAGAATATTCTTTGGCTCCCCTTGTGTCGAATCAATAAATTTGGGTTGAATACTCTACCCTCGAAAGCTGTTGCGATCCCCCATACTTGTGGGTTATCAAGACTAATTTATGACGCCGTTGCCGGGGAGCATAGCTCTATTCTTTGAGTCACTTGGGATTTATATCTGTTGGACACTATGAAGAACTTGAGAGATCCAAAAACCAAGATCTATCCCTCAACTACGAGGGGTGGTAAGGAACTGCCATCTAGCTCTGCACTTGATTCACCTTCTGTTATGAGTAAGTTAGCGACACCTACACCTGCTTCTGCTATTCGTTCTGATATGTCGCATGTTATTGATGATGCCACTTCTGCTATGCATGATACTTATGATGAAACTGCTTCTATGTCTGATACTACCGTGCCCCTTGGTGAATTTCTTGATGAACAAATTGCTAGGGCTAGAGAAAAAGAAATTATTGAATCTGAATACGATGATGATAGTGATGATGAAAATATGCCTGTTATTCCCGAGGGCTATCTTTTTGATATGGAATCTTCTGCCGCTATTTTAGCTTGCAAAGATAGATATGAGCTTAAGAGGTTATTAGTTAAATGGAACAAAGAATCACTTAGAGATAAAATGAAACCCGACCCTGCTTTTGCTACTTCACCTATTTGTGTTCCTAATAAGGATTATGAATTCTCTGTTGATCCTGATATAATTACTTTGGTTGAATCTGATCCGTTTTATGGCTATGAATCTGAAACTGTTGTGGCACATCTTACTAAGTTAAATGATATAGCTGCCCTGTTCACTAATGATGAGAGATCGCGTTACTTCTATATGCTCAAAATATTTCCGTTCTCATTAAAGGGTGATGCTAGGATATGGTTTAATTCTCTTGATCCTGGTTGTGTGTGTAGTCCCTGGGATATGATTTATTACTTCTCTGCTAAATATTTCCCTGCTCATAAGAAACAGGCTGCTTTGAGGGAAATATACAACTTCGTGCAAATTAAAGAAGAGAGTCTCCCACAAGCTTGGGGGAGGCTTCTCAAGTTACTTAATGCTTTGCCTGATCATCCTCTTAAGAAACCTGAAATACTTGATATCTTTTATAATGGACTAACCGATGCTTTCAGAGATTACCTGGATAGTTGTGTTGGTTCTCTTTTCAGGGAAAGAACACCGGATGAAGCTGAAATTCTATTGAATAATATGTTGACAAATGAAAATAATTGGGCACCTCCTGAGCCAGCTCCCGAGCTAGCTCCTGCTCCAATTACTGAGTCTATTCCTAAACCAACTCCGAAGAAGAGAGGTGTTCTATTCCTCAGTCCCGAAGATATGCAAGAGGCAAAGTAATCTATGAAAGAAAAAGGTATTAAAGCTGAAGATGTTAAGAATTTACCTCCTATTGAAGAAATACACGGTCTTAATTTAGCGCCTATTGAAGAAACATATGATCTTAATTCTTTATTTATTGAAGAACCTCCTGATCCCGATATTCCGACACAGGTAGTAAAGGTAAATTCTCTCTATAGATATGATAAAGCTGAAGTCCCTCCTACTAAAATTGCTAGTCAGTGCTTGGATGAGTTTGATAACTTTATGTTTAAGCAAGACGACTTCAATGCTTATTTTGGTAGACAATTAAAAGAAAATGCTTACATGATTAGACGCTTGGGTGATTATATGGCTAATATTAAAGGTGAACTTAAACTTGTTAGCAAACATGCTTCTATGGTTACCACTCAAGTAGAACAAGTACTTAAGGCTCAAAAAGAAGTGCTTGATGAAATGAATAGTAAGAAAAATGATCATGCTGTCAGAGTGGCTACTAGAACTGGTAGAATGACTCAGGAACCTTTGTATCTTGAAGGCCACCCTAAGAGAATCGAGCAAGATTCTCAAAGAAATAATATTGATGTTCCTAGTTCTTCTAAAAAGAAGAAGAAGAAAAATGATAGAACTGTGCAAACTTCTAGTGAACCTATTGCTGAACCACCTGATAATCCAAATGATATTTCTATGTCTGATGTTGAAACATAATCTGGTAATGAACATGAACCTAATGAAAATATTAATGATGATGTTCATGATGATGCTCAACCTAGTAATGACTATGATGTAGAAGTTGAACCTGCTGTTGATCTTGATAACCCACAATCAAAGAATCAACGTTATGATAAAAGAGACTTTGTTTCTAGGAAACATGGTAAAGAAAGGGAACCTTGGGTTTAGAAACCCATGCCTTTTCCTCCGAAACCATCCAAGAAAAAGGATGATGAGGATTTTGAGCGCTTTGCTGAAATGATTAGGCCTATCTTTTTGCGTATGAGATTAACCGATGTGCTCAAAACAAATCCTTATGCTAAATATATGAAGGATATCATTACTAATAAAAGAAAGATACCGGAAGCTGAAATTTCCACCATGCTTGCTAATTGTACTTTTAAGGGTGGAATACCAAAGAAACTTGGAGAGCCCGGAGTACATACTATACCTTGCTCCATTAAAAGAAATTATATTAAAACTGCTTTGTGTGATCTTGGAGCCAGTGTTGGTGTTATGCCTCTCTCTTTATATCGTAGACTTGACTTGAATAAGTTGACACCTACTGAAATATCTTTGCAAATGGCTGATAAATCAACTGCTATACCTGTCGGTATTTGTGAGGATGTGCCCGTTGTGGTTGCAAACGTTACTATTTTAACGGACTTTGTTATACTTGATATTCCTGAGGATGATAGTATGTCTATTATTCTTGGAAGACCTTTTCTTAATACTGCAGGGGCTGTTATTGATTGCAACAAAGGCAATGTCACTTTTCATGTTAATGGTAATGAGCATACGGTACACTTTCCGAGGAAACAACCTCAAGTTCATAGTATCAACTCTATTGGAAAAATTCCATCGATTATATTTGGAGGATTTGAATTTCCTCTTCCTACTGTCAAGAATAAATATAATATTCTTATTATTGGGGATGTGCATATCCCCGTTGAGGTAACTTACTGTTATTCGAAATTTCTCCGGTTGATTATCGGAATGAGTTTGTTAACAAGACTTGATCAACCTTGTTAGTGGATTCTTTTTGATGAGCATGAGATGGATGAAACTAGAAGCACAACCCTCTGTACCCCACTTTTACTTTCTGTTATTTATATTAAACAAAGTAAAAAATAGTATTTTTCCGTCTGTTTCCTGACTTATCCGTGCAATATAAAAATGTCCCGAAAATAAAAGTCCTCAGAATGACATGCCAATTTAATATGATTTTTTGGGAATATTTGAGGATTTAATGTGCAAAAATTACCACGGGAGGAGCTGCCACCTGGCCACGAGGGTGGTGGGCGCCCCCCTAGGGCGCCCCCCCTGCCTTGTGGGCACACGGTGGCCCTCCTCCACTTATCCCAGCACCCATCTTCTTCCTCTGTCTCACACAAACCCGAAAAACCAACTCAAGCACGAGTTCCAGCCACTTTTGCTGTGATTTTCGATCTCCTTGCTCAAAGCACCTCTCGCAAAACTGCTTGGGGAGATTGTTCCTTGGTATGTGACTCCTCCATTGGTCCAATTAGTTTTTGTTCTAGTGCTTTATTCTTTACAAATTTGTGCTGCATAGGTGACCATGTTCTTGAGCTTGCATGTCAAATTTATATGGTTCTAAGTAGTTCTAATGCTTGATATAGGCTCTAGGCACTTGTAGCAGTAGTTGCTATCAGTTTTATTAAAGTTGGTTCACTTTTGTTTGAAGTTACTAAAAATTTCAGATTATTTCAGAAAAATAATGAGGAGATTTTTGAGGGGCTCGTCGAGCCAAAGCTCGAAGGAAAAGGCACTGAAGCTTAAGTATAATTTGCCGCGCACTATGGATATTCGGGTGTGTGAATGGCCTTCTGAAGATTTCTTGAGAGCAGCTGGTATATATGAAGATTTTCATGAATTGGCTCACAATGCAGGCCTCACCGCTTTCCTCCACGACCAATGCGATCAGTATCTCTTACTCATAAATACTTTTGTGCAAAACTTTCATTTTCATTCTAGGAACTCACCACCTACGGTGGAGTTTCATTTATATGATGAGCATAAGGAGATGTCACTTTATGATTTCTGTCGGATTTGTTTAGTCCCTTTTGAGGGCAAGACAGAAGAACCACATCATGATGATGTGGCTGGGTTTATTGATACTATCATTGTAGGAGAAACTAGGAAGGTTTCCGATGCACAAATCACTAGCATACATTTTCCTGTTTTACATTACTTGCATTATTTGCTAGTCGTTTTTTAATTGGATGCGGAAACTGTGGAAACTTTAGTATCCCTGATATAATTATTCCGCACCACGGTTTATACAGTGATAACACTTTTAGTATGGGCGGTATTATTGCTAGACGGTTAAGTATGAACCGTACCAAAGGCCCCATCTTTGGAGGCATCTATGCTACACGCCTAGCTACACATTTTAACATACCTATTAGGCATGCTGAGAAGGAAGAAAAGGTGCTGCCCCGTGTTTATCTAGATCATAAAAATATGGTGGCACATGATTTTATTGTTAAGAATAGGGCAGGAGAGCTTAAATATCAATTGTTCTTTAACAAACATCATCCTGAGACTATTATCCTGCCTGCTCCTTCTTTGTTTAATTTTGTAGGACCCTACCTCGTTACGTGGGCTGCCGTCCAAGCTAACAAGAATCCTGCACCAGCCCCGGAACAGGAACCACAAGATGAGCCTCCACGACAATCTGTTTATTCTTGAGATCCAGAGATGACTATCAGCTAGTGGCAGTCAGAGTCTTCTTCTTCATCACAGTATGATCCCAACTATTCTTCCTCATCACAGTACGACCCCAACAACTATTATTATGGATATCCGCCAGGCCAGCCGTGGCCATAGACCAACTTAGGCCAAAAGCCTAAGCTTGGGAGAGTATGTATTTCTCACCGACATTACATTTATGTTCACACACACTCATTGCTAAATGTCGGTGCTCATACTTTTTCACTATAATATCCATGCTAGTTTATTTTCTTTTTTCTGCTTTCTTCTTGTGTGTTTGTTAAACCTTAAGAAAAACAAAAAAAATTAGTAGTAGTTTATTTTTCTGCTGTAGTAGTAATAATTAAAAAGAGAACCCAAAAATATTTCCCGTTCTTCTTTTTGCTTGTTGGGGGCCAGTAGGAGAAGACCATAATTAAATTGTTGAAGTGGCTCTTATATGCATTATTGTTGATTTAACCAAGAGCCCATATTGCTTTGTCTTCTCCTGTTTATTGAATGCTCGCAGAATCTAGCTTAGTCCAATGCACGTACACTCTTATTATTATTCACACCGTTCGGTCGTGCAAGTGAAAGGCAATTATGATGATATATGATGGGCTGACTGAGATGAGAAAAGCTGGTATGAACTCGACCTCTTTTGTTTTTGTAAATATGACGAGCCCCTCGTTCTTGATTCAGCTTATTATGAATAAACATGTTTGCAATGACAATTAGAGATCATAGTTGCTTGTGTCATGCTTGATTAGCTATGAGTTATAATGATTTACCTTGTGTGCCAACATGCTATTGTAGCGACCGACTCGGTAAGAGTCGAAGTCTCTGTGCTTACCGTGCTAGTCCCTGGATCGACTTGCTAGCACACACAGTACTCGATGAAATAACAGAAATAACACACATCTCTTTATTACATCGATAGTCCAGGAGCAATACATTTATTACAAAATAGGGCATAAAGCCAATAAGCAAATACTGCGGAAGCAAAGAAGTAAATGAGTCCAACTCCACGAGCAAGGTTGAGTGTAGAACATCGACCTATCGCACCTTAATCCTCATTGGATATATCTGCAACGTGATACGTTGCAGCCAAATGGGTCAGTACATTGAATGTACTGGCAAGTCACATCATAGTGTAATGAACCTACTTTTACATGCAGTTTGGCTGGTGGAAAGCTCTAAGTTTAGTTTTTTTGCATAAAGCTATTTTTTCCCTATTAGAAAAGAATGTTATTCTACTACTACACATTTGCATAGGATGAGTTGGCAAATCCAACTCCATCCGTCCCCAAGTTTCATTTAAAACCCAACTGTTTAATTAAAGGTGAGGAGATCTCCCGACATTTCTACTACTAGATGCTCAAGTTGTCCGTTACCGGGGACACGGCTAATCGATTAGGTTGAAAACTCTGCAAAGGTTCTGCACTTTTCCCCACAAGACTCGACCACCTCCATGATCGGAAGATCGAGACATAGCCTTTCGAAAATGTTCCCCCTTAACCCACGGATAGGCCGGTACACCTACATCATTCTACATCTGCTAGCCCATCCCGAAAGGGGTCACACTAACTACTCAACTAAGCCAGAGCCCATATTGGCTTGTGGCTGCACACGTAAGCTTCTAGACATGAGAATACGATTGATCTCTTTGAGCCTGAGCGGACGGTCCACTAGTGGTGCACCACCATGGATTTCCCATGCGTGCCCAATTGTACTTCGCCACCATTCCCACAAGTTTCCTCCCAGGTAGTTCATTATTTAACTTAGGTCTTATTTACTACATTGTCACTCATCTCTCACAATGATCACTCCCCAATCCACATCTACTTAGCATAGCAACATAAAGTAAAACGACGATGACAAAGTTATATGGTTCAGACCTACCTCAACGAGCTACTGGGTGAAAAGCAAAGTCATGTGGCACCAGTTTCCTACCATGCAGTCCTACCGCAAAGAACTAAGTGCATAATAAAAACATAGGTAATGAAACATGATCAAGATGCAACTTGCCTTGGTACTGCTGGTTGAATTCTAAAGACTGATAATATTCTGCTTCGCACTCTGGGCAATCTATCGCAAGGAAGATAAAAAAACATAAGCAACAATCCAGAGACCAAAAGAACATGCATAGCAAAAAGTCTCGAAAAAACCAAATGAACATACAACACACTAAGCTAATACAGAAATATTCTAAGTGCAAAACAACATAGTCCTATGGTTCAAGGAGTGATGTGAAGTATAGTGCATACTATGCATAGTAGTAAAAATATTAAAGGGCAGAATCTAGTGTGTGAAAGTTATTGTGACAAAGGTCCAGGTGATAGGGCTTTGCTACGGTGACAGCATGCAGAAGGAATCAACTTAATCGGAGCTACGGTTTGGGAGATATGGCTATTTGAAGTTTGAATTCGAATCTGAATAAATTCAAATTTGAATCTAACAAAACTTTGCAAAAACTATGGCACTGGATATACCTAAACAATACGAAGAATTTGCCGCTGGTTTCATCGAGTTTGGATCTACGGTTAAAAAGTTATGGCTAATCTAAGATCATGGACTAATCTGCTACTTACAGGGACTAAATGGTGAAGAAAACTACTGCTAACAGGTCCCTGGCCACGTGGCGGCTCCTGGCTGGCCGAGCAGCGTCCGCTGCGGAGACTATACGGCGAACGGCCGCCAAATAAGAAAAACAGCGGCGGCGGCTAACTAAATAAAAACCGACGCTCGGTTTAAATAAAATCGCACAGTCTAAAGGAAACCGACCGATAGTTTTTAAAATAAAAACCGCGGTTAACCGCGTACCGGTTCAACTAAAAAAACAACTAACCTAATCTAATCTAGGCCGTTGGTGTCCATCTAACGGGCGAGGGTGGGGCGGCGGCTTACAGCGGGTGGTGGTGGCCGGCAACAAGCAGAGGACGGCGGCGCCACGTCGGGTGATGGCGGGGCAGCGGCTACGGCGGTCCTCGGCGTCGGGGAAGAAGACGAGGAGGTGCGGTGCAGCTTGGGCGTCCGGATGGTGGCGTCGGGGCTCCTCAGGGGCGTCGGGGTCGGCGAGGCGAAGGCGGCGGTGCTCCGTGGGCTCCGGCAAGGTCGGGCGTCATCGGGGCGTCGTCTTCGGCGGGACCTAGGCGAGAAAAAGATGTCAACAAGATGCGCGAGTTCACGGTGGCAAGATTGACGAAGGAACAAGGGCTCGGGGTGGTTTACTGGCAGCAGAATGCTCCGGCGAGGTCCGTTCGGCCGGCGAGATCCAAGTGGCGACTGCGGGTGGTAGGGGAGGCGTGGGAAGAAGCGGGACGACGAGATCGACAGAGGGGAGCCCGGGGCATTTATAGGCGAGGGGAGGGCGTGCGGGTGCCGCGGATAAGCGTTATCCGCGAGGGCCTCGCCCGACGGTTGTGGGAGCGCGGCGGCGAGCTCATCCGAGCGGGGCAAGCGGAAGGTTGGGGGAGATGAGGTGGAGCGGGGCCCACCAGTCAGTGGCGGCGGCGGTAGCGAGCGAGGGCGGGCGCGGAGCGGTCGACCGGTGCGGGAGGTTTCGGGCGCTGGGGTGCTGGCCTTGCGCTAAATGGCCAACTGGGCCGGTTGGGGCGCTCCTGGGCCGAACCCAGTTTCGGTCCAGGCTGCGGTGAATGCGTGCGTGCTTTTTTTTAAACACCGAACACTAAAGTGGCCCTAAATAATTCAAATGAATTAATAAAAACACCACAATAATTTGTAAAATAACTACGTAATATTTAGAGCCTAATGAACATTAACTTAAGCACAGAACATTTTGAAAATAATTTTCCTAATGCTACTAATGCACTTTTTGCAAATAAAATAATTACCCAAAAACTCCAAAACTTAAAGTAATATTCAAAATAAAATTTCCCACTCTTTTTATATTTTGAGGGAGTCATCTTATCCCCTCTCATTTGTTTTTCACGGGTGGAAAAATATTATTTGAATAATTCAAAAACTCCAAAATGCAAAGAAATATGATATGCATTGAATGATTCTATTAACATCCGAATTTAATAAAATTTTGGGATGTTACAAACCTACCCCCTTAAGATGAATCTCGTCCTCGAGATTTGGGTTGGCCAACAAAAAGGTGTGGATGGTCCTGTCTAAGATCTTCCTCTCGTTCCCAAGTAGCTTCCTCCTCGGTGTGGTGACTCCACTGAACCTTGCAGAACTTGATGATCTTGGTACGAGTGATTCTTTCTGCAGTCTCAAGAATCTTAATAGGTTTCTCTTCATAAGTCAGATCATTCTCCTACTGAATTGCCTCGAGTGGCACTGTATCTCTTAGAGGAATGTCCGCCATCTCTGCATGACACTTCTTCAGCTGGGAAACATGTAACACATCATGAACTCCCGACAAAGCCTCTAGTAATTCCAACTGGTATGCAACCTCTCCTCTACGTTCCAAAACTTTGTATGGTCCCACAAATCGTGGTGCTAACTTCCCTTTGACTCCAAATTTTTTTAATACCTCGAAGTGGAGACACTGGAAGATATGCTCTATCTCCCACTTCAAAGATCACTTCCTTGCGTTTAGCATCGGCATAACTTTTCTGCCTTGACTGGGCTATCTTAAGTCTGTCACAAATCAATTTGACCTTCTCCTCAGAATCCCTGATCAAGTCAGGTCCAAACAACTTGCGATCTCCAACTCCATCCCACATCAAAGGTGTCCTGCATTTCCTTCCATACAATGCCTCGAAAGGGGCCATCTGCAAACTGGCTTGGTAGCTGTTGTTGTATGAGAACTCTGCGTAGGGTAAGTTATCATCCCAACTAGACCCATAGTCTAGCGCACACGCTCTCAACATGTCCTCTAGAATCTGATTGACTCTCTCTGTCTGCCCATCAGTCTGTGGGTGGAAGGCTGTACTGAACTCTAGCCTGGTACCCAAAGTTTCGTGTAACTGTTTCCAAAACTTTGAGGTAAACTGTGTTCCTCTATCTGATACGATGCTCCTGGGAACTCCATGCAGACATACGATCCTGGTCATATATATCTTTGCCAGCCTAGCACTTGTATAGGTGGTCTTTACTGGAATGAAGTGAGCAACCTTGGTCAAACGATTCACTATCACCCAAATGGAATCATAACCTGAACGGGTCCTGGGTAACCCCATGATAAAGTCCATACCAAGTTTATCCCATTTCCAATCAGGTATCGGCAACGGCTGAAGTAATCTTGCTGGTTTCTGATGATCTGCCTTTACTCTCTGACATACATCACATATTGCCACATACTCGGCAATTTCTCGCTTCATGACGGCCCACCAAAAACTTTCCTTCAAGTCCAAATACATCTTGGTATTGCCTGGGTGTATTGAATATGGTGAGTCGTGAGCCTCCTGAAGAATCAACTTCCTGATCTCCGGGTCATTGGGTACACAAATCCGTTGCTCAAACCATATGGTTCCATGTTCATCCTCACGGAATCCTTCTGCTTTCCCTTTGCTCATCATTTCTTTGATCTCAGCAATACCTTGGTCCAACTTCTGGGCTTCTCTGATTCTTACCAACAAGGTGGACTGCACCTCATGTGCGGCAACATAACCTCTTGGAACTATTTCCAACTGAAGGTCTCTAAGCTCATCACATAACTCCTGAGGTAAACCTCCTGCTGTAAGGGTATTAACATAACTCTTACGGCTCAAAACATCTGCCACAATGTTGGCTTTTCCTAGATGATAATGCAGACTCATGTCATAATCCTTTATAAGTTCCAACCAGCTCCTTTGCCTGAGATTCAACTCTTTCTGCATGAAGATATACTTCAAACTCTTGTGATCTGTGTAAACATCACAACGATTCCCAATAAGATAGTGTCTCCATGTCTTGAGTGCATGCACTACAGCTGCCAACTCCAAATCATGTGTGGCATAGTTCAACTCATGAGGTCGAAGCTGTCATGAAGCATAAGCTACAACTTTCCCCTCTTGCATAAGAACACCTCCAAGTCCCTGACGTGAAGCATCACAGTACACCTGAAAGTCCTTGTGTATGTCAGGCAGGACTAACACTGGGGCTGTAACCAAACGCTTCTTCAACTCTTGAAAGCTGGCTTCACACTCTTCCTTCCAAACGAACTTGGTGTCCTTTTTCAACAATGATGTCATGGGTCTGGCAATCTTGGAGAAATTTTGAATAAATCTCCGGTAATATCCTGCAAGCCCAAGAAAACTACGAATCTCGCCAACTGTGGTGGGTGCATTCCATTCCGTGACTGACTCTACCTTGGTAGGATCCACTTCAATCCCTTCACCTGACACTACATGTCCAAGGAATCCGACTTCCGTCAGCCAAAACTCACACTTGCTGAACTTGGCATAAAGTTGATGTTCTTTGAGCTTCTCCAAAACTAAGCGCAGATGTTCAGCGTGTTCCTCCTCATTCTTGGAGTAAACCAATATGTCATCAATGAATACCACAACAAACTTATCCAGGAACTCCATGAATACTTTGTTCATCATGTTCATAAAATAGGCATGGGCATTAGTCAAACCAAAGGACATGACTATATACTCATAAAGCCCATACCTTGTGGTAAAAGCTTTCTTGGGTATATCCTTCTCACGAATCTTCAACTGGTGATAACCCGATCGAAGATCGATCTTGGAGAAAACACTAGCTCCTTCTAGCTGGTCAAACAAGTCATTGATCATCGGTAGGGGATAGTTGTTCTTGATGGTCACCTCATTCAAAGAGTGGTAATCCACACACATTCTCAAGGTTCCATCCTTCTTCTCCACTAAAAGTACTGGGGATCCCCAAGGTGATGAACTCGGGCGAATATACCCTTTCTCTAGTAACTCCTTAATTTGTTTCTTGAGTTCCTCCAAATCATTAGCAGGCATTCGATACGGCCTCTTGGAGATAGGCCCTGTGCCTGGCAGCAACTCAATCAAAAACTCAATCTCCCGATCTGGCGGCATACCCGGTAACTCATCCGGAAATACATCGGGATAATCCTTCACCACTGGTACTTCTTCCTGGACAACTCCCGTAAGAGAGTTCACCTGAGTCCTCTTAGGCTTAAGCTTGGATACGTACTTGATCCTCTTCTTCTCCGGGGTGGTGAGAAAAATCGATCTACTAGCACAATCAATGTTTCCCTCATACTTGGACATCCAATCCATCCCTAGGATTACATCCAACCCTTGCGATTCTAGTATAATCATATCTATGGGAAAAACATGTCCCCCTATGTTCAAAGGCAATTGGAAACATCCCTGACTAGCCATAGACTCGGCTCCTGGGGAACTCACTAGAATGGGTGCCTTAAGAGCTATGGTAGGCAACTTATGTTTATCCACAAATCCCCTTGATATGAATGAATGCGATGCACCAGTGTCAAAAAGAATGAGTGCTAGAAATGAATTAACCAAGAACTTACCAATCACTGCGTCAGGCTGCTCATAAACCTCTTCCACATTGACATGATTCACATGTCCCTTAGTGAAAGGATTGGGCTTCTTGCCTCCAGAATTCCCATTGCCATTTCCATTTCCATTCTGTGCCTCAGGGCACTCATTGGAGTAGTGACCTATCTTCTTGCACTTGAAGCAGGTGATGTGACTCAGGTCCTTCTTCATCGGTGTGGAAGAATTGAAATGCTGCTGATTGCCATTTCCTCCATTACCATTTCCCTGCTTATGACCATGGTGGTTGTGTCCATTCCCTCCATGATGAATGTGGCCCCCATGGTTATGGTGATTCCCCCCAAACTTGCTAGTGCCTGATCTAGAACTCCCTGAGTACGGGCTGTAGCGGGGTTTCTGTTGAACTCCCGAGTTATTCTTCCCGTGACCGTACTTCCTCTTACGATTCTCCATCTGCCGGTGCTTGCCTTCAAGAATGATAGCCTTATCAACCAGCTCCTGATAGTCCAAAAATGTTGCCACAGTCAACTGAACTCCCAACTCATCGTTCAGTCCCTCCAGAAACTTCTCCTTCTTGGCTGCATCGGTGGCCACGTCCTCTGGGGCGTAACGGGCCAACTTACTAAACTCATCAACATACTGAGATACCGTGCGTCCTCCCTGGCGCAAGCTGCGAAACTCCTTCTTCTTCAGACTCATGGCTCCAGCTGAAACATGAGCAGTGCGGAACGCCCGCTGGAACTGATCCCAAGTCACATTCTCCATGGGGTATGTGGTGGTGTAGTTCTCCCACCAAGCAGCTGTCGGTCCATCCAGCTGGTGGGCAGCAAACTTCACCTTCTCCGCATCATTGCATCCTGCCGTGGCCAGCTCCCTTCCTATCTTGCGGAGCCAGTCATTTGCGACGATCGGATCCGTGCTGCTGGAGAACACGGGTGGGCTCAGCCTTAGAAAACGGGTAAGACTGTCAACCGGGGGTGGCGGCGGTGGGTTGTTGTTGTTGTTGTTCTGGTTCTGGTTCTGGTTCTGAATGAGCATCTGCATAAGAGCATTCTGTTGTTGGATCAATTGCGTAAGCTCCGGCAGAAAGTTGAATCCGGGGTCACGTCTTGGAGGCATCTGACGGGTTTCAGAGTGGATGGGGAGTTAGAATAGAACAAGGCCCAGCGAGTAAAATCACACTACCCATATGCACATGATAGCAATAGAACTTCAAATCACTCCAATTCAATTTCAAACAAAGAGGTTCACATGAATAATCAAACCTAAGGTAAGCTATGTCACAAGATTTGACAAGGTCTTACAAATGAAATAAAACTAATCGGATAACGAAATCGAATTTCTAAACTCTCATGGTGGTATAAAATCTAACTCTCATCAGATGAGGACTAGTCAACCATGTCGACATCGGGTGTCCTTGCATCGCTCTCCGTGTCGTCATCTCCGAGCTCATCATTTTGGTCTCTCTCCTGGCTGACATAGGCACCATACGAGTGATCCTCCTGGATGTTTTCTCCCTCATCCAGCTTCTCCTCGGCCTCCTTGAGCTCAAGCTTCAGGTCGTCTATCTTCTCCTGCAGTGCGTCCAGCTCTCCTTCGTGCTCGATGCGAGCATCCTGGAGCTCCTCCTCTAGCTCAGACTTGCGGGTCATGAGGTTCTTGATGACGACCATGTTGTCGGACAGCTCCAGCTCCATCATACGAATGTGCTCCTCCATGTCCTGGATATGGGATGCTATCGTCTCGTCCTCCAGGGTACGCACCACATCTCCATCTGCGTCACGGTGTCCGTACATCATGAAGGAGGTCCTCTTGACGTCTTCGTCATACACGTCCCGAATGCGTCTGAGAGCAATGTGTGCCGCGATACCCCTACCCAAGCCCCATGTTGTGGTATCCACATGGAAGTCAATGGGCTTGGTGCGGTTTCCGAGGATGTGTCCGGGGATATGAGCATCGATCCTCCAACGTGTCTCCTTGGGCAGGGTGGCTGTGAAGGTTCCAGTGAATGTGGGAAGCCCAATCTTCAGGTGCTTCGTGATCTTCACCAGCTGCCTTCCAAAGGGCATGGTCTCATCGGGCTGCTCGAACTCAACAAGGGCGGACGACATCTACATTTTGAAAAAGAGAAGAAATTAGTATTGAAGTAGAGAAGGTACGAGACCAAAGGATATATATGGAAAATGAAAACTATAGTTTTTATCCTATGGATTTTCTCCATTTCTATGGGTCACATCCTACAGTCAACGTGTGCTCTGATACCATCTTGTAGCGACCCGACTCGGTAAGAGTCGAAGTCTCTGTGCTTACCATGCTAGTCCCTGGATCAACTTGCTAGCACACACAGTACTCGATGAAATAACAGAAATAACACACATCTCTTTATTACATCGATAGTCCAGGAGCAATACATTTATTACAAAATAGGGCATAAAGCCAATAAGCAAATACTACGGAAGCAAAGAAGTAAATGAGTCCAACTCCACGAGCAAGGTTGAGTGTAGAACATCGACCTATCGCACCTTAATCCTCGTCGGATATATCTGCAACGTGATAAGTTGCAGCCAAATGGTTCAGTACATTGAATGTACTGGCAAGTCACATCATAGTGTAATGAACCTACTTTTACATGCAGTTTGGCTGGTGGAAAGCTCTAAGTTTAGTTTTTTTTGCATAAAGCTAGTTTTTCCCTATTAGAAAAGATTGTTATTCTACTACTACACATTTGCATAGGATGAGTTGGCAAATCCAACTCCATCCGTCCCCAAGTTTCATTAAAAACCCAACTGCTTAATTAAAGGTGAGGAGATCTCCCAACATTTCCACTACTAGATGCTCAAGTTGTCCGTAACCGGGGACACGGCTAATCGATTAGGTTGAAAACTCTGCAGAGGTTGTGCACTTTTCCCCACAAGACTCGACCACCTCCATGATCGGAAGATCGAGACATAGCCTTTCGAAAATGTTCCCCCTTAACCCACGGATAGGCCGATACACCTACATCATTCTACATCTGCTAGCCCATCCCGGAAGGGGTTACACTAACTACTAAACTAAGCCAGAGCCCATATTGGCTTGTGGCTGCACACGTAAGCTTCTAGACATGAGAATACGATTGATCTCTTTGAGCCTGAGCGGACGGTCCACTAGTGGTGCACCACCATGGATTTCCCATGCGTGCCCCACTGTACTTTGCCACCATTCCCACAAGTTTCCACCCAGGTAGTTCATTATTTAACTTAGGTGTTATTTACTACATTGTCACTCATCTCTCACAATGATCACTCCCCAATCCACGTCTACTTAGCATAACAACATAAAGTAAAACGATGGTGACAAAGTTATATGGTTCAGACCTACCTCAACAAACTACTGGGTGAAAAGCAAAGCCAGTGGCACCAGTTTCCTACCATGCAGTCCTACCTCAAAGAACTAAGTGCATAATAAAAACATAGGTAATGAAACATGATCAAGATGCAACTTGCCTTGGTACTGCTGGTTGAATTCTAAAGACTGATAATATTTTGCTTCGCACTCTAGGCAATCTATCGCAAGGAAGATAAACAAACATAAGCAAAAATCCAGAGACCAAAAGAACATGCATATCAGAAAGTCTCAGAAAAACCAAATGAACATACAACACACTAAGGTACTACAGAAATATTCTAAGTGCAAAACAACATAGTCCTATGGTTCAAGGAGTGATGTGAAGTATAGTGCATACTAGTAAAAATATTAAAGGGCAGAATCTAGTGTGTGAAAATTATTGTGACAAAGGTCCAGGTGATAGGGCTTTGCTACGGTGACAACATGCAAAAGGAATCAACTTAATCGGAGCTACGGTTTGGGAGATATGGCTATTGGAAGTTTGAATTCGAATCTGAATAAATTCAAATTTGAATCTAACAAAAGTTTACAATAACTATGCTACTAGACAGATCTAAACAATACGAATAATTTGCGGCTGGTTTCATCGAGTTTGGATCTACGGTTAAAAAGTTATGGATAATCTAAGATCATGGACTAATCTGCTATTTACAGGGACTAAATGGTGAAGAAAACTACTGCCAACAGGTCCCTGGCCACGTGGCGGCTCCTGGCTGGCCGAGCAGCGTCCGCTGCGGAGACTATACGGCGAACGACCGCCAAATAAGAAAAACAGCGGCGACGGCTAACTAAATAAAAATCGACGCTCGGTTTAAATAAAACCGCACAGTCTAAAGGAAACCGACCGGTAGTTTTTAAAATAAAAACCGCGGTTAACCGCGTACAGGTTCAACTAAAAAAACAACTAACCTAATCTAATCCAGGCCATTGGTGTCCGATCTAACGGGCGAGGGTGGGGCGGCGGCTTACAGCGGGTGGTGGTGGCCGGCGACGAGCAGAGGACGGCGGCGCAACGTCGGGTGATGGCGGGGCAGCGACTATGGCGGTCCTCGGTGTCGGGGAAGAAGACGGGGAGGTGCGGCGCGGCTTGGGCGTCCGGATGGTGGCGTCGGGGCTCCTCAGGGGCATCGGGGTCGGCGAGGCGAAGGCGGCGGCGCTCCGTGGGCTCCGGCGAGGTCGGGCATGGTCGAGGTGTCGTCTCCGGCGGGACCTAGGCGAGAAAAAGATGTCAACAAGATGCGAGTTCACGGTGGCAAGATTGACGAAGGAATAAGGGCTCGGGGTGGTTTACTGGCAGCGGAATGCTCCGGCGAGGTCCGTTCGGCCGGCGAGATCCAAGCGGCGACTGCGGGCGGTAGGGGCGGCGTGGGAAGAAGCGGGACGGCGAGGTCGACAGAGGGGAGCCCGAGGCATTTATATGCGAGGGGAGGGCGTGCGGGTGCCGCGGATAAGCGTTATCCGCGAGGGCCTCGCCCGACGGTTGTGGGAGCGCGGCGGCGAGCTCATCCGAGCGGGGCAAGCGGAAGGTTGGGGGAGATGAGGTGGAGCGGGGCCCACCAATCAGTGGCGGTGGCGGCAGCGAGCGAGGGCGAGCGCAGAGCGGTCGTCCGGTGCTGGAGGTTTCGGGCGCTGGGGCGCTGGCCTTGGGCCAAATGGCTAACTGGGCCGGTTGGGGCGCTCTTGGGCCGAACCCAGTTTCGGTCCAGGCTGCGGTGAATGCGTGCGTGCATTTTTTTTATACACCGAACACTAAAGTGGCCCTAAATAATTCAAATGAATTAATAAAAACACCACAATAATTTCTAAAATAACTACGCAATATTTAGAGCCTAATGAACATTAACTTAAGCACATAACATTTTGAAAATAATTTTCCTAATGCTACTAATGCACTTTTCGCAAATAAAATAATTACCGAACAACTCCAAAACTTAAAGTAATATTCAAAATAAAATTTCCCACTCTTTTTATATTTTAAGGGAGTCATCTTATCCCCTCTCATTTGTTTTTCTCGGGTGGAAAAATATTATTTGAATAATTCAAAAACTCCAAAATGCAAAGAAATATGATATGCATTGAATGATTCTATTAACATCCGAATTTAATAAAATTTTGTGATGTTACAGCTATTGAGATGGTTATGATGTGGTATGATGGGGTGGTATCCTCCTTTGAATGATTTAAGTGACTTGACTGGGCACATGTTCACGCATGTAGTTGAAACAAAATCAACATAGCCTTCACGGTATTTATGTTCATGGTGGATTATATCCTACTCATGCTTGCATCCAATGTTTATTAATTTTAATGCATGTACATGGCTATTGTCGCTCTCTAGTTGGTCGCTTCCTAGTCTTTTGCTAGCCTTCACTTGTACTAAGCGGGAATATTGCTTGTGCATCCAATCCCTTAAACCCCAAAGTTATTCCAGATGAGTCCACCATACCTTCCTATATGCGGTATCTACCTGCCGTTCCAAGTAAATTTGTATGTGCCAAACTCTAAACCTTCAAATAAACATTCTGTTTTGTATGCTCGAATAGCTCATGTATCAACCAAGGCTGTCCTTATCTTCCGTGTTAGGCGGATTATTCTCAAGAGGAGTGGACTCCGCTCCTCACTCACGAGAAAATGGCTGGTCACCGGGATGCCCAGTCCCATGCTTTATGCAAACTAAATCAAAATTAATTGCAAACAAAACTCCCCCTGGGACCTGATGTATGTTGGAGGCACTCGTTGTTTCGAGCAAGCCATGGATTGATGCTTGTTGGTGGAGGGGGAGTATAAACTTTACCATTCTGTTTGGGAACCGCCTATAATGTGTTTAGCATGGAAGATATCGCCATCTCTTAGTTGTTACGTTGACAATGAAAGTATATCGCTCAAAATACAATTTATCTCTATTTCAAAACCGAGCTCTGGCACCTCTACAAATCCCTGATTCCCTCTCCGAAGGGCCTATCCACTTACTTTTATGTTGATTCATGACCCTCTTATTAAAAAGCACTAGCTGGAGAGCACAACTGTCATTTGCATTCATCACTGTTAATTTATATTGGGTATGACTATGATTGGATCTCTTTTTACCATGAATTACAATGCCTAGTCAGTCCTTGATCTTTAAAGGTGCTCTGCATTTATGTTTTGCGGTCTCAGAAAGGGCTAGCGAGATACCATCTTGTTATATCATATTATGATTGTTTTGAGAAAGTGTTGTCATTTTGAGATTTATTATTATGGCTTGCTAGTTGATTATGCTATTGATATGAGTAATTATGAGACTTGAGAATTATTGCAAATGTGGTTAGTTATGGTCTATGCTGAAAACTTGAATGCTGGCTTGACATAGTTACAACAACAAGAGTAAACAAAGTTTGTAAAAGTTTATCATTCTTTCTTTCAGTTTGTCAACTGAATTGCTTGAGGACAAGCAAGGGTTTAAGCTTGGGGGAGTTGATACGTCTCCATCGTATCTACTTTTCCAAACACTTTTGCCCTTGTTTTGGACTCTAACTTGTATGATTTGAATGGAACTAACCCGGACTGACGATGTTTTCAGCAGAATTGCCATGATGTTGTTTTATGTGCAGAAAACAAATATTCTCGGAATGACCTGAAACTCCATGGAACATCTTAGAAAAAAATAAAAAAAAATCCTCGCCAAAGATGAAGACCAGGGGGCCCACACCCTTCTCACGAGGGTGGGGGGCGCCCCCCTAGGGCGTGCCCCCCTACCTCGTGGGCCCCTTGGATGCCCTCCGACGCCAACTCCGACTCTATATATTTGCTTTCGTAGAGAAAAAAATCAGAGAGAAGAAATCATCGCGTTTTACGATACAGAGCCGCCGCCAAGCCCTAAAACCTCTCGGGAGGGCTGATTTGGAGTCCGTTCGGGGCTCCGGAGAGGGGGATTCGTCGCCGCCGTCATCATCAACCATCCTCCATCACCAATTTCATGATGCTCACCGCCGTGCGTGAGTAATTCCATAATAGGCTTGCTGGACGGTGATGGGTTGGATGAGATTTATCATGTAATCGAGTTAGTTTTGTTAGGGTTTGATCCCTAGTATCCATTATGTTCTGAGATTGATGTTGCTATGACTTTGCTATGCTTAATGCTTGTCACTAGGGCCCGAGTGCCATGATTTCAGATCTGAACCTATTATGTTTCCATGAATATATGTGAGTTCTTGATCCTATCTTGCAAGTCTATAGTCACCTACTATGTGTTATGATCCGGCAACCCCGAAGTGACAATAATTGGGACCACTCCCGGTGATGACCATAGTTTGAGGAGTTCATGTATTCACTATGTGCTAATGCTTTGTTCCAATTCTCTATTAAAAGGAGGCCTTAATATCCCTTAGTTTCTGATAGGACCCCGCTGTCACGGGAGGGTAGGACAAAAGATGTCATGCAAGTTCTTTTCCATAAGCACGTATGACTATATATGGAATACATGCCTACATTACATTGATGAATTGGAGCTAGTTCTGTGTCACCCTATGTTATGACTGTTACATGATGAACCGCATCCGGCATAATTATCCATCACTGATCCGGTGCCTACGAGTTTTCCATATACCGGTTTACGCTTATTTACTTTCCCGCTGCTACTATTACAATCACTACAAAATACCAAAAACAGTACTTTTGCTGTCTTTACTTTTGTTGCCGCTACCACCACTATCATATTACTTTGCTACTAAACACTTTGCTGAAGATACTGAGTATCCAGGTGTGGTTGAATTGACAACTCAGCTGCTAATACTCGAGAATGTTCTTTGGCTCCCCTTGTGTCGAATCAATAAATTTGGGTTGAATACTCTACCCTCGAAAGCTGTTGCAATCCCCTATACTTGTGGGTTATCATTATTTGGCATAAAAATTAGTATACGTTTTACTGTAAAAGACATATATAAAATTTCTTGATAAATGCTAGCAGAAACCTGAAAATACACTCAGTTCAGTTCCTATATTTTATTTCAGTTCAATTCTAATTTTGTTACACACTTTTATGTCATGTTTAATTTGCCATAGTGGCCATGGGTGCGTGGGTTAGACCTGGCTGTGTGTGCTGGTTGTTTGAAGAACAATAATTGAACAAGAAAATAAGGGCTATTCCATTTCCTGAGAGCTATAAATCACGGTGGTTCATTAGTACATATCCACCTATAGCCCGTTCAACGATGTAAGACACACAAGTCCGAAAGAAATGGAGAAAACGATGGTGATGGTGAGAAGAATAGAACTCGTTCAATGATGTAATCCACACAAGTTTGAAAGGATTCACATCAGTACAAACTCGAGAGGGCATGTATTACCGCCCAGAGCAAGTTCAAAAGGACTCACATCAGTACAAACTCGAGAGGGCATGTATTACCGTCGAGAGTACATTCTTCAATTTACCAAGATGATCATGTATCACTATCCAAAAAGTATATATAACTATTGCTACTCTTCCCCCAATTCAATGTACATATAGAAAAAGTTCAAATATATGTTAAAAAACAATTTGGTTCTAAGTTATATAGTGATTCAATACACAAGAATTTGTAGATGTTCATCAAAGCGATTCATATCAGTACAAACTCGAGACGTCATAAGTTCAGAGGACAAAAATTTAGAAAAAAGAAGAACCGAGATGATTTACCAATAAAAAATTGAAAAAGTTAGCAGAACAAAACAATATAAATTTGTAGATCCTCACACTGTGACGAGAATGCTCAGTACAAAAAATGAACGAAGCTCCATTCATACTATCATTTGCAAACAAATGATGAAACAAATGCTCAGTAAAAGTTCGCATATATCTTAGTTCGTACTATCGTTTACGAATAAATGATGAAACAATTTTCAGTAAAAAAATAGAGTAAAGTCTAGTCTATGAAAACACGCTTAGTACAAACCCATACGGACATCAGTTCAAGTACTCTTTTTCCATAACCATTCAAAATTACTCAATGAAAAATAAATCAGTACGGACACACACATACATCAGTACGAGCACTCTATTTTTCAGATGGGAAAAAAGTAGGATCCGTCTCATCATATTCCAAATTACTCTTCAACGGTTACGAATTTGAGAAAACGTTCAACATGACTACGTTTTGCATTTTCGATATCTTTCCAACAGTATATTATTTTCCCCATTTTGAGAAACTTTTTCAAAAAATCGCATTCGAAATTAAATTTGACCGTATTCGAATTTGAATTTAAACCGTAAGGAATTAGAAAAACATTCCTATACAAAAAACTTGCACATTTTCCACAGCTTTCCAACACCCTATCATTTGCGTCAATCCGACAAATCATTTGCAAGAAAACGCGAAAATACGTTTCACCCAGAATTTCACGGTTTTTCAAATTACTTTTAAATTGTATAGAATTTGAAAAAACAATAGATATATGGAAGAAACAGATTTTCACCAGCTTTCTAATGCCATATTATTTGCTCAATTCCGATAAACCATTTGAAAATTAAGTCCAAAATACGATTCGCGTTTTTGGTTTTGAAAAAAACGTGTTTTTCAAAACTGCTCTTAAACCGTGATGATTTTGCAAAAAATTCCTATATATTTGTAATCTAGATGCCAAGAGCTTTCCAAATATATATTACACGCCTCCTTCTGACAAAAACACGATCAGTTCGACGAGATGAAAAATCATCAGTACAACCGCGTGAAACCATCAGTTCAAGTAGGGTAACATAATAATATTCTGTTACGCGAAACAGAATAACCCAGATCTCCATCATCATTATCAGTACATCCTACGTAGGTGAATTAGGATGCACTTGATCCCAGAAAGGTATATATCCTACAAACCAGAGGAGTGCTTCAAACTAACAACAATACATAATATCCAACAAAAGAAGGTCATGCTACAGCAGCAGGATACATGGCTCAGTCTAGATATCAGTACGAATCAAGTTGTGCATATTTTCTGTTGGCATGCACCACATCACCATATGTCGGGTTTGCAAAAGCCATCCATCGCATGGAAGCTTGATGCCTTTCACACACTGAAGATTATCTGGCAACAAGCTGTGTCGACGAATCTCTGGATATGGTGATTCATGAAACCCATGGTATGATGTGCAAACACATTTCCCCCTGGCGAATGGAAGTTGCATAGCACGGTAATCATCACCGGTGATATGATCGATGATTGGTTGGATGATCGAATAATTGAGCCCGAGGAACATGGAGTGGTTGCCGAGGCTGTAAACCCGCCTCCAGTTGAATACGCCTGGCCCAACGGAGCTGGGATCTTTCTCGAACACGAAGCAGCCATAGCCATCAATGTCACGAACGCCCCAGGCATTGTACTACATGTGGTTTGGTCAATTTGGTACGTGCAAATGAGCATCAAATGACCGCCGTCAGCTGAACGAGCGATAAACCACGACCCATCGGCTGGTATGATTCCAGGTCCTGAATCATGAAGGCCAGCGCATTTGCGTTTGCTGCAAAAATTCAAATTGGAGACCAAAAGGACAAAAATAAACAATCATGTTCAGAGTATGTGTGGAATTAAGATTATTATAATAGTGACACATATCATAGACACAGAATTGCAATGCTGTGGTCATAATCATACCCCAAGTTAAAAAAATAAGCCAATGGATTTCATATTCTAGCAATATATCATGGTTCAAACATCATGTAACAATGAGACGAAAACAGATATGACAAGGCCTACTCATATTCTACCATAGCACTTACTACAGTTATCATATCAACTCTAAGTAATAACATGCATTGTTATAAAAATCCTGGAAATGAGAGTAACATATAGCAATCATGAGGTATACTCATAATACCTATTCTAACAATCATTAGATGCCAATTGCTCTAATATCAACTCTAACAATAACATGTGTGGTCATAAAAATCTAGGAAATGAGAGGAACATATAGCAATGATGTGGTTATAGACATACTATAGGCCTGTTCGAATTCCCTCCTCCTCCACAACTCCGCTTCGGGAGTTGGAGGAGCCACAGTTTAAAATCACAGAGTGGGGAAGGAGGCGCTCTACAGATTCTCAGATTTCACGCAGCGGGAGAATTACCGAACAGGCCTATATATTCTAAATTTTTAACAATGAACAGGCAGTTGTATTCTTAAAGTAAAGATGAGATGAGATAGAACAATTACACGACGATAGATTCCACCAGTATAGGCAGCCAATCTGTGCGTCGACCGTGTAAACAATGCCATCATGCACTATAGCATCAGACAGAAATGTTGGTTGAAGAGGATTGACGATGAGCCATAACCATGTATGGCGACCGGATTCCAGATAGACTAATCCCATGTTCAACACGGCAATGATCTTGTAATCCATGTAGTCTTCTGATGGTGTGGGCACTTCACAGATTACAACCTTCAGCAAACAGAGGTCGAGCCAAAAGCTCGATGCGTCTCATGCGTAGTAGGCAGGAGTGTCCGGCGGGCCGCGAGGCTCGATGGCGGCAGTATCCAACTATGGAAGGGTGATCTCTCGCTGGGTGTAGATAGCCACGAGACGCCACGGACTACTGGATCGGTGGATGAGGACAATCTAGTTGGCCTTCATGCCCACCCAGTAGTGGCCGTGCATGAAGGACATGTGGACGGGTAGTGGTATCATGTCGAGGGGCACCATGGGAACCTCCGTAGGATCATTAAGTCGGTGTTTGGGCCATCTGCTAGGATCGGGCATCAGCAAGCAGGGTGACTTGAAAAGAGTCGGCTGGTTGCAGACGGGTAGACGGTACAAAGACACTGAGCATGCGGCCATACGGACGGTGCTGAGCAGGTCCATACTATTATAGATCTGCTCCAAGAGAACATCAAGGAGGGAATTCCAATCGCGGCTCTACGTGTCAGTCGGTTCTGCCATAGGTTTTTTTAGGGCGCTGAGTGACTATGGTTTTTGGTGCCTGCGAGCCTGCGGGGAAGTGGATTCGGGTGGGCGAGTGAAGAAGATGGTGTGTGTGGCCGAGCAGTGAGCGGGGGGATATGGCACGCGAGCTACCAATGAAGATGGCACGGGCGGGCGAGCAGTGAGCGGGGGGAAATGGTGTGCAGCCGACGATGGGGAAGAGAGGAGGAAGAAGAGTGAAAGACAGGGAAGAAAGTGCATTAAATCTCAATTTTACTAGTACTACTACCAGGATATACCATCCTTTAGAGTGTAAATAGTTACGCTGATGACATGTGGGTCTACCTCAAGAGGGCCCATATGTCAGTTAATGGAGGAGAGAGGTGCGTAGTCGTATTTGCGGAAGCGTGCTCCATTGGCAAACATGATGGCAGTACTGGGTAAGGCTAATTTAGTAACACCAACACACTGGTTCAACTTATTAGTTAAGTGTCCCATCTGTTGCAGCGTGTATTGTCACTTCACTGTGAAGACTAGTTGAATAGTTCTCTCTGACCGAGATGGGGAATAATGGATCGCGAAGACTTCCTATCTACAGTATCCCTATGCTTGTATGCTCAGGCCCCTCCCAATGCTCTGCCTTGTACATGTGCTAAGGCTGGCCATAGTGGGGGTAACATAAGTAGTATCATGCACTTGGGACTCGCAAACATGCTTATGTGGAAGGCAATTAAAGAAGAGAGAGATGGTTATAATAACATAGGTAGATACCGTAACATAATAAATGTGATGCTACTATGTGTCATGCATGGCAATAAATGAGACCATCTATGATACTAATCTATGATACTATGCACTATAGAGGTAGTAACATAGACTAGTAACATATGCATGTTACTAGTCTAAGTTACTCTCCACTATGACCAGCCTAAGGCTGCCATGTAGGCAAAAGTCTGATGTGGCAAGGTAATTTATAGGAGAGAGATAAGTGTGGTGACCCCAGTACTAAGTGCGAGAACCTAGACAAAAGACTTAAATGGAAGAATCCCACCAATGCATGAAGAACTTTAGTTACAAAATCATTAAATAAAGGATGCTTAGCACCAACAAGTTAAGCACGTATGCATTGGGAGCTTTAGTTGCTAAAGTTTTTAATGTGCTTAAGCACCCCATGTAAGCACTGATGCATTGGAAGTAGCCTCATCCTGACCAATACGATGAAACATTGGCCAAGGCACCCGATGCCAATAATGTAGGAGTACTAGTACTACCTCCTTTCCGGTTTATAGGACTCAATTCAAGAATCTCATCAACCAAGGTAGATGATGCATGGTGGAATAATTTTTGTAGTTTGCAAAAACACTCAATTAATGCACTCGTTTTCCTCAAAAAATTATGTTTACCAATGCATTAATTTTTTGTCAAACATTGACCATCTACTCCCTCCATCCAGGTGAATAAGTCATCTTTGGTTGTGCACCATGACCATGGAGGGAAAAACAAGAGAACTTAATGTTTATTTGCTACTCCCTTCGTTCCTAAATATTGTCTTTTTAGACATTCAAATGGAATACAACATATGGATGTATGTAGACATATTTTAGAGTGTAGATTCACTCATTTTGCTCCGTACGTAGTCACTTGTTGAAATCTCTAGAAAGACAAATACTCCATCTTTGGGAACAGAGGGAGGCTTTTACTCCGTATTTGGGAACAGAGGGAGTATCACCATATGGAGGGAACAGAGGAAGCTTGAAATATGAACATGTCAATGGGAGGGAGTAAAAGCCTCATGCATGCATGCATGCATGCAACATGCAACACTCACACGTACGCATGGACGCACGAAACACTCATGCACCCATGCGGCACACAGCACACGATGCAACACACGCCCTCACGCTCAAGTGCTCAACCTACTCCCTACGTCCACGAAAGACTGTACATTTAGAGATTTACACATTGACTAGGGCATAATTAACGCCCAAAAGTAGAAGACTTATGTGTGCATGCGACCATTGAGAGAAGAAGATTGAATGAAGGTTGTTGCATGCTGTAATTAAGGATAGACATGTAGCCTATAGCTAGAGCTCAAGTTGGTGCATTAGTCAATCAATATCGATTTTAGATTAAAGGCTAAATGCATTGGAAGTGTAGATGTACACTCTTTGTTTTTGAGACGATGTACACTCTTTGTTGGAAGACCGAGTGAGTACACGTGCATGCACTCACATACACAGCCATGGTGGTTCGCGCGCAAGGGTTGTACACCTGTCACGTCTGTGTAATGTTTTGTTTAACTGATTTCTTTGCTCTGCCAACTAACAGGTGGGACCCAGAAACCAGGTGACAATTTAACCAGTCAACAAAGTGCCATGTCGACTATGTGGCCGGCCAGTAGGGTGCAATGCAGTGCTCTACGATGAGCTAGTGATCGTATAGTCACTGCAAAACTATATATAGTGACCGTAAAGAGCATATTGTTACATACATTGACCGCCAGTGTATTTTTCTCATTTCAAATTAAGCCATATTAACCGGAAAGGACTAGACTGGTACTACTTTGATGTGTCCCGTCAACTCGCCGAACGAGGAGAAGCTTGCTTACTATGCCTCTCCCTCGCCCACGCGCTCGGTGGCTCGCAGGACGAGGAGAGGGTTTTGATATAGCGCCCTCTCCCTCTCCCTCTCGCTCACCCTCGCCCTCACGGTGGACGTGCAACAGTTCAATGGTTGTCAGATTGCCAGACGCATATTGTACTGTAGTATCATCATTGTTGGACCTTCCGAAGAGGCGAAGAGCCAAGTGCAAGGTTCACACGAGTACGAACTGTTGAACCTCCCGATGAGGCAAAGAGCCAAGCGCAAGGTTTTATAGGAGTTGTCGTCCTAGTAGGAGTACTATAACTATAGCGAACAATGCTACTGTATGATGCCGTCATGTCACCTATATCCAAAGCCGTGCCACCTTTTTTTCTCAAAGAGCATGTTGGAGCCCATGCAACAACCACACAAGTTGCACGTACACATAACACATTTACTAGTAATAAATTCTAAAGGACAAATGCCAGTATGCCACACAAGTTCATCTCCAATTCATGTGATAAATTTGTGCACGACTAGTCTACATATATTCATAGCGCTACCGTTCACAATTTACCATACCCCACTTACACGTTATAGATGGGCTACATGTCCTCCTCCAGGTTCCTGTCCCAGGTGTTCTTCATGGATGGCACGATCCATAGTGGTGGGCAACGGGAATCATTGTCGCAGCTTTCTAGTCCGGTACCACACGATGGAGACTCATCCAAGCTAAAGCGGCATAAATCAGGGATAGCGTGTCCCAGCATGTCGTTCATCCGGCGGTGCGCAGTAAAGACACAACCATGCTTCATGAACGACAGGTCTTCGGTGTCGTGCATGGAAGGTGGCATCCGCTTCACAATGGGGTAGCTGTCCCCAATGAAAAGCGAGTACTCTCCAAGAGTGTTCCTCGGCACCCACGTAGCATCTCGGGGGTCGAAGTCGGAGCCGTTCATCTGGTACACCCGACATCTCAGATCTGGACACATGGTGATGATGGGGAACACAGTAATTTCAAAAAATTTCATGGTGATGCATAGCAACGAGAGGGGAGAGTGTTGTCTACGTACCCTCGTAGACCGTAAGCGGAAGCATTATGACAACGCGGTTGATGTAGTCGTACGTCTTCACGATCGACCGATCCTAGTACCGAAAGTACGACACCTCCGTGATCTGCACACGTTCGGCTCGGTGACGTACCACGAACTCACGATCCAGCAGAGTGTCGAGGGAGAGCTTCGTCAGCACGACGGCGTGATGACGGTGATGATGATTGACGGTGTCCTGGACTAGGGGGTACTCACCACGTTGTCTCCCGATCTATTAGATTGGGCCGAGGACCCCCGTGGCCGTATACTCATGGGCCAGTTCGGACGGCTGCCGCATACAAGGAAGATTCCACAAGACTTGGCGATCAAGACAAGGACTTCTCCCCACCGGCGTATTCGGCTAGGACTCTTGTTATCCTAGGCCTCCGGTGCATTATATAAACTGAGGCCAGGCTAGTCGATAGATATACAACATACAATATATACAACAATCATACCATAGGCTAGCTTCTAGAGTTTAGCCTCCTTGATCTCGTGGTAGATCTACTCTTGTACTACCCATATCATCAATATTAATCAAGCAGGAGTAGGGTATTACCTCCATCGAGAGGGCCCGAACCTGGGTAAAAAACATCGTGTCCCTTGTCTCCTATTACCATCCGGCCTAGACGCACAGTTCGGGACCCCCTACTCGAGATCCGCCGGTTTTGACACCGATATTGGTGCTTTCATTGAGAGTTCCGCTGTGTGATCGACAAAAGGATCGATGGCTCGCCTGCAGATCAACTGCGACTTCGGCATCTTCGTCACCAGCTCGACTGGTCACCTTGGTTCGACCAAGAATTGTGCCCCGTGTTCGGATCACCATGTCTGGACGAGGGCCTTCATCAAACATCAACTCCGATCTCTATCAAGATCACGGAGGAATCATCTATGGAGCTCAGGGGCTCAACATCAACATTGCCCTCAAGCGACCGTGCTGTTTTTCTGGACAGCGAACTCGTATCTGCCACCACCAGCTCCTCGAGTATCGCTTTGACGATCGCTTTAGTAGAATTGTGCGGAATTGAGTCTACAACAAACCTGGAAAATTTCGTCGAGTTCCGATGGAGGAATATCTGGCAATCCACGATATACCGGAGCCCTGTCAAATTTGGACGGGAATTTGGATGAGTTTAGGGTGTGGTGTCCAGCTTCTAGCTCGAACGTCCTTTGGAGGATCCAACCGTTGATCGGCTGCGGAATTCCTATATCTACCACCTCTCAAAGTTTTGGCTCGATCCGACCGTCCAAACTCCGGGAACCTTCCGATTAGTGCATCGCTTTTCGGATCTGTTTTCTGCGCGAAAACGAATCCGACCCGAGTTCATCTTTTTTATGAACAGGATTTCGGACATCCCTTTTAAAGGAAGTTTTGTATGGGGTATTGTGTTTTGTTCCCGAACACATCCCACTAACTGTAAGATCTTTTGAACATGATCTTCAACATCATGCTGGTGTCAAACCAGTCCGGCAATATTACTCCACGGCTGCCGACTTGCGCTAGACACAGTGTCACTTTGTTGAGCCGAGCTCAACTTCTTCGGATCATCATCTCGTCAAGCCGAACAAGAGCCCGACATCGCGAAGGATAAATCATCACCAACATCGCCGCCCCACGGATTACACGGAGCGGGCATACCGGCATCGCCGCACGGTCGCTTCATCAAGCCGGCATCGACCATGTCACGACCTGCATCGACAGGGCCGCACTATTGCTTCTTCAAGCTGGTGTCCATCACGCCGACCTATTTCGACTCATCGGCTGACATCGAGGCTTCGACATCTCGGCTGGACCGGGGGCTTCGTCATCTCTTCATCAACCTTCTCCGGACACTTCGACGTCACTAGCTGACCAGCTCCGTCACGTTAGCTGGGCCGAGGGCTTTGCCTCGGCGAGTCAACCTTTACCAGCATTGCCATGCCATCGTTTTATCTCCCATCAGGCAATGGGTGTGCGGAGCGAGTCCCAATTTTGGGAATCACCTTCCTCCGGATTGCTACAACAAATAAACCAGGTGCTATTAATCCCAGTATTTTTTGCTTGTTTGGGTTCATTTTTCCCAAGGAATTATTACTCTGGTTTGCCCATGATATGTACACAGGTCTATTAAATGGTGAGCGCATTAACGACGGTCGCGTGGTGGTTCGATCAGTTTCCGTACATAGTCCGGCGAACGCCGCATCCGGAGCTCAGACCGACCTGTGAATTCAGGCTTTGCCACGCCCCTACTACATCACGCCGATGCCCTGCATCGACATTGACTTCGGCGCCAGGCCATATTTCTTCTATTCCTTACTTTGCATAAATTATTTATTATGCAACATTTTTTTAATTATCATTATTACTATTATCTCCGGTTTGCACTATTTTTGTGCACAGGAAAATGATCCGGGGACTTCGGCGCCACTCTGCCGGTCTGCATTAACCGTGCTATGTCACCACTTCGGCGTGTCAAGCTCTCTGCTCCGCCACCTCGGGACCGGCTTGAGGGATGGAACGTTGCCCCGCATCAAGCTCGGACCGCGTCATCAATACCGAACACATTAACCAGCTAAGTCGCTTTCATGCTCAAAGCTTTAATTTCTAACTTGCGTTCAGTTCGACCAAGCATTATACTTTTTTGGAAAAAAGTTGCTTCTAAAAAATTTCCTTGTCCAAACTTTGTTTGTGACGCATAAATTCAAATACCCCATTTACTTGGGGGCTTCCTTTATGAAGCTTTTCCTGTTGCATATGATTATACTTGTACGGCTTCGTTCCTTGTTCGTGTACTACGCCACAATATGCACCACATTGACTTAAGCGATTTGCAAGCTCGGTTGCCTCGCTCCTGTGTTTACCCCTACGTTCCCGATTGTTCGGGTAGGGAGTAAAGGGAGCACCTCTGCGATTGTCACGATCGGGTCACCCGAGCCGGATCTCAGACTGGGTGAAGCCGAAAGCTAGTGCTCTTATAGTTATTCAATGATGGTCGGCACACAACGGAACTCATGAGTACAAAAAATCTATTGCACAAGTCTCATAATAACAATGAGCACCGAAGAAAGGTATCGGTGGGGGTACTATTTTCTTCGAAGATGCTTCTTACTCTTCGTAGTAATAGCATAAGTTCCCTGAGCGCGCTTTGTCTGTTACAGCCTTATGGCCTGATTGTCTGGTTATTGGAAACACCGTCGATATTCTCGACGGATGGAGTACATAACACTTTTCGGTCCTTGACCGAAGAGGGAGAAGCTGACGGTCGGTTAAGACGCGTTTAAAGTTCGGTTGAACATAGATATGATATAAGTACTTCGGTACTTGAAATCATTCTTTCACCCAAGTCACTTGGGGGCTCTTAAATTTATATGAGCTATTTTATAGTAAATGTGTTTTCTTCTTGGTCATTGCAAAGTCTTTTTCTATCGCTCCTTTTTCGACGTGAGTGTGTGGTCAATAGCCAGCCGTAGGCTGACCCGCTTGAAGTCTTGAGATCGGATGTATAATGTTAAAGCACGACAGAAGCACTCTTTTTTTTTTCTAAGACCAATTTTCGGATTGGCACCGAACACTTGATATTGTTCGGACGTCATGTTTGTACCGACGTTTCTTGGTTTTCCAAGCTTTTTTGGCACTTTTAACTATTTGTGCTTTTCCAGCATTAGTCTCACAGTGCAACGCCGGACACCTTTAGGGATTCGGCAAAAACATTCTCAGATATTGCTATATATGCATCGGTTTCGAATTGTGTCTTCGGTTAATAGTTGGGTTTCTCGGCTCCTGCACTTGCTTCCTACGTTCCGTTTTGTTCGGCTAGGCGTGCAAAGGGAGAACCACTACGATTGTGCTTCCAGCTCACATGGTTAAGCACCTTAGTGGAGAAAGCCGAAAACTGACTGTCACAATAAGCGTAAACTGGTCAGCGATCCGGTGACTATGACGGGCCATTCATAACATTGACCGAAGTGTTTACGGCTTGACCTCGACTGTCGCCGAACACTACCGGGGGCTATTAACTGGCCTCCCAAACTAAATCCTCGATATTTTGCTCTTACATTCGAGCTGAGGTTTCATGATCATGCTTAGCATGACAACCCAAAGAAAGGAACCGGTAGCGGGACTATTTTCTTTGGAATACATTTCTTCTGTTAAACAGTAATATAACATATCTCTCCGCGTACCTTTGTTTATAAAACCGTGTGGACAGATTGCCTTGTTTGTCGTAAATCTTTGCCCTCATAAAGGCTTTATAAAGTAGGACAAACACTCCTCGGCTACTGGCCAAGGAGGTGGAAGCCGATGGTCGGTCAACAAAGTTTTGTACAATGCGGATCCGAGCATTAATGACGTAAAGTACTTGGATACATAGAGTCATTACACATAATTTGTGATTTTACTATGGATATTGATCCTTAATTCGGCCACCCATGCCCGCATTAAGGCTCGGGGGCTACTGGGCTTCGGGCTTATTATTTACAAATATTAAAGGGGCACATCGATCCCCTGATCTGGTGTTGCCACCCGACCAGTGTCTCGGGGGCTACTGCATTGCTTGTCCAATGCAGAAAATTTTATGTGCAATATAGTTTCCGAGGAGATTTTGATCCTCAGGTTGGTCGGCCGCACCCAACCTGAGTCTCGAGGACTAAGCACGCCGCTTTTTGTGTCCCGAAGTATTTTGCCGAGCTAGGACTTGATCCTCAGGCTGATTTTGCAAATCAAGCTGAGTCTCAGCGGCTACTGGGATTAGCGGTCTTACGTCATCCTTCAGGTGCATCTCAGGTTTTAGACCGATACACACCTTGAGGGCTACTGGTCATATATCTCGGCAGAGAATAAATTTCAATGATAAAAAATATTGACAAAAAGTCGGCCCACAGTCGGGGTGGTGCACCACCTCGGAAGCAGTCCGGCATAAAGCTCGGGCGCTAGTGGCTGGCTCCATAGAGGGCATTTCCGGCATTAAGCTCGGCTAAACTCCTTCAACTTTTTTGAACCAAGGTGATATGACACCTCGGATATAGTCCGGAATTGGAGCCTGGACACAGTTCGGCGTTGGAGCTCAGATATATTTCGGTGTTGGAGCTCGGATATATAGTCCGGCGTTGGAGCTCGGATACATAGTCCGGCGTTGGAGCTCGGATACATTCCGGCGCTCGAGCTGGGAAGCGGTCCGGCGTTGGTGCTCGGCTGCAAAAGATACCTCGAATGCAGTCCGGTGTTGGAGCTCGGACGCAAGAGGACCCTGCCTCCCGGGAACAACTTCAAACCCGAGGTGTGGCATAAAAATAAACAAGGCATTGATAAAGGCCGGAAACTTAAAGGGGCTCCTTGGATACCCGATGTGTAAACTCATTGAATGCATTTCAGCGATCCTCAAGATCGAAGATAAAGAAGATTTGTTGAACCAGTTTTCAAGATTGGCAACCGAATATGAAGAACAGTTCGGAAGAATCGAGGAGTGTCCCTAACTTGAAGACCGGTTCAGGGGGCTACTGACGGTGTCCTGGACTAGGGGGTACCCACCACGTCGTCTCCCGATCTATTAGATTGGGCCGAGGACCCCCGTGGCCATATACTCATGGGCCAGTTCGGACGGCTGCCGCATACAAGGAAGATTCCACAAGACTTGGCGATCAAGACAAGGACTTCTCCCCACCGGCGTATTCGGCTAGGACTCTTGTTATCCTAGGCCTCCAGTGCATTATATAAACCGAGGCAGGCTAGTCGATAGATATACAACATACAATATATACAACAATCATACCATAGGCTAGCTTCTAGGGTTTAACCTCCTTGATCTCGTGGTAGATCTACTCTTGTACTACCCATATCATCAATATTAATCAAGCAGGAGTAGGGTATTACCTCCATCGAGAGGGCCCGAACCTGGGTAAAAAACATTGTGTCCCTTGTCTCCTGTTACCATCCGGCCTAGACGCATAGTTCGGGACCCCCTACCCGAGATCCGCCGGTTTTGACACCGACATGCTACCGGAATAGGGCTTCGCCTAAGCACCGCTACGATATGACCGGGGTGGATTATAGTGGAGGGGGGCACCACACACGGCTAAGAGATCAATGATCAACTTGTGCGTCTATGGGGTGCCCCCTCCCCCGTATATAAAGGAGTGGAGGAGGGGGGAGGGCCGGCCCTCTATGGTGCGCCCTGGAGGAGTCCTACTCCCTCCGGGAGTAGGATTCCCCCCTTCCCTTGTTGGACTACGAGAGAAGGAAGGGGGAGAGAGGGAGGAAGGAAAGAGGGGGGGGCACCGCCCCCCTTCCTAGTCCAATTCGGACCAGAGGGGGAGGGGGCGCGCGGCCTTCCCTGCCTGCCTCTCTCTCTCCACTAAAGCCCATTAGGGCCCATATACTCCCCGGGGGGTTCCGTAACCCCCCGGTACTCCGGTATATGCCCGAACTCACTCGGAACCTTTCCGATGTCCAAACATAGGCTTACGATATATCGATCTTTATGTCTCGACCATTTCGAGACTCCTCTTAATGCCCGTGATCACATCCAGGACTCCGAACAACCTTCAGTTCATCAAAACACATAAACTCATAATACCGATCATCACCGAACGTTAAGCGTGCGGACCCTACGGGTTCGAGAACTATGTAGACATGACCGAGACAAGTCTCCGGTCAATAACCAATAGTGGAACCTGGATGTTCATATTGGCTCCCACATATTCTATGAAGACCTTTATCGGTCAAACCGCATAACGATATACATAGTTCCCTTTGTCATCGGTATGTTACTTGCCCACGATTCGATCGTCGGTATCTCAATACCTAGTTCAATCTCGTTACCGGCAAGTCTCTTTACTCGTTCCGTAATGCATCATCTCGCAACTAACTCATTAGTCACATTGCTTGCCAGGATTATATTGATGTGCATTACCGAGAGGGCCTAGAGATACCTCTTTGACAATCGAAGTGACAAATCCTAATCTCGATATTGCCAACTCAACAAACACCATCGGAGACACCTGTAGAGCACCTTTATAATCACCCATTTACGTTGTGACTTTTAGTAGCACACAAAGTGTTCCTCCGGTATTCGGGAGTTGCATGATCTCATAGTCATAGGAACATGTATAAGTTATGGAGAAAGCAACAACAACAAACTAAACAATCATCGTGCTAAGCTAACGGAATGGGTCAAGTCAATCACATCATTCTCTAATGATGTGATCCCGTTAATCAAATGACAACTCATGTCTATGGCTAGGAAACTAAACCATCTTTGATTCAACGAGCTAGTCATGTAGAGGCATACTAGTGACACTCTGTTTGTCTATGTATTCACACATGTACTAAGTTTCCGGTTAATACAATTCTAGCATGAATAATAAACATTTATCATGATATAAGGAAATATAAATAACAACTTTATTATTGCCTCTAGGGCATATTTCCTTCAGTCTCCCACTTGCACTAGAGTCAATAGTCTAGATTACACAGTAATGATTCTAACACCCATGGAGTCTTGGTGTTGACCATGTTTTGCTCGTGAGAAAGGCTTAGTCAATGGATCTGCAACATTCAGATCCGTATGTATCTTGCAAATCTCTATGTCTCCCTCCTTGACTTGATCGCGGATGGAATTGAAGCGTATCTTCATGTGCTTAGTTCTCTTGTGAAATCTGGATCCCTTTGCCAAGGCAATTGCACCAGTATTGTCACAAAAGATTTTCATTGGACCCGATGCACTAGGTATGACACCTAGATCGGATATGAACTCCTTCATCCAGACTCCTTCATTTGTTGCTTCTGAAGCAGCTATGTATTCCGCTTCACACATAGATCCCGCCACGACGCTCTGCTTGGAACTGCACCAACTAATAGCTCCACTGAGGGAGTCCTGGATTAGGGGGTCTCCGGACAGCCGGACTATATCCTTTGGCCGGACTATTGGACTATGAAGATACAAGATTGAAGACTTCGTCCCGTGTCCGGATGGGACTATACTTGGAGTGGAAGGCAAGCTAGGCAATACGGATATGTATATCTCCTTCTTTGTAACCGACCTTATGTAACCCTAGCCCCCTCTGGTGTCTGTATAAATCGGAGGGTTTTAGTCCGTAGGACAAGATACAATCATACCATAGGCTAGCTTCTAGGGTTTAGCCTCTCAGTCTCGTGGTAGATCAACTCTTGTAATACTCATATCATCAAGAATAATCAAGCAGGACGTAGGGTTTTACCTCCATCAAGAGGGCCCGAACCTGGGTATACATCGTGTCCCCTGCCTCCTGTTACCATCCGCTTTAGACGCACCGTTCAGGACCCCCTACCCGAGATCCTCCGGTTTTGACACCGACATTGGTGCTTTCATTGAGAGTTCCACTATGTCGTGACCATAAGGCTTGATGGCTCCTTTGATCATTGCTAGCGATGCGGTCCAGGGTGAGGCTTTCCTCCCCGGACAGATTTTCATATGCGGCGGCTTTGCACTACGGGCCAATTCGCTTAGCCATCTGGAGCAGATTGAGAGCTACGCCCCTGGCCATCAGGTCAGATTTGGAAACTTGAACTACACGACCGATATCCGCGGAGACTTGATCTTCGACGGATTCGAGCCCATGCCGGACGCGCCGCGCAGACACGCGAGCAAGACGTAACTCTACCATCAGACAGTGTTTGGGAGATCGCATCCGCAGCTACTCTGGCCTTTAATCCGGAGCAAGTTGCGCCATCCGAGAGCGGAGGGATGGACCCCGCCATGGAGGCCGCACTCTTAGTGGCGATAGAGCCGGATACTGACCTCACCCCGTACGAGAGCCGTGTCGCCAAACCACTGGATTTATCCTCGGCCACGGACTCCGAGCCGCCTACATCTGTGCCTGTTGAAATCGACGAGGCACCGATCATGGAGTTCACCTCCACGGATATGTTTCAGCACTCACCTTCTAGAGATGTGCTAAATTCATTAAGGTCTCTCTCCCTGTCCGGAGAACCCTGGCCGAACTATGTCCGGCTAGAATGGGATGCGGACGACGAGGAAATTTGCTGCCCACCCACCACCCACTTAGTAGCCACTGTCGACGACTTAACCAACATGCTTGACTTCGACTCCGAAGACATCAACGGTATGGACGACGATGCAGGAGACGAACAGGAACCACCGCCCACAGGGCGCTGGACCGCTACTTCATCACATGACGTATACATGGTGGACACCCCCAAAGAAGCCAACAGCGATGAGACAACGGAGGATGACACCTCCAAGAAGCAACGCAAGCGCCGACGTCAACGACGCCGCTCTAAGTCCCGCCATAGCAAGAACAACGATAATAATAGTCCACACGACTCTGGAAGAGACGACAACTGCACCACCCCGATGGCAGAACACGGTCAAGACGCAAACTGCAAACATAGTACGGATCCGACGTCCGTACACGATGACACCAAAGATAAGCCTCATCAATCCCCGTGTAGGGAAGAAAACAGTCCGGACGAAGATGCACCCATCATCCCGGAAACACACTTGGAGCAAGAGAACCTCCGCAGAAGGCTTATTGCCACAGCGAGAAGCCTGAAGAAACAGAAGCAAAGGCTCAAGGTCGCACAAAATATGCTCAACAGCAAGTGGAATAAAGTAACAAAGTATGGTGGAAGTTACCATCCAAATAGCTATCCAAAGCGCAAGCTATTACTGGAATTCGACAATGAGGCCTTAGTGCCCATACAGCCGAAAAGCGATACGGCCAACCGGCCGGATCCACCACCTTGTGAATGCGATAGAGCGGCTAACAAAGTCACGCATAAGTCAACATACGATCTACGTGAGAACTTGCGTCAAAAATCCGGTGCGACCAGATCTATCTATGGATCTAGGAAGCGCGCTACGATACACAACCACCACCGAATACTACAACCATCCGAACACCATGGAGCATCCCAATACAGGGGTGCCGCACATCCCTTATGTTTCACTGATGAGGTGCTGGATCACGAGTTCCCAGAGGGATTCAAACTGGTGAACATAGAGGCGTATGACGGAACCACAGACCCTGGAGTCTGGATAGAGGACTTCATCCTCCACATCCATATGGCTCGTGGAGATGATCTCCATGCCATTAAATACTTGCCCTCAAGCTTAAAGGGCCATCTAGGCACTGGCTGAAAGGCCTCCCCGAAAACTCAATTGGAAGTTGGAAGGAGCTCGATGATGCTTTCCGGGCCAATTTTCAAGGGACTTATGTTCGACCTCCGGATGCAGACGATTTAAGTCATGTAATCCAATAGTCCGAAGAGTCCGCCCAAAAACTTTGGAACAAGTTCCTCACCAAGAAGAACCAAATTGTCGACTGTATGAACGCCGAAGCCTTTGCAGCTTTCAAACACAGCGTCCGAGACGAATGGCTTGCCAGACACCTCGGTTAAGAAAAACCAAGAACAATGGCAGCCCTAACAAGCCTCATGACTCGCTTTTGTGCGGGTGACGACAGTTGGTTGGCCCGTAGCAGCACCAGCGACCCAGGCACATCCGAAGTCAGGGATGGCAATGGTAAACCATGACGCAACAAAAACTAGCGTCAAAATAAAGAAGGTAGCCCAGATAACACGGCGGTAAATGCCGAATTTAGGGTCTCTCAACCACGTCAGCGGAAAAAGCCTTTCAAAGGCAGCAGAGAAGGACAATCTGGCCTAAACAAAATTCTTGACAAACTCTACCAAATTCATGGCACCCCAGACAAACCTGCAAATCATACCCACAGAGAATGTAGGGTCTTCAAGCAGGCCGGTAAGCTAAACGCCGAACACAAAGGGGAAGAGACACCAAGCGAAGACGAGGATGAACCTCGCCAGCAAAGCGTCAAAGGACATAAAAAGTTCCCACCAGAGGTTAAAACAGTAAACGTGATCCAGGTGACAAAGAGGAGAAGCAATCACACACTCCGATGCAGACGCGCCATAGAGCCTGTCATCACTAGGCCCAACCCCTGGTCGGCCTGCCCGATCACTTTCGATCGCAGGGATCATGATACACATATACGACATGAAGGACTGACGGCCTTGGTGTTAGACCCAATAATAAATGGGTACCATTTCACACGGGTCCTCATGGACGGCGGCAGTGATCTAAATCTGATACATCAGGACACAGTCCGCAAAATGGGGATAGACCCAACACAAATAAGCCACAGTAATACTACCATCAAGGAGTAATACCAGGCCAAGAGGCCCACTGCAGGGGCTCTCTACTACTAAAGGTGGTATTCGGTTCTCCCGATAACTTCCGAAGCAAAACGTTAACTTTTCACATCGCTCCATTCCGAAGTGATTTTCAAGCACTACTCGGAAGGGCGGCTTTCGCTCATTTTAACGCAAGACCACATTATGCTTTTCTCAAGCTCAAGATGCTCGGTCCACGAGGCATCATTACAGTTAGCGGAAATACCAACCGTTCTTTCATACGGAAGAGCATGCGGCGGCTCTAACAGCCGCACACTAGACGGCCTCACCAACCAGAAAAAATGGCAGGTCATCAAGACCACGGACACGGTTAGATGAGTCCGGCGTTCCATCATACATGCATGAGATTGGTTTTCGAACCCTCATAAAATGATACCAGGGGCTTCCTGCGTGTAATCAGGGCTAGCCCGGCTCAACTAGGCCTCTCTGGAATTTTGATAATTCACTCTTCTTTGTGGCACGACAACTTTCACCTAAGTTCTTTCCTTTTGCAGGTGACAATCATGCTACACCCGTCCAGGACACGGCACAACAGAGACACAGGCGCAGACATGCAGCGGGGACCCGCCCAAAGATTTCTTTTTAGATTAAGGCCCTGCGTAAACCTTTTTTACTGTCTCTTGTTGCTCACATCCTCTGGATACTCCACACAACCGAGAAAGGATGCCGGCGTTATTGGCATATGGCCACGCCAGGATTTTGCACGTACCTGGACACACGGGGTTTCTTATAAAGGGCATTGTTTAGCCTGATATATGTTATAAAGACCAAACACCTTAGGGAGTGTTCGGCGTCGCGAGTTTGGCCCTGTACGCATCAGCTCCGAATCATGTCTTTGGTTAAATGTTGGGTTTGCCCGGCTCCCAGGTTTTGGTACCTTATGTTCCGTTATATCGGCTAAGGTAGCACTGGGAGAACTACTGCGATTGTGCCCTGGTTCATCCGGATGAGCACCTCAGTAGAGAAAGCCGAAAACTGACTGTCATGATATAGCGAGAGACTGGTCAACCACTCGATGACTAATCGGAATCTTCGGGATTCCTCCGCATTAACGAAGGGCCATTTCCCGGTCATGTACGTATGCACCCCGTATTCGGATGAGTGCAGAAGTACCAGGGGCTATATAGTAGCCCCACTGTCAAACTCCTATGGCTAAGTGAAAGTGTTAAACCAATATAGTCCGATTGCCTCGTTCGCTATGCTATCACCTCCTTAACGGACCAAGACGTTGGATCAAGTGTGGATATGCATCTTTTGCGAACACCCCCGCATTATATGCATGGGGGCGAAAGCCGACGACTGCAAACTTTTAGGTTATATACATATATACATAAACGGCCGCACAGGAGGCATCATAGTACTTTCGGGCAAAAGTATAAATACAACCTTTATTAATTCAGAAAAACATTGTTTGTACAATGGGACTACATGTCACTGGAAAATAACATTCTTCGAGCATTGAGCCTCTATCGAACGAGCGCCTTCAAGGACTTCTTCAAAGTAGTGCTCGGCAGCCACTCGGCCTATGGCCGAACCCTGTGCCGCAACAGTAGTGGCCTCCATCTACGGGCAAGGGTCATCCATGCACCTTCTATGCAAGCCGATCTCTTTACAGCATCGATGCGTGGCACAACATCAAGGAATTGTTGCACTAAGCTAAAGTAGCTATTCGGCCTTGGCTCTCCCGGCCATAGGTGATCCACAACGGACCTCATGGCAAGTCCGGACAACCTATGGAGCTCGGCCCAACCGGTTAATCACTCATTCAGCAGTAGCGGACCGACTGGAGCATGAAACTGTGACCAGAACAGCTTTTCCACTTCGGGACCTTTCTGATCCTTGAAGTACTCGGTTGCATCAGCAGCACTTGCAGCCGAATCCATGTACGCGCCCACAGAACTCCACAACCGGTCCATAGGAGCATACTTCGGATCTCCGAACTTAGTCCGCAACAAGAAGGGCTTCCTAGACATGATATCTGCAGCTTGATTCAGCTCCTCCTTCATCGCTCTAATTTTGGAGCGGGCTTCCTTGGCAGCCACCCGGGCCTTCTCTAGGCCCGTCGCCTTCGCTCGGTTTTCTTTTTCAAGAAGCTGGTAACGGTCAGTAGCATCTTTTAACTCTACAGCCATCTTGGCTATTTTTTCCTTGCTCTCGCAATGCGCGGCCTGTTCGGCCCTTAACTCTTTGGCCGCCTTTAAAGCGGCAGCATTGCTACTCCTTGCTTGCTCCTTGGCTCGGGCAAGCTCCGCCTGAAGGGTCTCCACGGTGGCAGCTCCATCTGCAGTCACAACATATTAAAGATACTGGCATCATGCTGCTCTTATTATGTGACGATCACCAGAAAAATCACTCACCTTGTGCCTCGTCAAGCCGCTTGTTGACAAGCACGATGTCGGCATCTGCCGCATCCAGTTCCGCTTTAGTTCGGCAAACCCATCAGTCCGGCTAACCACCGGAGCTTCAACCACCTGCACATAAATGCGATTTGGTTATTACCTGGGACTATGATCCTCTGTTTGCCGTTGTTTTTGTCGACAACCAGAGTCTCAGGGGCTACTATCTGCATGGGCATACCTAACGTATGCGGTACTATTAAAAGCATACATTATTTCACGTACCTTGAAGCCTTTCAGCAGACTCATAAAAGCTTCATGCAACCCGCTTTCAGCAGATGAAATCCTTTCAATTACCGTACCCATTAGCGTACAATGCGCTTCCGAGACGGTAGCTTGCCTCAGAAGATCCTTCAGCACGTCCGACCGCACACTATACGGACCCTTGCTGTCGCTCTCCTTAGGAGCCGGATACTGGGGATTCCGGGCAGCCAAAGGGTTATCCTCTGTCCCTAGTGGATCCGGAGATACCCTTCGCGACGACACTTCAAGGTCGCCCGCTTCTTGAGCGGGGGAGTCCGGGGGAGGCGTTTTGCTCGCCATCATCTCCGGAAGAAGATCCCCCATAGATGAACTCTGTCGGGAAGGGCTGCGATCTGGACTACAATTTATAAGCATCTGTTATTGTCTTCGGAAGTAAGGTAGGATATCTTCACTATTAAGTACTTTTTGATTACTTACAGCTCGGTAGAGGGCTGATCCCCGCGCGGACATTGTGCGGCAAGAATACCCTCCGAGGCAGGACCCTCTGGCTGAGATTTCTTCTCCCTTTTGGAAACCATAGTTTCCGGATCTTCAGAGGTAGTCCTCTTCCTTCCCCGGGGAGAGAGAATGTCAGATTCTTCCCCTTGGTTATCCTCCCTCATAGAGGCGCTCATTCCCTTGGTTGGAATAGGTAGCGAAGGAGGCCCGCTTTCGCCCTCTTTATTCCCCCTTCATCTTCCTTTGAGGGCACTAGACAAGGCGCTGGCTCGAGCATCTTTTCCAGCACCGGATTGTCCAAGCCCTCAGGAAGGGGGGGCCGAACACCGGATCATCTTCGCCTTTGTTATCCATTCCTGGTCAAAGAGCGATTCTTCAGAATGATGTCATGATAAATAAAAGGATAGTGTGTTCGGCCATGGGATTACTTACTTGGGCAGAGGGGCGGTTGCAGCTTAGGCCCACGTCCTCGGTGGTGTTCGGACACTCTATTTGGGGTCCGAAGAACGACTTGTACATCTCCTCGTGCGTCATGCTGAGGAAATGCTGAATAGTGCATGGTCCTTCCGGGTTGAATTCCCACATGCAGAGGGGTCGACGTTTGCAAGGCTGGACTCGACGAACCAGCATAACTTGCATTACCATAACCAGACTGAAATCTCCCTCGAAGAGATCTCAGATATGGCTCTGCAGTATTGGCACGTCCTTGGCTGGACCCCAGCTCAGCCCCCTGCTGATCCATGACATCAGTTGTGGTTGGGGGCTCGAGCGAAAGGTGGGGGCAGCTACCCATTTGGCGCTTCGGGGAGCCGTGACATAAAACCACTCCCGCTGCCACAATCCGGACACCTCTGGAAAGGAACCCTTTGGCCATGGAGCGTCAGCAATTTTGCTTATTAAAGCACCTCCGCACACCGCGTACTGCCCTTCGACCGTCTTCGGCTTCACATTGAAGATCTTGAGCCACAGGCTGAAGTGAGGGGTAATGCGGAGGAAGGCCTCACATACGATAATAAATGATGAGATGTGAAGAAGGGAATCCGGGGCTAGATCGTGAAAATCCATCCCGTAATAGAACATAAGACCGATAATGAAGGGATCCAGAGTGAGGCCTAGTCCTCAGAGGAAGTGGGAGATGAACACAACGCTTTTGTTGGGTTCAGGAGTAGGGACGACCTACCCTCGGGCGGTTAGCCTATGCGAAATTTCGGCGGTCAGGTATCTGGCCTCCCTCAACTTCTTGATGTCCTCCTCCGTGACGGAGGAAGGCATCCACTAGCCTTGAAGACTGGATCCGGACATGATTGAAGGTCCGAAGCACCTGACCTGAGCTTTGGGTGTTAGAGCTCGAGGCGGGGGAAGGATTCGATTGAGCGCTGGAGGGAAAAAAGAAAAAGTCTTGCCCCCTTTATAAAGAGGGTGAATATTAGGCGTCCTCCTCGTGGCCGTTTGAGACTTACCTAAGATCTAGGAGTCATACCAACATGCACGGTTGGGTTACCCACATTTGTATTGATGAGAATCCCGTGATAAGGGGAACACGATCTTTGCTTTGACAAGACATGTCAAGGAAACAGCCTCGCATTATGTGCCAGGCTGGTTAAAGAAAAACGGTTCAAATAATTACCGAGCCGTGGCGTGATGTCGTGCTGCCAAAATGTGTCAGCAGATTAGATTTGTGGAAATATTATTCTCTCTACGATGGTATGTGGAACTTATTTTGCAGGGTCGGACACTATCCTTGTATTCAAACTCTTCCGTGGTGTATTCGGAGGAGGAACCCGCCTTGCAATGCCGAAGACAACACTGCACGTAGACTCATCGTCATTGAAGCCTGGTTCAGGGGCTACTGAGGGAGTCCTGGATTAGGGGGTCTCCGGACAGCCGGACTATATCCTTTGGCCGGACTGTTGGACTATGAAGATACAAGATTGAAGACTTCGTCCCGTGTCCGGATGGGACTCTACTTGGCGTGGAAGGCAAGCTAGGCAATACGGATATGTATATCTCCTCCGTTGTAACCGACCTTATGTAACCCTAGCCCCCTCCAGTGTCTATATAAACCGGAGGGTTTTAGTCCGTAGGACAAGATACAATCATACCATAGGCTAGCTTCTAGGGTTTAGCCTCTATGATCTCGTGGTAGATCAACTCTTGTAATACTCATATCATCAAGAATAATCAAGCAGGACGTAGGGTTTTACCTCCATCAAGAGGGCCCGAACCTGGGTAAACAACGTGTCCCCTGCCTCCTGTTACCATCCGCCTTAGACGCACAGTTCGGGACCCCCTACCCGAGATCCACCGGTTTTGACACCGACATCCACCATTTAATAAAAACACATATCCGATTTGTGACTTAGAGTCATCCGGATCAGTGTCAAAGCTTGCTTCGACGTAACCGTTTACGACGAGCTCTTTGTCACCTCCATATATGAGAAACATATCCTTAGTCCTTTTTGGGTATTTCAGGATGTTCTTGACCGCTGTCCAGTGATCCACTCCTGGATTACTTTGGTACCTCCCTGCTAGACTGATAGCAAGGCACACATCAGGTCTGGTACACAACATTCTATACATGATAGAGCCTATGGCTGAAGCATAGGGAACACCTTTCATTTTCTCCCTATCTTCTGCAGTGGTCGGGCATTGAGTCTGACTCAACTTCACACCTTGTAACACATGCAAGAACCCTTTCTTTGCTTGATCCATTTTGAACTTCTTCAAAACTTTATCAAGGTATGTGCTTTGTGAAAGTCCAATTAAGCGTCTTCATCTATCTCTATAGATCTTGATGCCTAATATATAAGCAGCTTCTCCAAAAGTCTGTATAAAACAATATGCTTTGATCACACTATCAAAGCATATATTCCAACTCTGAGAGGCTTGCACCAGTCCATAAATGGATCGATGGAGCTTGCACACTTTGTTAGCACCTTTCGGATCGACAAAACCTGCTGGTTGCATCATATACAACTCTTCTCTAAGATATCCATTAAGGAATGTAGTTTTTACATCCATTTGCCAAATTTCATAATCATAAAATGCGGCAACTGCTAACATGATTCGGATGAACTTAAGCATCGCTACGGGTGAGAAGGTCTCATCGTAGTCAACTCCTTGAACTTGTCGAAAACCTTTTGCAACAAGTCGAGATTTGTAGACAGTAACATTACCGTCAGCGTCGGTCTTCTTCTTAAAGATCCATTTATTCTCTATGGTCTGCCAATCATCGGGCAAGTCAACCAAAGTCCATACTTTGTTCTCATACATGGACCCCATCTCAGATTTCATGGCCTCAAGCCATTTTGCGGAATCTGGGCACATCATCACTTCCTCATAGTTCGTAGGTTCGTCATGGTCAAGTAACATGACTTCCAGAACATGATTACTATACCACTCTGGTGCGGATCTTACTCTGGTTGACCTACGAGGTTTGGTAGTAACTTGATCAGAAGTTCCATGACCATCATCATTAGCTTCCTCACTTACTGGTGTAGGAATCACTGGAACTGATTTCAGTGATGAACTACTTTCCAATAAGGGAGAAGGTACAATTACCTCATCAAGTTCTAATTTCCTCCCACTAACTTCTTTCGAGAGAAACTCCTTCCTTAGAAAGGATCCATTCTCAGCAAAGAATATCTTGCCTTAGGATCTGTGATAGAAGGTGTACCCAATAGTCTCCTTTGGGTATCCTATGAAGACACATTTCTCTGATTTGGGTTCGAGCTTATCAGGTTGAAACTTCTTCACATAAGCATCGCAACCCCAAACTTTAAGAAACGACAACTTGGGTTTCTTGCCAAACCACAATTCATAAGGTGTCGTCTCAACGGATTTAGATGGTGCCCTAATTAACGTGAATGTAGCCATCACTAAAGCATAACCCCAAAAAGATAGCGGTAAATCAGTAAGAAACATCATAGATCGCACCATATCTAGTAAAGTATGATTACGACATTCGGACACACCATTACGCTGTGGTGTTCCGGGTGGCGTGAGTTGCGAAACTATTCCGCATTGTTTCAAATGAATACCAAACTCACAACTCAAATATTCTCCTCCACGATCAGATTGTAGAAACTTTATTTTCTTGTTATGATGATTTTCCAATTCACTCTGAAATTCTTTGAACTTTTCAAATGTTTCAGACTTATGTTTCATTAAGTAGATATACCCATATCTGCTCAAATCATCTGTGAAGGTAAGAAAATAACGATATCCACCGCGAGCCTCAATGCTCATTGGACCACATACATTAGTATGTATGATTTCCAATAACTCTGTTGCTCGCTCCATTGTTCCGAAGAACGGAGTTTTAGTCATCTTGCCCATGAGGCATGGTTCGCAAGTACCAAGTGATTCATAATCAAGTGATTCCAGAAGTCCATCAGAATGGAGTTTCTTCATGCGGTTTACACCAATATGACCTAAACGGCAGTGCCACAAATAAGTTGCACTATCATTATCAACTCTACATCTTATGTCTTCAATACTATGAACATGTGTATCACTACTATGAAGATTTAGTGAAAATAGACCACTCATCAAGGGTGCATGACCATAAAAGATATTACTCATATAAATAGAACAACCATTATTCTCTGATTTAAATGAATAACCGTCTCGCATAAAAAAAGATCAAAATATAATGTTCATGCTCAACACTGGCACCAAATAACAATTATTTAGGTCTAAAACTAACCCCGAAGGTAGATGTAGAGGTAGCATGCCGACGGCGATCACATCGACTTTGGAACCATTTCCCACGCACATCGTCACCTCGTCCTTAGCCAATCTTCGCTTAATCCGTAGCCCCTATTTCGAGTTGCAAATGTTAGCAACTGAACCAGTATAAAATACCCAGGCACTACTACGAGCATTATTGAGGTACACATCAATTACATGTATATCAAATATACCTTTCACTTTGCCATCCTTCTTCTCCGCGAAATACTTGGGGCAGTTCCGCTTCCAGTGACCAGTCCCTTTGCAGTAGAAGCACTCAGTCTCAGGCTTAGGTCTAGACTTAGGTTTGTTCACTCGAGCAGCAACTAGCTTACTATTTGATAACCCACAAGTATAGGGGATTGCAACAGTTTTTGAGGGTAAAGTATTCAACCCAAATTTATTGATTCGAGAGAAGGGGAGCCAAAGAATACTCTCAAGTATTAGCAGCTGAGTTGTCAATTCAACCACACCTAGAAACTTAGTATCTGCAGCAAAGTATTTAGTAGCAAAATAGTATGATAGTAGTGGTAACGGTAACAAAAGGTAATGGTAGTAAAAGCATTGTTTTTGGTATTTTGTAGTGATGATAGCAATAGCAACGGGAAAGTAAATAAGCGAAGAACAATATATGGAAAGCTCGTAGGCAATGGATCGGTGATGGAGAATTATGCTGGATGCGGTTCATCATGTAACAGTCATAACCTAGGGTGACACAGAACTAGCTCCAGTTCGTCAATGTAATGTAGGCATGTATTCCGAATATAGTCATACGTGCTTATGGAAAAGAACTTGCGTGACATCTTTTGTCCTACCCTCCCGTGGCAGCAGGGTCCTTACGGAAACTATGGGATATTAAGGCCTCCTTTTAATAGAGTACCGGAACAAAGCATTAACACATAGTGAATACATGAACTCCTCAAACTACGGTCATCACCGGTAAGTATCCCGATTATTGTCACTTCGGGGTTAACGGATCATAACACATAATGGGTGACTATAGACTTGCAAGATAGGATCAAGAACACTCATATATTGATGAAAACGTAATAGGTTCAGATCTGAAATCATGGCACTCGGGCCCTAGTGACAAGCATTAAGCATAGCAAAGTCATAGCAACATCAATCTCAGAACATAGTGAACACTAGGGATCAAACCCTAACAAAACTAACTCGATTACATGATAGATCCCATCCAACCCATCACCGTCCAGCAAGCCTACGATGGAATTACTCACGCATGGCGGTGAGCATCATGAAATTGGTGATGGAGGGTCGTTGATGATGACGATGGCGACGAATTCCCCTCTCCGGAGCCCCGAACGGACTCCAGATCAGCCCTCCCGAGAGGTTTTAGGGCTTGGTGGCGGCTCCGTATCGTAAACGCGATGATTTCTTCTCTCTGATTTTTTTCACCCCGAAACACAATATATGGAGTTGGAGTTGGAGTCGAAGAGGCAACAGGGGGCCCACGAGGTAGGGGGGCGCGCCCCCACCATCATGGACAGGTGGTGGGCCCCCTGGCCTTCATCTTTTGTAGGTATTTTTCATATTTTCTGAAAAGTTGCTCCATGAAGTTTCAGGTCATTCTGAGAACGTTTGTTTCTGCACATAAATAACACCATGGTAATTCTGCTGAAAACAGCGTCAGTCCGGGTTAGTTCCATTCAAATCATGCAAGTTATAGTCCAAAACAAGGGCAAAAGTGTTTGGAAAAGTAGATACGATGGAGACGTATCAACTCCCCCAAGCTTAAACCTTTGCTTGTCCTCAAGCAATTCAGTTGACAAACTGAAAGTGATAAAGAAAAACTTTTACAAACTCCGTTTGCTCTTGTTGTTGTAAATATGTAAAGCCAACATTCAAGTTTTCAGCAAAGATTATAACTAACCACATTTGCAATAACGCATAATCAACTAGCAAGCAATAATAATAAATCTCAGATGACAACACTTTCTCAAAACAATCATAATATGATATAACAAGGTGGTATCTCGCTAGCCCTTTCTGAGATCACAAAACATAAATGCAGAGCACCTTTAAAGACCAAGGACTAAGTAGACATTGTAATTCATGGTAAAAGAGATCCAGTCAAGTCATACTCAATGTAAATTAACAGTAATGAATGCAAATGACAGCGGTGCTCTCCAACTGGTGCTTTTTAATAAGAGGATGATGACTCAACATAAAAGTAAATAGATAGGCCCTTCGCAGAGGGAAGCAGGGATTTGTAGAGGTGCCAGAGCTCGGTTTTGAAACAGAGGTGAATAATATTTTGAGCGGTATACTTTCATTGTCAACATAACAACCAAGAGATGGCGATATCTTCCATGCTACACACATAATAGGCGGTTCCCAAACAGAATGGTAAAGTTTATACTCCCCCTTCCACCAACAAGCATCAATCCATGGCTTGCTCGAAACGACGAGTGCCTCCAACTAACAAGAGTCCTAGGGGGAGTTTTGTTTGAATTATTTTGATTTAGTTTGCATAAAGTATGGGACTGGGCATCCCGGTGACCATCCATTTATCTCGTGAGTGAGGAGCGGAGTCCACTCCTCTTGAGAATAACCCGCCTAACATGGAAGATACGGACATCCCTAGTTGATACATGAGCTATTCGAGCATACAAAACATGATATTTATTTGAAGGTTTAGAGTTTGGCACATACAAATTTACTTGGAACGACAAGTAGATACCGTATATAGGTAGGTATAGTGGACTCATGTGGAATAACTTTGGGGTTTAAGGGATTGGATGCACAAGTAGTATTCCCGCTTAGTACAGGTGAAGGCTAGCAAAAGACTGGGAAGCGACTAGCTAGAGAGCGACAATAGTCATGAACATGCATTAAAATTAATCAACACTGAATGCAAGCATGAGTAGGATATAATCCACCATGAACATAAATATCATGAAGGCTATGTTGATTTTGTTTCAACTACATGCATGAACATGCGCCAAGTCAAGTCACTTAAATCATTCAGAGGAGGATACCACCATATCATACCACATCATAACTATCTCAATAGCATGTTGGCACACAAGGTAAACCATTATAACTCATAGCTAATCAAGCATGGCAAAAGAAACTATGATCTCTAATTGTCATTGCGAACACGTTTATTCATAATAGGCTGAATCAGGAACGATGAACTAATCATATTTACAAAAACAAAAGAGGTCGAGTTCATACCAGCTTTTCTCATCTCAGCCAGTCCATCATATATCATCATAATTGCCTTTCACTTGCACGACCAAACGATGTGAATAATAATAATAGTGCACGTGCATTGGACTAAGCTAGAATCTGCAGGCATTCAATAAACAGGAGAAGGCAAGGCAATATGGGCGCTTTTGTCAGATAGACAATAATGCATATAAGAGCCACTTCAACAATTTAATTATGGTCTTCTCCTATCAACCCCCAAAGAAAAGAAAAGAAAAAACTATTTACACAGGAAAGCTCCCAACAAGCAAAAGAAGAACATGAAATCTTTTTGGGTTTTATTTTTAATTACTACTACAAGCATGGAAATTAAACTGATTAAAAGCTACAACTGATTTTTTTCTTAAGGTTTATTAAACACACAAGAAGAGAGCATAAAAAGGGAAATAAACTAGCATGGATGATACAATGAAAAAGTATGAGCACCGACATCTAGAAATGAGTGTGTGAACATAAATGTAATGTCGGTGGGAAATACGTACTCCCCCAAGCTTAGGCTTTTTGCCTAAGTTGGTCTATGGCCACGGCTGGCCTGGCGGATATCCATAATAGTAGCTGGGGTCGTACTGCGATGCAGCGGCTATCGCCTGCTGAGCTGCAGCGTGGCGATGAGCGGCCTCCGCTCTCCTCTCGTACTCATCTGCCTCCTCTCTGGTAATAGTATATCTTCCTTTTGCCTGATGATCAAAGAAGGCAGGAGTAGGGAGAGTAATATGGACAGCACGACGTCTGTTAAAGATTAGTCAATACTGGAGAGGTGATTCATTCCTCTCGACAAACTGGTGGTGAACCATAGCATTAAAGTCTAGGTAAGCAGGAGGTAATTCAATATCATCTTTGCATATGGCTATACCAAGAAAATTAGCTATGCGGGTTGCATAAATTCCACCAAAGAAATCTCCATTAAATCTATTAAGATGCAACCTACGTGCAATAATGGCTCCCAAATTATAAGATTTGTCTCCTGACACAACACTCCGAAGAATACTGAGGTCAGGGACACACATGTGACATGCCTCATCTTTACCATTAATGCATCTACCTATGAAGAGAGCAAAATAATGTATAGCTGGAAAGTGAATGCTCCCTATGGTAGCTTGTGTTATATCTCTAGATTCTCCCACAGTTATACTAGCAAGAAAATCTCTAAATTCAGATTTGCGAGGATCCCTTATACTCCCCCATTGTGGAAGGTTACAAGAAGTGGTAAAATCCTCTAAGTCCATAGTGTAAGAATTATCATAAAGATCAAACAGGATAGTTGGAGAATTACGTGAAGTTGAAAATTCAAACCTCCTCACAAAGGTACTGGTGAGGTTGTGATACTGGCTGCATTTCTCTTCCTCGAAGCTCATGAGATCAGTGTTACGCAAATATGCGTAGAATTCTTCCTTAATTCCTGCTCGATCCATAAAGTTCTCAGAAGGCCATTCACAAGGAAGCACTAGAGCGTCTCTTGGTGGCTTGTCATCAGCATCACGCATTGCAAGCCTGGGTCCTTGCTTCCTTGAAGAACCACCTTGGAACATTTTCCTAAGAATATTTCTTCCTCTGAAAAATTCTGAATTTTTTTAGTAACTTCAAAATAAAAGTAAACTAAACTCAATAATATTGATAGCAACTACTCCTACAAGTTCCTAGAGCCTATATCATGCATCAAAACTACTTTTGACCATATACATTTGACATGCAAGCTCAAGAACAGGGTCACCTAAGCAGCAAAAATTTGCAATGAATAAAGCACTAGAACAAAAACTAATTGGACCAATGGAGGAGTCACATACCAAGGAACAATCTCCCCAAGCAGTTTTGTGAGAGGCGCTTTGAGCAAGGAGATCAAAAATGGCAGCAAAGTGAGCTAGACCTCGTGCTTGAGCTGGATGTTCGTGTTTGTGGGAGGAAGAAGAAGTGTATGGGTGAAAGGATAAGTGGAGGAGGGCCACCATGGGCCCACGAGGCAGGGGGCGCGCCCTCCACCCTCGTGGGAAGGTGGTTGGCCCCCCTGCTGTGTTCTTAGTGCCAAATATTCTCAAATATTCTAGAAAAAATCATATTTAAATTTCAGGGCATTTGGAGAACTTTTATTTTCGAGGTATTTTTATATTGCACGGATAATCAGATAACAGATAGAAAAATATTTATTTTTATTTTATTTAATATAAATATCAGAAAGTAAAAGTGGGGTAGAGAAGGTTGTGCATTCTAGTTTCATCCATCTCATGATCATCAAAAGGAATCCACTAACAAGGTTGATCAAGTCTTGTTAACGAACTCATTCCGAATAACATGGAACCGGAGAAATTTCGAATAACACTATGTTACCTCAACGGGGATATGCACATCCCCAATAATAAGAATATCATATTTCTTCTTTACAGTAGGAAGAGTAAATTCAAAACCTCCAAATATAATCGATGGCATTATTCCAATAGAGTTGATACTACGAACTTGAGGTTGTTTCCTCGGAAAGTGCACCGTATGCTCATTACCATTAATATGAAAAGTGACATTGCCTTTAGTGCAATCAATAACAGCCCCTGCAGTATTCAAAAAGGGTCTTCCAAGAATAATAGACATACTATCATCCTTGGGAATATCAAGAATAACAAAGTCCGTTAAAATAGTAAAGTTTGCAACTACAACAGGCACATCCTCACAAATACCGACAGGTATAGAAGTTGATTTATCAGCCATTTGCAAAGATATTTCAGTAAGTGTCAACTTATTCAAATCAAGTCTACGATATAAAGAGAGAGGCAAAACACTAACACCGGCTCCAAGATCACATAAAGCAGTTTTAACATAGTTTCTTTTAATTGAGCATGGTACAGTTGGTACACCGGGATATCCAAGTTTCTTTGGTATTCCACCGTTAAAAGTATAATTAGCAAGCATGGTGGAAATTTCAGCTTCCGGTATCTTTCTATTATTTGTAATTATATCTTTCATGTACTTAGCATAAGGATTGGTTTTGAGCATATCAGTTAATCGCATACGCAAAAAGATAGGTCTAATCATTTCAGCAAAGCGCTGAAAATCCTCATCATCCTTTTTCTTGGATGGTTTGGGAGGAAAAGGCATGGGTTTCTGAACCCAAGGCTCTCTTTCTTTACCATGTTTCCTAGCAACAAAGTCTTTCTTATCATAACGTTGATTCTTTGATTGTGGGTTATCAAGATCAACAACAGGTTCAATTTTTATGTCATTATCATTACTAGGTTGAGCATCATTATGAACATTATCATTAACATTATCACAAGTTTCAGGTTCATTGCCAGATTGAGTTTCAGCGTCATAAATAGAAATATCATTTGGATTCTCAGGTGTTTCAGTAATAGGTTCACTAGAAGCATGCAAAGTCCTATCATTTTTCTTTTTCTTCTTTTTAGAAGAACTAGGTACATCTATATTATTTCTCTGAGAATCTTGCTCAATTCTCTTAGGATGGCCTTCAGGATACAAAGGTTCCTAAGTCATTTTACCACCTCTAGTCATAACTCTAACAACATTATCATTATCTTTACTATTCAATTCATTGAGCAAATCATTTTGAGCTTTAAGTACTTGTTCTACTTGAGTGGTAACCATAGAAGCATGTTTACTAATAAGTTTAAGTTCACCTTTAACATTAGCCATATAATCACCCAAGTGTTCAAGCATATTTGAATTGTATTTCAATTGTCTACCAAAATAAGCATTAAAGTCTTCTTGCTTAGCCATAAATTTATCAAACTCATCTAAGCATGGGCTAGCAAACTTAGTAAATGGGATTTCAGCTTTATCATATCCATAGAGAGAATTTACCTTTACTACCTGTGTCGGGTTATCAAGACCATGAGTTTCTTCAATAGGTAAAGGATTAAGATCATATGTTTCTTCAACAGGCGGTAAATTAAGACCATGTATTTCTTCAATAGGAGGTAAATTCTTAACATCTTCAGCTTTAATACCTTTTTCTTTCATAGATTTTTTGCCTCTTACATATCTTCAGGACTGAGAAATAGAATACCCCTCTTCTTTGGAGTTGGTTTAGGAATAGGCTCAGGAATTGGCTCCGGAAGTGTCTAGTTATTTTCATTTGTCAACATATTATTCAATAGAATATCAGCTTCATCCGATGTTCTTTCCCTGAAAACAGAACCATCATAACTATCCAGGTAATCTCTGGAGGCATCGGTTAGTCCATTATAAAAGATATCCAGTATTTCATTTTTCTTAAGAGGATGATCAGGCAAAGCATTAAGTAATTGGAGAAGCCTCCCCCAAGCTTGTGGGAGACTCTCTTCTTCAATTTGCACAAAATTATATATATCACTTAAAGCAGCTTGTTTCTTATGAGCAGGGAAATATTTAGCAGAGAAGTAATAAATCATATCCTGGGGACTACTCACACAACCAGGATCAAGAGAATTAAACCATATCTTAGCATCACCCTTTAATGAGAACGGAAATATTTTAAGGATGTAAAAGTAACAAGTTATCTCATCTTTAGTGAACAGGGTGGCTCTATCATTCAATTTAGTAAGATGTGCCACAACAGTTTCAGATTCATAACCATGAAAAGGATCAGATTCAACCAAAGTAATTATATCAGGATCAATAGAGAATTCATAATCCTTATCAGTAACAAAGATAGGTGAAGTAGCAAAAGCAGGGTCAGGTTTCATTCTAGCATTTAGAAATTGCTTACTCCATTTAGCTAATAGCCTTTTGAGTTCATTTCTATTTTTGCAAGCTAAAATAGCTAAAGAAGCTTCTTGATCAAAAACATAACCCTTAGGAATAACAAGTGATTCTTCATCATCACTTCCATCAGTATCATCAGATTCAATATTTTCAATTTCTCTAGCTCTAGCAAGTTGTTCACCAAGAAATTTACCAAGTGGCACAGTAGTATCAAGCATAGAAGTAGTCTCATCATAAGTATCATGCATAGCAGAAGCGGTGTCATCAATAACATGTGACATATCAGAACGAATAGCAGAAGCAGGTTTAGGTGTCGCAAGCTTACTCAAAACAGAAGGTGAATCAAGTGCAGAGCTAGATGGAAGTTCCTTACCTGCCCTCGTAGTTGAGGGATAGATCTTGGTTTTTGGATCTCTCAAGTTCTTCATAATGATAAGCGGATATATATCCCAAGTGACTCAAATAATAGAGCTATGCTCCCCAGCAACGGCGCCAGAAAATAGTCTTGATAACCCACAAGTATAGGGGATCGCAACAATTTTCGAGGGTAAAGTATTCAAACCAAATTTATTAATTCGACACAAGGGGAGCCAAAGAATACGCTCAAGTATTAGCAGCTGAGTTGTCACTTCAACCACACCTGGAAACTTAGTATCTATAGCAAGGTATTTAGTAGCAAAATAATATGATAGTAGTGGTAACGGTAACAAAAGGTAACGGTAGTAAAAGCAATGTTTTCTGGTATTTTGTAGTGATGATAGCAATAGCAACGGGAAAGTAAATAAGCGAAGAACAATATATGGAAAGATCGTAGGCAATGGATCGGTGATGGAGAATTATGCTGGATGCGGTTCATCATGTAACAGTCATAACCTAGGGTGACACAGAACTAGCTCCAGTTCCTCAATGTAATGTAGGCATGTATTCCAAATATAGTCATACATGCTTATGGAAAAGAACTTGCATGACATCTTTTGTCCTACCCTCCTGTGGCAGCAGGGTGATGTCTACTACACAACCATCTTCTTGTAGACATTGTTGGGCCTCCAAGTGCAGAGGTTTGTAGGACAGTAGCAAATTTCCCTGAAGTGGATGACCTAAGGTTTATCAATCCGTAGGAGGAGTAGGATGAAGATGGTCTCTCTCAAGCAACCCTGCAACCAAATAACAAAGAGTCTCTTGTGTCCCCAACACACCCAATACAATGGTAAATTGTATAGGTGCACTAGTTCGACGAAGAGATGGTGATACAAGTGGTATATGGATGGTAGATATAGGTATTTGTAATCTGAAAATATAAAACAGCAAGGTAACTAATGATAAAAGTGAGCGTAAATGGTATTGCAATGATAGTAAACAAGGCCTAGGGTTCATACTTTCACTAGTGCAAGTCCTCTTAACAATAATAACATAATTGGATCACATAACTATCCCTCAACATGCAACAAATAGTCACTCCAAAGTCACTAATAGCGGAGAACAAACAAAGGGATTATGGTAGGGTACGAAACCACCTCAAAGTTATTCTTTCCAATCAATCCGTTGGGCTATTCCTACAGGTGTCACAAACAGCCCCGGAGTTCGTACTAGAATAACACCTTAAGAAACAAATCAACCAAAACCCTAATGTCACCTAGATACTCCAATGTCACCTCAAGTATCCGTGGGTATGATTATACGATATGCATCACACAATCTCAGATTCATCTATTCAACCAAAACATAGAACCTCAAAGAGTGCCCCAAAGATTCTACCGAAGAGTCAAGACGAAAACGTGTGCCCACCCCTATGCATAGGTTCATGGGCGGAACCCGCAAGTTGATCACCAAAACATACATCAAGTGAATCACGTGATATCCCATTGTCACCACAAATACGCACGGCAAGACATACATCAAGTGTTCTCAAATCCTTAAAGACTCAATCCGATATGATAAGTTCAAAGGGGAAACTCAATTCATTACACGAGAGTAGAGGGGGAGGAGAAACATAAGATCCAACTATAATAGCAAAGCTCGCGATACATCAAGATCGTATCACCTCAAGAACACGAGAGAGAGAGATCAAACACATAGCTACTGGTACATACCCTCAGCCTCGAGGGAGAACTACTCCCTCCTCGTCATGGAGAGCACCGGGATGATGAAGATGGCCACCGGAGAGGGATTGCCCCCTCTGGCAGGCTGTCAGAACGGGTCTAGATTGGCTTTCGGTGGCTACGGAGGCTTCTGGTGGCCGAACTCCTCATCTATTGTGCTCCCCGATGTTTCTAGGGTATATGGAGATATATAGGCGAAAGAAGTACGTCGGGGGGCCACGAGGGGCCCACAAGGGTGGAGGGCGCGCCCCCCTACCTCGTGGCCTCCTCGAAGCTTCCCTTACGTGCACTTCAAGTCTTTCGGGCTTCTTTCCTTCCAAAAATGAGTTCCGTGAAGTTTCAGGTCAATTGGACTCAGTTTGATTTTCCTTTTCTTTGAAACCCTAAAACAAGGTAAAAACAGAAACTGGCACTGGGCTATGGGTTAATAGGTTAGTCCCAAAAATGATATAAAAGTGTATAATAAAGCCCATAAACATTCAAAACAGTAGATAATATAGCATGGAGCAATCAAAATTTATAGATACGTTGGAGACGTATCAGCATCCCCAAGCTTAATTCCTGCTCGTCCTCGAGTAGGTAAATGATAAAAATAGAATTTTTGATGCGGAGTGCTACTTGGCGCAATTTCCATGTAATTCTTCTTAATTGTGGCATGAATATTCAGATCCATAAGATTCAAGACAAAAGTTAAATATTGACATAAAAACAATAATACTTCAAGCATACTAACTAAGCAATCATGTCTTCTCAAAATAACATGGCCAAAGAAAGCTATCCCTACAAAATCATATAGTCTGGCTATGCTCCATCTTCACCACACAAAATATTTAAATCATGCACAACCCCGATGACAAGCCAAGCAATTGTTCCATACCTTTGATGTTCTCAAACTTTTTCAATCTTCACGCAATACATGAGCGTGAGCCATGGATATAGCACTATAGGTGGAATAGAAGGGTGGTTGTGGAGAAGACAAAAAGGAGAAGATAGTCTCACATCAACTAGGTGTATCAGTGGGCTATGGAGATGCCCATCAATAGATATCAATGTGAGTGAGTAGGGATTGCCATGCAACGGATGCACTAGAGCTATAAATGTATGAAAGCTCAACAAAAGAAACTAGTGGGTGTGCATCCAACTCGCTTGCTCACGAAGACCTAGGGCATTTTGAGGAAGCCCATCATTGGAATATACAAGCCAAGTTCTATAATGAAAGATTCCCCCTAGTATATGGAAGTGACAACATAGGAGACTCTCTATCATGAAGATTATGGTGCTACTTTGAAGCGCAAGTGTGGTAAAAGGATAGTAGCATTGCCCCTTCTCTCTTTTTCTCTCATCATTTTTATTTTTTTTATTTGGGCCTTCTTTTTTTTGGCCTCTTTTTTTTCTCTTTTTTTATTTTGGCTTCTTTGGCCTCTTTTATTTATTTTTCGTCCGGAGTCTCATCCTGAGTTGTGGGGGAATCATGGTCTCCATCATCCTTTCCTCACTGGGACAATGCTCTAATAATGATGATCATCACACTTCTTTTTACTTACAACTCAAGAATTAAAACTCAATACTTAGAACAATATATGGCTCTATATGAATGCCTCCGGCGGTGTACCGGGATGTGCAATGATGCATGAGTGACATGTATGAAAGAATTATGAACGGTGGCTTTGCCACAAATACAATGTCAACTGCATGATCATGCAAAGCAATATGACAATGATGGAGCGTGTCACATTAAACGGAACGGTGGAAGGTTGCATGGCAATATATCTCGGAATGGCTATGGAAATGCCATAATAGGTAGGTATGGTGGCTGTTTTGAGGAAGATAAATGGTGGGTTTATGGTACCGGCGAAAGGTGCGCGGTACTAGAGAGGCTAGCAATGGTGGAAGGGTGAGAGTGCGTATAATCCATGGACTCAACATTAGTCATAAAGAACTCACATACTTATTGCAAAAATTTATTAGTTATTGAAACAAAGTACTACGCGCATGCTCCTAGGGGGATAGATTGGTAGGAAAAGACCATCGCTCGTCCCCGACCGCCACTCATAAGGAAGACAGTCAATAAATAAATCATGCTCTGACTTCATCACATAACGGTTCACCATATGTGCATGCTACGGGAATTACAAACTTCAACACAAGTATCTCTCAAATCCAAAACTACTCAACTAGCATGACTCTAATATCACCATCTCCATATCTCAAAACAATCATCAATTATCAAACTTCTCATAGTATTCAATGCACTCTACATGAAAGTTTTTATTATATCCCTCTTGGATGCCCATCATATTAGGACTAAATTCATAACCAAAGAAAATTACCATGCTGTTTAGGACTCTCAAAATAATATAAGTGAAGCACGAGAGTTCATCTATTTCTTCAAAATAAAACCACCACCGTGCTCTAAAAAGATATAAGTGAAGCACTAGAGCAACAACAAACTACTCCGAAAGATATAAGTGAAGATCAATGAGTAGTCGAATAATTATGCAACTATGTGAAGACTCTCTAACATTTAATAATTTAAGATCTTAGAATTTTATTCAAACAGCAAGCAAAATTAAATAAAATAACATGACGCTCCAAGCAAAACACATATCATATGGCGAATAAAAATATAGCTCCAAGTAAAGTTACCGATGAACGAAGACGAAAGAGGGGATGCCTTCCGGGGCATCCCCAAGATTAGGATCTTGGTTGTCCTTGAATATTACCTTGGGGTGCCTTGGTAATCCCCAATCTTAGGCTCTTGCCACTCCTTATTCCATAGTCCATCGAATCTTTACCAAAAACTTGAAAACTTCACAACACAAAACTTAACAGAAAACTCGTAAGCTCCGTTAGTATAAGAAAATAAATCACCACTTAGGTACTGTTGTGAACTCATTCTAAATTCATATTGGTGTAATATATACTGTATTCCAACTTATCTATGGTTCATACCCTCCGATACTACTCATAGATTCATCAAAATAACCAAACAACACATCGAAAACAGAATCTGTCAAAAACAGAACAGTCTGTAGTAATCTGGATCAAACGTATACTTCTGGAACTCATAAAATTCTCAAATAAATTTATGGACCTGAGGAATTTATCTATTAATCATCTTCAAAAATAATTAACTAAATATCACTCTCCAAATAAAAATGGAAGAATTCTCGTGAGCGCTAAAGTTTCTGTTTTTTACAGCATGATCAACAAGACTTTCCCAAAGTCTTCCCAAAGGTTCTACTTGGCACAAACACTAATTAAAAGCATAAAACCACATCTAAGAAGAGTCTAGATGAATTATTTATTACTAAACAGGAACAAAAAAAGCAAGGAACTAAAATAAAATTGGGTTGCCTCCCAACAAGCGCTATCGTTTAACGCCCCTAGCTAGGCATGATGATTTCATTGATGCTCTCATAAAAGATCAGAATTGAAACATAAAGAGAGGGTCATGAAGAATATGACTATCACATTTAAGTCTAACCCACTTCCTATTCATAGGGATTTTGTGAGCAAATAACTTGTGGGAACAAGAATCAACTTGCATAGCAAAGCAAAACAAGCATAGCTTCAAAATTTTAAGCACATAGAGAGGAAACTTGATATTATTGCAATTCCTACAAGCATATATTCCTCCCTAATAATAATTTTCAGTAGCATCATGAATGAATTCAACAATATAACCAGCACCTAAAGCATTCTTTTCATGATCTACAAGCATAGAAATTTTATTACTCTCCACATAAGCAAAATTCTTCTCATTCGGAATAGTGGGAGTATCATAAGAAACTCGAATACTATGAATTGTTTCCACATTAAAAGAGTAATGTTCAGAAAAGGGTTAATCATAATCATGACAATTTTTATAAATATAATCACTACTTTTTATAGCATAAGTATCATCACAATAATCATCATAAGTAGGAGGCATGCTATCATCATTATAAATTTGCATATCAAAATTGGGAGACTAAAAATATCATCTTCATTAAACGTAGCATCCCCAAGCTTGGGACAAACATTAATTGCAGCAAATATATTCTCAAAAACATCATCTACATCAAACATATCATCCCCAAGCTTGGGCCTTTTCATATCATAAGCATAATCACTCTCATCATTAATAGTATAGATAGCACCAATAGTATAGTAATTATCATATTCTTCTAAGCAAGCGCCAAAAAGATTTTCAAGATCATAAGAAGTATCATTATCTTCCACAATTATATTTTCATGAGGCACAATAGTAATAGGAGCAGCATTATTTGGGGAAGATATCTTTTTACCTCTCTTGCTTTTTATTTTCTTCCTCTTCACCACATCATGTGTGGGTTCAATCCTCTTTTCGGAGCTCCTTATTAATGAGATTGGTTGAATAGGAGGCTCCTCCTCGTTACCTAATTCATCAAAAGAAATAATAGGAGGATATTCAGAAGTCTCTTCCCTTTCATTAGTATTCTCTTCATCTTCTATTTGTTTTCTTTTCTTTATGTAGTTGGCAATATAAGGATTTTCAATACAATTCACAGCACAATACATATAAATTTCCTCTAGATCAAATTAAAAAAGTTTATAACGGGCAAATTCTGGAAGATAATTAGTTATACGTTTCATTTCTTCGTAACCCATAAGCAAACTAAGTTCATTATGATGTGCAAGGGAAATCAAGTCATCACAATTTTTGGACACGATACGATCATGAAACAATTTGCAATTGGTATTGAAATGATCATGTTCATTGCAAAGCTCACAAGTGTGGCCAATATAATTTAAATTTTCAGCACATTCATCTAGCCTTTCTTGCAACAATTTAGTTTCTAAGTACATATGCCTCTTGAAATATCTATCTTCCCTATTTGGTGTGTGTGTACAAACCCAATGCACTCCACAAAAATTGACATGTTTATACGAGACATTTTCATCATAACTAGTGCAATCATCATTAGTATCATGGATATTCAAAGAATTCGTACTAACAATATTGCAATCATGCTCATCATTCACATATTTAGTGCCAAACATTTTATAGATTTCTTATTCTAGCACTTGAGCACAATTTTCCTTTCCATCATACTTACGAAAGATATTAAAAAGGTGAAGCGTATGAGACAAACTTAATTCCATATTTTTTTGTAATTTTCTTTTATAAACTAAACTAGTGATAAAACAAGAAACTAAAAGACTCGATTGCAAGATCTAAAGATATACCTTCAAGCGCTAACCTCCCCGGCGACGGCGCCAGAAAAGAGCTTGATGTCTACTACACAACCTTCTTCTTGTAGACGTTGTTGGGCCTCCAAGTGCAGAGGTTTGTAGGACAGTAGCAAATTTCCCTGAAGTGGATGACCTAAGGTTTATCAATCTGTAGGAGGCGTAGGATGAAGATGGTCTCTCTCAAGCAACCCTGCAACCAAATAAAAAAGAGTCTCTTGTGTCCCCAACACACCCAATACAATGGTAAATTGTATAGGTGCACTAGTTCGGCGAAGAGATGGTGATACAAGTGGTATATGGATGGTAGATATGGGTATTTGTAATCTGAAAATATAAAACAGCAAGGTAACTAATGATAAAAGTGAGCGTAAACGGTATTGCAATGATAGTAAACAAGGCCTAGGGTTCATACTTTCACTAGTGCAAGTCCTCTTAACAATAATAACATAATTGGATCACATAACTATCCCTCAACATGCAACAAAGAGTCACTCCAAAGTCACTAATAGCGGAGAACAAACAAAGAGATTATGGTAGGGTACGAAACCACCTCAAAGTTATTCTTTCCAATCAATCTATTGGGCTATTCCTACAGGTGTCACAAACAGCCCCGGAGTTCGTACTAGAATAACACCTTAAGACACAAATCAACCAAAACCCTAATGTCACCTAGATACTCCAATGTCACCTCAAGTATCCGTGGGTATGATTATACGATATGCATCACACAATCTCAGATTCATCTATTCAACCAACACATAGAACCTCAAAGAGTGCCCCAAAGATTGTACCGAAGAGTCAAGACGAAAACGTGTGGCAACCCCTATGCATAGGTTCATGGGAGGAACCCGCAAGTTGATCGCCAAAACATACATCAAGTGAATCACGTGATATCCCATTGTCACCACAGATACGCACGGCAAGACATACATCAAGTGTTCTCAAATCCTTAAAGACTCAATTCGATATGATAACTTCAAAGGGGAAACTCAATTCATGACACGAGAGTAGAGGGGGACGAGAAACATAAGATCCAACTATAATAGCAAAGCTCGCGATACATCAAGATCGTATCACCTCAAGAACACGAGAGAGAGAGATCAAACACATAGCTACTGGTACATACCCTCAGCCCCGAGGGAGAACTACTCCCTCCTCGTCATGGAGAGCACCGGAATGATGAAGATGGCCACCGGAGAGGGATTGCCCCCTCTGGCAGGGTGTCGGAACGGGTCTAGATTGGCTTTCGGTGGCTATGGAGGCTTCTGGCGGCCGAACTCCCGATCTATTGTGCTCCCCGATGTTTTTAGGGTATATGGAGATATATAGGCGAAAGAAGTACGTCGGGGGGCCACGAGGGGCCCACAAGGGTGGAGGGCGCGCCCCCCTACCTCGTGGCCTCCTCGAAGCTTCCCTTACGTGCACTTCAAGTCTTCTGGGCTTCTTTCCTTCCAAAAATGAGTTCGGTGAAGTTTCAGGTCAATTGGACTCAGTTTGATTTTCCTTTTCTTCGAAACCCTAAAACAAGGTAAAAACAGAAACTGGCACTGGGCTCTGGGTTAATAGGTTAGTCCCAAAAATGATATAAAAGTGTATAATAAAGCCCATAAACATTCAAAACAGTAGATAATATAGCATTGAGCAATCAAAATTTATAGATACGTTGGAGACGTATCACGGGGTCCTTACGGAAACTAAGGGATATTAAGGCCTCCCTTTAATAGAGTACTGGAACAAAGCATTAACACATAGTGAATACATGAACTCCTCAAACTACGGTCATCACCGGTAAGTATCCCGATTATTGTCACTTCGGGGTTAACGGATCATAACACATAATAGGTGACTATAGACTTGCAAGATAGGATCAAGAACACTCATATATTGATGAAAACATAATAGGTTCAGATCTGAAATCATGGCACTCGGGCCCTAGTGACAAGCACTAAGCATAGCAAAGTCATAGCAACACCAATCTCAGAACATAGTGGACACTAGGGATCAAACCCTAACAAAACTAACTCGATTACATGATAGATCCCATCCAACCCATCACCATCCAGCAGGCCTACGATGGAATAACTCATGCACGGTGGTGAGCATCATGAAATTGGTGATGGAGGATGGTTGATGATGACGATGGCGACGGATTCCCCTCTCCGGAGCCCCGAACGGACTCCATATCAGCCCTCCCGAGAGGTTTTAGGGCTTGGCGGCGGCTCCGTATCGTAAAAGGTGATGATTTATTCTCTCTAATTTTTTCTCCCCGAAACACAATATATGGAGTTGGAGTCGGAGAGGCAACAGGGGGCCCACGAGGTAGGGGGGTGCGCCCTAGGGGGCAGGCACACCCCCCACCCTCGTGGACTGGTGGTGGGCCCCCTGGCCTTCATCTTTTGCAGGTATTTTTCATATTTTCTGTAAAGTTGCTCCGTGAAGTTTCAGGTCATTCCGAGAACGTTTGTTTCTGCACATAAATAACACCATGGTAATTCTGCTGAAAACAGCGTCAGTCCGGGTTAGTTCCATTCAAACCATGCAAGTTAGAGTCCAAAACAAGGGCAAAAGTGTTTTGGAAAAGTAGATATGACGGAGACGTATCACTGTTCTTCTTGAAGTTCCCTTTCTTCCCTTTACCCTTTTTCTTGAAACTAGTGGTCTTGTTGACCATCAACACTTGATGCTCCTTCTTGATTTCTACCTCCGTGGCCTTTAGCATTGCGAAGAGCTCAGGAATCACGAAGCTCTTCCATCACTTGCATATTATGTTAATGACGAAGCTCTTGTAGCTTGGTGGCGGTGATTGAAGAATTATGTTAATGACACTATCATCAGGGAGATTAACTCCCAGCTGACTCAAGTGGTTGTGGTACCCAGATATTCTGAGTATATGTTCACTGACAGAACTATTCTCCTCCATTTTGCAGCTGTAGAACTTATTGGAGACTTCATATCTCTCAAGCCAGGCATTTGCTTGAAATATTAATTTCAATTCCTGGAACATCTCATATACTCCATGATGTTCAAAACATCGTTGAAGTCCCGGTTCTAAGCCGTAAAGTATGGCACATTGAACTATCGAGTAGTCATCAGCTTTGCTATGCTAGGTGTTCACAACATGTGGCATTGCTCCTGCAGTGGGTTTATCACCTAGCGGTGCTTCCACGACTTAATTCTTCTGTGCAGCAATGAGGATAATCCTCAAGTTACGGACCTAGTCCGTGTAGTTGCTACCATCATCTTTCAACTTAGCTTTCTCTAGGAACGCATTAAAATTCAATAGAACAACAACACACGCCATCTATCTACAACAACATAGACATGCAAAATACTATCAGGTACTAAGTTCATGATAAATTAAAGTTCAATTAATCAAATTACTCAAGAACTCCCACTTAGATAGGCATCTCTCTAATCATCTAAGTGATCACGTGATCCATATCAACTAAACCTTGTCCGATCATTATGTGAGATGGAGTAGTTTTCAATGGTGAACATTACTATGTTGATCATACCTTCTATATGATTCACGCTCAACCTTTCGGTCTCAGTGTTCCGAGGCCATATCTGCATCTGCTAGGCTCGTCAAGTTTAACTCAAGTATTCTGCGTGTGCAAAACTGGCTTGCACCCGTTGTATGTGAACGTAGAGCTTATCACACCCGATCATCACGTGTTGTCTCGGCACGACGAACAATAGCAACGGTGCATACTCAGGGAGAACACTTATACCTTGAAATTTAGTGAGAGATCATCTTATAAGGCTACAGCCAAACTAAGCAAAATAAGATGCATAAAGGATAAACATCATGCAATCAATATAAGTGATATGATATGGCCATCATCATCTTGTGCCTTTGATCTCCATCTCCAAAGCACCATCATGATCACCATCGTCACCGGCTTGACACCTTGATCTCCATCGAAGCATCGTTGTCGTCTCACCAACTATTGCTTCTATGACTATCGCTACCGCTTAGTGATAAAGTAAAGCAATTACATGGCGATTGCGTTTCATACAATAAAGCGACAACCATATGGCTCCTGCCAGTTGCCAATAACTATGTTACAAAACATGACCATCTCATGCAATAAAATTTAGCATCATGTCTTGACCATATCACATCACAACATGCCCTGCAAAAACAAGTTAGACGTCCTCTACTTTGTTGTTGCAAGTTTTACGTGGCTGCTACGGGCTGAGCAAGAACCGTTCTTAACCATGCATCAAAAACCACAACGCGGTATAGTAATTGCTTTTTGATATTCAGAAACAACCCTGTTCATTGAATCCGATTCAACTAAAGTTGGAGAAACTGACTGTGATAGCCTGTCTTAATAGGGATGATAGACTACTCATATCAATAAGGAATTCCTTCTTTTCCGGGAGCCCATTCAGACAGAACTCCGAAGTTAAGCGTGCTCAGCTTGGAGTAGTGTCAGGATGGGTGACCGACCAGGAAGTTGCTCCCGGGTGCGCATGAGTGAGGACAAAGTGCGCAGAAAAGACTAGTATTGATCTATGGGGCCAGCCTAGATCCCGCCAGGAGTAACGACCACCGGCGGGTGTGTCCGGGGCGTTACAAGTTGGTATCAGAGCCGACCCTCATGGTTACACGGATGGTTGCGGACAGGTGCGTGGTCATGTTGTTCATGACTTTTGTGACCCGTCGTGGCACCCGACATGGCACATGTACTGGACTAGATGCACAAACGTTTGTGCCAAGAGGGAACGTTCATGTGGCCCGACGAGGACGTCGGTTCCTCTGAGTGGGAGTGTATGTGATAGCCTATCTTAATAGGGATGATAGACTACTCATATCAATAAGGAATTCCTTCTTTTCCGGGAGCCCATTCAGATAGAACTCCGAAGTTAAGTGTGCTCATCTTGGAGTAGTGTCAGGATGGGTGACCGACCGGGAAGTTGCTCCCGGGTGCGCATGAGTGAGGACAAAGTGCGCAGAAAAGACTAGTATTGATCTATGGGGCCAGTCTAGATCCTGCCAGGAGTAACGACCACCGGCGGGTGTGTCCGGGGCGTTACACTGACACCCACCAGCACCTGTGTGCGATGCACGTCGGTAGAACCAGTCTCGCGTAAGAGTACGCGTAATGTCGGTCTAGGTCGCTTCATCCAACAATACCGCCGAATCAAGAAACAACTAGTGACGGCAAGCAATATGTATATACCCATGCCCACAACTCCTTTGTGTTCTACTCGTGCATATAACATCTACGCATAGACCTGGCTCAAATGCCACTGATGGGGAACACAGTAATTTCAAAAAAATCCTATGCACACGCAAGATCATGGTGATGAATAGCCATAAGAGGGGAGAGTGTTGTCTACATAACCTCGTAGACCATAAGCGGAAGCGTTATGGCAATGCGGTTGATTTAGTCGTACGTCTTCACGATCGACCGATCCTAGTACCGAAAGTACGACACCTCCGCGATCTGCACACGTTCGACTCGGTGACGTCCCACAAACTCACGATCCAGCAGAGTGTCGAGGGAGAGCTTCGTCAGCACGACGGCATGATGACAGTGATGATGATGCTACCAGAACAGGGCTTCACCTAAGCACCGCTACGATATGACTGAGGTGGATTATAGTGGAGGGGGGCACCGCACACAGCTAAGAGATCAATGATCAACTTGTGTGTCTATGGGGTGGCCCCCTCCACCGTATATAAAGGAGTGGAGGAGGGGGGAGGGCCGGCCCTCTATGGCGCGCCCTGGAGGAGTCCTACTCCCTTTGGGAGTAGGATTCCCCCCTTCCCTAGTTGGACTAGGAGAGAAGGAAGGGGGAGAGAGGGAGGAAGGAAAGGGGGGGGGGGCTGCCCCCCTTCCTAGTCCAATTCGGACCAGAGGGGGAGGGGGCGCGTGGCCTGCCCTGGCTGCCTCTCTCTCTCGCCACTAAATCCCATTAGGGCTCATATACTCCCCGGGGGGTTCCGGTAACCCCCTGGTACTCCGGTATATGCCCAAACTAACTCGGAACCTTTCCGATGTCCAAACATAGGCTTACGATATATCGATCTTTATGTCTCGACCATTTCGAGATTTCTCATCATGCCCGTGATCACATCCGGGACTCCGAACAACCTTCGGTTCATCAAAACACATAAACTCATAGTACCGATCATCACCGAACGTTAAGCGTGTGGACCCTATGGGTTCAAGAACTATGTAGACATGACCGAGACACTTCTCCGGTCAATAACCAATAGCAGAACCTGGATGTTCATATTGGCTCCCACATATTCTACGAAGATCTTTATCGGTCAAACCGCATAACGATATACATTGCTCCCTTTGTCATCGGTATGTTACTTGCCCGAGATTCGATCGTCGGTATCTCAATACCTAGTTCAATCTTGTTATTGGCAAGTCTCTTCATTCGTTTCGTAATGCGTCATATCGCAACTAACTCATTAGTCACATTGCTTGCAAGGCTTATATTGATGTGCATTACCTAGAGGTCCCAGAGATACCTCTCCGACAATCGGAGTGAAAAATCCTAATCTCGATCTATGCCAACTCAACAAACACCATCAGAGACACCTGTAGAGCACCTTTATAATCACCCAGTTACGTTGTGACGTTTGGTAGCACACAAAGTGTTCCTCCGGTATTCGGGAGTTGCATGATCTCATAGTCATAGGAACATGTATAAGTTATGGAGAAAGCAATAGTAACAAACTAAACGATCATCGTGCTAAGCTAACGCAATGGGTCAAGTCAATCACATCATTCTCTAGTGATGTGATCCCGTTAATCAAATGACAACTCATGTCTATGGCTAGGAAACTTAACCATCTTTGATTCAACGAGCTATTCAAGTAGAGGCATACTAGTGACACTCTGTTTGTCTATGTATTCACACATGTACTAAGTTTCTGGTTAATACAATTCTAGCATGAATAATAAACATTTATCATGATATAAGGAAATATAAATAACAACTTTATTATTGCCTCTAGGGCATATTTCGTTCAGGTGACGTACATAGTCAAGGTTCATGCATAATAATGTTGTGCTGAAATATGGCGGTCAGTAATACTATGCAGCAAATAGTACAACTCCAGTATAGAGGAAGTAAAATAACCGGCTTATTATATATAGCCACTCTTGGCTACATGGATGAGATAGTAAGACATGGAAAAACAAAAATGGTGGCAGCTAGTGGGTTCAAGTCTTCTAGGGCCTAGCTAGCTATACGCGTCCTCCAAGGTAAAAAGTACTCCTACTAGTACTAGTAAGTAGTACAAAAATAAAAGAGAAGGTGAGAGGGTTAAAAATATAATACTAAATGGAATACCTGGGTAGATGGTGACGGTCCGATCGTGGCAGATTGTGTGACCATGTTGCACATTAGTGGTACCATGGGTAACAACTGCTAAGATAGTTGATCCCAATATGCCAAAGTCAGCTACAAGGTTCCAGGTTAGACCGAATCGCAGCTGCAAATGCACGTCCAGGATTAGCGATCTTATTTTGATCGGGGGATGACTGGTCCCTGCAAAATAATGGAGTACCGTTAGGGATGCAAATGATGGTTTGTGCATTCCGTTTGTAATCTCCTGTGCCGTAGGATGGCAACCATATGAAACAAGTCCCCTGGCTTGTCACCGCGAAGATGCGGCCTAGATGGCGCACAGTGTCTTCGAAGATGTAGGGGTACAAATCTGCCAGGGCCAACATGCGCTAGCCTCTGCCGTTACTTCCTCTTGCATTGATGGCAATCCTTATGTCGAACACCGCGATGAGATAGTAATCATCATAGCCGCGTCGCTTTGTCGGCGGGTCTGCAATTGCTATCTTCTTCAATATCATGTCGGCATCATCATATGTATTCAAGCCCAGCCAGTCCGGAAGGCCGGTCCCAATGGTTGAGAAGGGGTCTACAGGAATGGCCACAATGCTGTGTATGTTGTGCAAAATGATGGTGGTATCCGGCTGGAGGTATGCGAGCCAATCTTCGTTGGCACCGACCCAGACCTATATATAAGACAGTGGGTAGCGGAGAAATTACGGGATGGAAATGGAATAACTAAGTACTGCATGATCAAAATCCATGATTGACCTGCTCATCGAACAAAATCCGACTTCCTCTCAATGTCGGCAACTCTAGCGGAGTCAACATGCAACCATGGCCAGGGAGCGGTGGACTGTTCGAAGGATTGTCCCATAGAAGAACCTTCTCCTCGAGGACGCATGGAAGACTAACAAGCATGGCCTTTTCCCAAGCCTGTTTAAGCACTGTCTTGAAAAAGTTGGTGCAGGAAGCACCGAGTCTTGCGGCGGTGAGGACGTCAGAGCGGCGTGCGATTTCTCCCGGAGGATCATTGAGGGAGTCCTGGATTAGGGGGTCTCCGGACAGCCGGACTGTTGGACTATTAAGATACAAGATTGAAGACTTCGTCCCGTGTACGGATGGGACTCTACTTGGCCTGGAAGGCAAGCTAGGCAATACAAATATGTATATCTCCTACTTTATAACTGAATTTGTGTAACCCTGGCCCCCTCTGGTGTCTATATAAACCGGAGGGTTTTAGTCCGTAGGACAACATACAATCATACCATAGGCTCGCTTCTAGGGTTTAGCCTCTCTGATCTCGTGGTAGATCAACTCTTGTAATACTCATATCATCAAGAATAATCAAGCAGGACGTAGGGTTTTACCTCCATCAAGAGGGCCTGAACCTGGGTAAACATCGTGTCCCCTGCCTCCTGTTACCATCCGCCTTAGACGCACAGTTCGGGACCCCCTACCCAAGATCCGCCGGTTCTGACACCGACATTGGTGCTTTCATTGAGAGTTCCACTGTGTCGTCACCATAAGGCATGATGGCTACTTCGATCATCGCTAGCGATGCAGTCCTGGGTGAGGCTTTCCTCCCCAGACAGATCTTCATATTCAGCGGCTTTGCATTGCGGGCCAATTCGTTTGGCCATCTAGAGCAGATTGAGAGCTTCACCCCTGGCCATCAGGTCAGATTTGGAAACTTGAACTAACCGGCCGACATCTGCGGAGACTTGATCTTCGACGGATTCGGGCCCATGTCAGACGTGCCGTACAGTCTTGACGAGCATGACGTAACTCTGCCATCGGACAGTGTTTGGGAGATCGCATCCGCAGCTACTCCGTCCATCAATCCGGAGCAAGTCGCGCCATCCGAGAGCGGAGGGATGGACCCCGCCATGGAGGCCGCACTCTCAGTGGCGATAGAGCCGGATACTGACTTCACCCCTTACGATAGCCATGTCGCCAAACCACTGGATTCATCTCTGGCCATGGACTCCGAGCCGCTCATATCCGTGCCCGTCGAGTCCGACTGGGCGCCGATCATGGAGTCACCTCCGCAGACATCTTTCAGCACTCACCCTTCGGGGATATGCTAAATTCATTAAGGTCTCTCTCCCTGTCAGGAGAACCTTGGCCGAACTATGTCCGGCTAGAATGGGATGCGGACGACAAAGAAATTCGCTGCCCACCCACCACCCACTTAGTAGCCACTATCGACGACTTAACCGACATGCTTGACTTCGGCTCCAAAGACTTCGACGGCATGGACGATGAGGCCGAACACGATCCACCGCCCTCGGGGCACTGGACCGCCACCTCATCATATGATATATACATGGTGGACACCCCCAAAGAAGCCAATGGCGACGAGAAAGCGGAGGATGACCCCTCCAAGAAGCAACCCAAGCGCCGACGTCAGCGGCGACGCTCTAAGTCCCGCCACAGCAAGAGCAGTGATACCGGCACAGGAGATAATAACACTCCGGATAGCACCGAAGACAACAACAATCCCCTCCAGCATGGTGCAGAGCTAGAGGACAAACAAGCTAGCCCCCCAGAGTAGGCAGCAGATGGACAACCGGAGGAGGACAATTACATGCCTCTCTTCGAAGACGAGGCGAGCCTCGGCGACGACGAGTTTATCGTGCCTGAGGACCCCGTCGAGCAAGAGCGCTTCAAGCGCCGGCTTATGGCCACAGCAAGTAGCCTAAAGAAGAAACATCAATAGCTTCAAGCTGATCAAGACTTGCTAGCAGATAGATGGACCGAAGTCCTTGCAGCCAAGGAGCATGAACTCGAGCGCCCATCCAAGAGTTACCCAAAATGCAGGTTGCGACCTCACCTCGAGGAGGAAGCATTGAAACCTCATTCACTAGTGTATGATGCGGCTGACCGGCCACTACGCGGCCGAGCCAGAGAGGCGTTTCAGCCTAAAGTTCAGATTGCACACTGTTGCCACTCAGTCAAAAATACAAAGGCCTGGGGCAACACAGAGGACATGCGAGACATCTTGGACAGTAAGGCAAAAATCGCAAGGTCAATATACGGGACATGAGCACGTGCGCCCACATGGGACGATGATCGTCGCGTCGCATACACCAAGAGTAAATCCGGCCAGGCCGAATACAACAGATAAGACTCATATGAACTACGTCGGGATATAGCCCGGCACAGAGGCGCCGCACACCCCCTATGCTTCACTGATGAAGTTATGAATCATGAATTCCCGGAGGGTTTCATACCCGTAAATATCGAATCATATGACGGCACAACAGATCCCGCTGTATGGATTGAGGATTTCCTCCTTAACATCCACATGGCTCGCGGTGACGATCTACATGCCATCAAGTACCTCGGACTAAAACTCAAAGGACCAGCTCGGCATTGGCTGAATAGCTTGCCAGCAGATTCCGTTGGCAGTTGGGAGGATTTGGAAGATGCATTTCTTGACAACTTCCAGGGCACTTATGAGCGGCCACCGGATGCTGATGACTTGATCCACATAACCCAGCAGCCAGGGGAATCGACCAGACAATTCTGGACACAGTTCATGACTAAGAAAAATCAAATTGTAGACTGTCCGGATGCAGAAGCCCTAGCGGCATTCAAGCATAACATCCACGGCGAGTGGTTCGCCCGCCACCTCGGCCAGGAGAAGCCGAAATCTATGGCAACCCTCACAACACTCATGACCCGCTTTTGCGTGGGCGAGGACAGCTGGCTGGCTCGCAACAACAAATCAAGGAATCCAGATACCTCAGATACCAAAGACGTTAACGGTAGGCAGCATCGTAATAGACCAAAGCACCGCAATAATGGCGATAACATAGAAGATACGACAGTCAATGCCGGATTCAGAGGCTCTAAATCCGGCCAGCGAAAAAAGCCATTTAAAAGAAATACTCCGGCCCCGTCCAGTCTGGATCGCATACTGGACCGCTCGTGTCAAATCCATGGCACCCCTGACAAGCCAGCCAATCACACCAACAGAGAATGCTGGGTGTTCAAGCAGGCTGGCAAGTTAAATACCGAAAGCAAGGACAAGGGGCTGCATAGCGATGACGAGGAGCCCCGGCCGCCGAACCCAGGAGGACAGAAGGGGTTTCCCCCACAAGTGAAGTCAGTGAACATGATATACGCAACCCACATTCCCAAGAGGGAGTGGAAGCGTGCACTAAGGGACGTCTACGCGATGGAGCCCGTCGCCCCGAAGTTCAACCCATGGTCTGCTCGTCCGATCACCTTCGATCGCAGGGACCACCCCACTAGCATCCGTCATGGCGGATCTGCCGCACTGGTCCTAGACCCCATCATTGACGGATTTCACCTCACTCGAGTCCTTATGGATGACGGCAGTAGCCTGAACCTGCTTTATCAGGATACAGTGTGAAAAATGGGTATCGATCCCTTAAGGATCAAACCCAGCAAAACCACCTTTAAAGGCGTCATCCTAGGTGTAGAGGCTCATTGCACATGCTCAATCACACTGGAAGTGGTCTTCGGATCACCGGATAACTTCCGAAGCGAAGAGTTAATCTTCGACATCGTCCCGTTTTGCAGTGGCTATCATGCACTACTCGGACGGACATCATTTGCAAAATTCAACGCAGTGCCGCATTATGCATACCTCAAGCTCAAGATGCCCGGACCCCGTGGGGTCATAACAGGAAATGGAAACACAGAATGCTCGCTCCATATAGAAGAGCACACTGCGGCCCTTGCAGCAGAGGCACAAAGCAGCCTATTCAGGCAGACCACTCATTCGGCATTACAGCCCCCGAACACCTTCAAGCGAGTCCGAACAATCTGCAATAGGATCGCCTGGCGCAATCAACACTCGCCTAGCAATCCGGCCCCCATCCCAGTCCCAGTGCAGCGACAAAATTCTTGCCGCGCGTACATAACTATGCATTGAAAATACCATGGACATAGGTGGGGGCACAATCAGGACACGCCCCGCATTGTGGCTTAACCACACCAGGGGATGTATACCTTTGACATTCCTTTTCTCTTTCAGGGCCTAACTCTTCGGAAGCCCTTTTCGGCAGTCCGATTGTCGGACACATTCCGGAAGCAACAACCAAGGCGGCAAGAAGCTAGAATGAACACAGGAACCGCCAGGTGGTCTCTAGTGATACTTGATATACCCGCTTTTCACTATTTATGCGTAACTTGCCTTGGGATAGGACATTTCGAATTGTCCTACTTTATGCTTATTGCACTACTTGTACCAATACGCTTTGACGTATTATTCAAATAACAATGCATATTATTAATCTGTCATTGCATTATTTAAGTTTTTCTCTTTCTTTTATATGTCCATTTACGACATTCCGCACCTGCACGCTCGGGTGCGGTCAGTACGCCAGGGGCTCCCGTTTACCCTGTAATACGGCGCAATAAGTCCGAACACTTTCGACAGTGTGGCACCCCGAACTTATAACATTATATGCATCAGCTCCGAATCATGTCTTGGGTCAAATGTTGGGTTGCCCGGCTCCCATGCTTTGTTACCTTACGTTCCGCTATATCGGCTAAGGTAGCGGTGGGAGAACTACTGCGATTGTGTCCCGGTTCTTCCGGACGAGCACCTCAGTAGAGAAAGCCAAAAACTGACTGTCATGATAAGGCGAGAGACTGGTCGCTGTTCGAGAGGTCTCAAGTCCTTAAAGACTTTTTCCGCTTCGGGCGAGGAGTCGGCCTTTTCCGGCTTAGGTGTGTATACCGCCCCAAATTCGGCCCTCCGAATACCAGGGGATTCGCCAAAGATTTAAAATCATAGACTTCTATGGCTAAGTGAGAGTGATAAAGCATTATAGTCCGATTGCCTGGTTCGTCGCGCTAAGCACCTCCCTTGAAGGACCCAAAATTGGGGTAAAGAGTGTTCAGATTTACCCCGAACACCCTAGTACTAGTTACATGGGGGCAGAAGCCGACGACTGGCCAACTCTCAGATTTTATAAACGACCGCACAGAAGGTAATATTTTAAATTAAGAAAGCATCGCATGGCGCAAAAGAACTCGTTTCATATTACAGGATCACATAGGCATGTTCATTCAAAGATTACATCCTTGGCACACTCATCTGCCACTAAGCGAGAACCCTTCAGGATACTCTCATAGTATTTCTCGGGGCAGCGATGCTCCTTGCCCTCCGGCGGCCCCTCCTTCACAAGCTTCACGGCGTCCAGCTTCGCCCAGTGCACCTTCGCCCGGGCAAAATCCCTGCGTGCACCTTCGATGCAGACGGACCACTTGATGACCTCAAGCCGTGGGCAGGCTTCCACCAGCCGCCTCACCAGACCGAAGTAGCTGCTGGACAGGAGCTCGCCAGGGCACATCCGGACTATAAGGCCCCTCATGGCCTATTCGGCGGCCTTGTGAAGTTCGACCAACTGCTTCAGCTGGTCGCTCAAGGACACGGGGTGTTCGGTCCCAGTATACTGAGACCAGAACAACTTCTCCGTTGAGCTCCCCTCCTCAGCCCGGTAAAACTCCGCGGCATCTAGCACACTGTGGGGAAGATCTGCAAACGCTCTTGGAGAGCTCCGAACTCGGGTAAGAAAAAGGAAAGTCTCCTTCACATGCTTGCTTTTCATATTGAATGCCTTACCCGCTGCTATCCTCTTCGCCGCATCAATCTCCTGGAGGGCCTTGTGGGCTTCGGCCTTGGCGCTCCGGACGCTTTCAAGCGCTTGCGCGAGCTCGGACTCTCGCGTCTTAGAGTCAAGCTTCAAGGACTCGTGCTTTTTGGCGAGAGCATCGAGCTCTTGCTGCACCTCGCCTACTCAGGCTTCTTGTTTCTCCCATTCAATGCGTTCTTTGGCCGCTTTGTCTTCGACCACGGACAACGCCTTCCTCAGGGTCTCCACCTCGGTCATGGCCCCTGACAAATTCATGATGATCCTATTACTTTACACCAAACTTCTTTTTAACTATATAAACTAGGGTATATCTTACCTTTGCTCTCTTTGAGCTGCCCCTTGGTAAGGCCGAGCTCGTCCTTAGACCGATTCAGGGCCTGCTTCAGCGCAGAGACCTCCGCAGTACGTGCGACAGCGGCCAGCAGGGAAGCCTGCACATACACATAGACATACTCTAATTAGACTCCTGAGTTATCATTTGATACTCTATTCGGCTTTTCTTCGCGAACGCCGAACAGAGCATCAGGGGCTACTGTCTATGCGGTAATATTTTTATATTTTGAATGCTTACCTCAAAGCCTGTTAGGAGGCTGGCGCAAGCTTCGGTCATTCCGTTTTTGGCGGACTGAACCTTCTTGACCACCGCACTCATGATAGTGCGGTGTTCTTCATCGATGGAAGCGCTGTGAAGTGCTTCCAGCAAGTTGTCCGGTGTCTCTGGTTGGACAGAGGACACCGGCATGGATGGTTGGCCCCCCTTAATGGGGGACCGCCTTCCGGAGTCCGGAACCATCGAAGGTTCCGGCACAGTGTCCGGCTGGGGCCCGAACTCGAAGCACGTAGGAGCCTCGCTCCCTTGGTACCCAGGGTCCGGGAGGTCGCCGTGAGGCGCCCCCAGGATCACCTCCCCTTGGGTCGGTGCCTTTTGAGACACCACCTCGGCGTTGTCCGTAGGGTGAGGGGTGGAAGCCATCGGAGGAGAACCGCTGTTCATATCCAGCGAGCCCAAAGAGCCGCTCGACGATGGTACGTCAAGATGAGCTCGGGCTGGACTGCATAATCATGTTTGACATGAGCAAAGGCATTACAATAAAACATACCATGAAGTACTATGGTGTACAGACACTTACGACTTCGCTAGGGGATTGTCCCTGGGTAGCCACTGATCGCTGTTGTCGGCGGCCGTCATGGCACAGTCCGGAGGGAGGGTCTTTCCCTTCTTGGACCCTTCGGCCTCCCCGGATGGGCGGGCCTTCCTTTTCTTGTCTCCCCCGGCTGGGGGGGGGGAGAACTTTTCTCCTCCTCCTCATTTCCGTGGGAGGAGTGCGTGTCGGACTCATCAGGCGATGAGTCTGATAGAACCACCTTGCGCCGGAGACCCTTTCGGGTCCCCGCGGCCTCCTTCTTGGCCGTCTTTTCCGGCACCTCGTAAGGTGCTGGAGTTAGCATCTTCGTTAGGAGAGCGTTTGCAGGATCTTCGGGCAGGGGGGCTGGGCAATCAAGCTGCTCCGCTATCTTTATCTAGTCCTGTTAATGACATGAAAGCTTAGATCCAACACATAACCAAACCAGGGCACATAAATACCCTGAGAGATATAAAAGCCTACTGGATGGGCGCGACACTTTGCGCTGAGTCCGCGGTCCTCGGTGAGGGAGGGAGGCATCTCGGCGCCCTTGAACAGCACCCTCCAAACGTCCTCGTGTGTCGTGTCATAGATCTCTTGCAGCATCTGGTGCTGGGCCGAGTCGAACTCCCACAAAAAAAATGCCCGTCGTTGGCACGGAAGGATCCAGCGGAAGAGCATAACCTGGACCACGTTGACGAGCTTGATTTTCTTCTTCATCATGTTATAGATGCACGTCTGGAGTCCGGCCAGCTCTACCGAAGAGCCCCAGGACAGGCCCTTCTTTTTCCAGGAGGTGAGCCGCGTGGGGATTACGGATCGAAATTTGGGGGCCGCCACCCAGTTGGAGTCGCGCGGCTCGGTGATGTAGAACCACCCCGATTGCCACCCCTTTATGGTATCCACGTAGGTACCCTCGAGGCAGCCACAGGCCGAAGTGGGGCCTGCTGTGGAGGAAGGCCTCGCACATGACGATAAACGCCGGGATATTGAGGATCAAGTTGGGGGCCAGATCATGAAAATCCAGCCCGTAGTAGAACATGAGCCCACGGACAAATGGGCGGAGAGGAAATCCCAGTCCGCGGACGAAATGGGTAAGAAAAACTACCCTCTCATGGGGTTCGGGTGTTGGGACGATCTGCCCCGCATTCGGCAGCCGGTGCGTGATATCCGCAGCTAGGTATCCGACCTCCCATAACTTTTTGATGTTCTCCTCCATGATGGAGGATACCATCCACTTGCCTCCTGCTCCGGACATGATTGGAGTGGTTCGAGAAGAAGAACACGAGAGAGCTCGGGTGTGCGGGAATGGGTAAGCGAGAAGGCAGAAGGCGTGTGTGAAAAAAGTAAATCTTTGTCCCTTTATAAGGGCGGAGGAGGCGATGAGTCTCCCCACTTGCCTGGAAAAACCGCTTATTCCCCAGGCACCGTAATTGATGGCGCGGTTGGGTTACCCACGTCCGTATTGATGAGAATCCCATGATAAGGGGAACACGATCCCTGCTTTGGCAAGACGTATCAAGAAAACCGCCTCGCGATATGGGCGGAGCTGGTTGAGAAAAGCGGTTCGAATAATAACCGGGCCATGAAGTGATGTCATACTATCGAAACATGTCAGCTGATTAGATTTGTGGAAGTATTATTCTCTCTAAGGTGGTATGTGGAACTTATTTTGCAGGGTCAGACACTATCCTTGTATTCAAACTCTTCCATGGTGTATTCGGAGGAGGAACCCGCCTTGCAATGCCGAAGACAACACTGCGCGCGGACTCATCGTCATTGAATCCTGGTTCAGGGGCTACTGAGGGAGTCCTGCATTAGGGGGTCTCCGGACAGCCGAACTATATCCTTTGGCCGGACTGATGGACTATTAAGATACAAGATTGAAGACTTTGTCCCGTGTACGGATGGGACTCTACTTGGCGTGGAAGGCAAGCTAGGAAATACGGATATGTATATCTCCTCCATTGTAACCGACCTTGTGTAACCCTAGCCCCCTCCGGTGTCTATATAAACCGGAGGGTTTTAGTCCGTAGGAAAACATACAATCATACCATAGGCTAGCTTCTAGGGTTTAGCCTCTCTGATCTCGTGGTAGATCAACTCTTGTAATACTCATATCATCAAGAATAATCAAGCAGGACGTAGGGTTTTACCTCCAGCAAGAGGTCCCGAACCTGGATCGTGTCCCCTGCCTCCTATTACCATCCGCCTTAGACGCATAGTTCGGGACCCCCTACCCGAGATCCACCGGTTTTGACACCGACAATCGTCGTCCAAGGTCTTCCAGCCCCGATGAGGAGGATACCCGCCTGGCGAATCCATGGGAGCAGCGACGAACTGCCTTCTGTTCGGGGGGAGGGGAACTGACGAGGAGGAGATAAGAGCGTAGTAACCGCAGGGCCTCGTCCCTTCCAACTGTACCTCCTCCATCGTTCCTTAGCGAAGGGGTGTGGCTATTATTTACTACGTATTCGTACTATAGCAATACTAGTGCTACTTTATCAACTAGTAGTCAATGTAGTACTGTACTTCTAGTATAGTGCACCGGTTTTGAACTCTTGAATCTCAGGGCCAAGGAGCTACAGTTGGAAGTGGAGGGTAGTATTGTTCTCTAGAACCATCGCTGTACTATCAATGCAGGGAAAGTACACCTGCATAGTGGGTACTCTCGGTGCTCTATTCAAGTGTGTAGCTGGCCTACTCAGCCGCTTCTCTCACGCACACACTAGCAGCCTGTTTATCAGCGACGGTTACTGCGGGGGCAGAACATTTGAGTTATTTGATACAGCAAGACTAGGCTTTTTGCTTCCATTTGTGGAGGTGTAATGGATCTCGTCAAACTTTGTTAGTAGTTCCTTCTTCATGAATGAGATGAGGCAAAGCTTTTGCCTCTGTTTCAAAACCAAAAAAATCACGTCAAGAGGAATTTCTTTTATAGAGCCGATAATGGAGTGAAGTCCATGCATGCAATGCCGCAAGCTACAGAGTAGTAGAGTACTAGCACATTATGTACAAAGCCATATTGCACAGTTCCCAATGCCACACCAGGCTTTTCTGGCTCCTCGGGCTTAATTGGGAGGCGCTAGTTTAAATATGCTACTAGCTGATGAGGAAGCTGCAAGCGAGGTGCAGCTAGGGTGAGCACACGAGCCACAAGATGATGGGAAGGAAAACCCGTTCACGTGGCTGGGCCATCCAGTGCACCCAGATTGTGGTGCGACACGTCCGTTCGACTTCAAAACTCAAACTACCCATGTACAATATTGGCTCGCAGCGAAGTTACTATTTAAAAAAAGGCCGCCGTGCGTTCGGCCGGGATCGAACCCAAAAAATGAGGCATACACTCCCGCGACCACTAGTAGTACTTGTTGGAGTACAACGCAACCTAGAATCGCCTTTTGTCACTAGTAGTACATTGTTCCTTACAAGAAACAACTAATAATGCCAAGAAACCACTAATAATCACTACTGTAGGATGGTCCAAATGCGACACTATGATCAGAGACCCTTCGATGAAACTATGTGCAATGCCATAACACAAACGGTGGTGTAAAAAACACGTCAAAAAAGGTGCAAAGCGTTTGCGATGACAGATGCATCAAACACGGTTTAGAATTTAGTTGCGTGTGCGATGCAGGGCATATGGTTCAGCTCAATTAGCTGTTTGGGATGAAGAGGCACAAAAGAAACGGGCAGCTAGATGAAGGCGTGTGCGATACATAGCATACGGTTCACTCGGATGAACTATGTGTGATTAGGCAACACAATGGAAACGGTTCAACTGAACAAGATGTGTGTGATAAGCGGCAAACAGGCCTATAATCTAAAATGTGTGCGAAGACCAATAATAACACAGACGATTACTGCTAATAAGCCATGTGAATTGCTCTGTCTACAGTAGAATAACATGTATATATAACTCAAGTAAACATACAATTACATAAGTGACTATACAAATCATTCGCACACATGTCAATAAACAATTGCATGCATTCTAAAGTAGGAGAAACAATCGTCTAGTCATCTACTTCTTGTGACGCTCCCGCCACTGCTATATGGCTCGATCCCTCGTCTGGTTCAGTAAGAAGACAGTTCCTCATGTCAACGATCCGCTTGTACATCTCATAGCTTGTGTACGCATCCATGGCCGCGTACTTGACATGTTGTTCATCCAGTCTCTTATGCCACACATTGTGCCAGACGTTCTTGTCCTTATTGCTTTTTTGCTTCATCTCCGCGTAGTAGGGGTCGATGATGGCCGAGGCGAGGTCAACCTGGGAGTACAGTTTGCATTTGTCGCTGCCCCAGACCTTGTAGTGGTGCTGGATGTTGACAAGATTCGGGCATTTCAAGTCCGGAACCTTGAGCGCTTTTAGATTGTTAGTGGTGTCCACCATAGCGAAACTATAGTCGGAGCTCTTGATAAACCTGGAGAAACGTTCGCAAGGCTTTGTGGCAAGGTGGAAGTGGTAGAAGAGGACATCATGTCGCACACACAATTGGGCAACGACAACCTTCTGATTGTGCCTGGCACGACCCATGGTGTACTCAAGGTCGAAGTCGACCACTCGGTACTTGTCCTCAGCAAGGAACTACTCCATAGTTTGGATGGAGCTCTCCACCGAGACCGGATCGTTCGTGTACAATACCGAGAAGGTCTTCCCCCTCACGTGGGTGTCCACTACATGATGCGTGGTGAACTACCTGCCGTTATCGTTGGCGGCAGCTGGGAGCGCCATTGGAGCCACGGGGGGGGGGTGCGCCATTGGAACCGCTGGATGTCCTCTCTGTATGTGTCCTCGTGGGTGTGCTTATTGTATCGTGTGAGACGAGAGATGAAGGTAAATGGCCGCGGGAATAAAAGGGGGACAGGCGGCATGGATTCTCGGCGCGTCCGCATGGCAGTTCTTGCAGCGGGTAACTGCATCATCGCGCCGCGCCCGGCGCAATCGCTTGCACACAAACATGCGTGATCGTGCGCCGAGCACCCAGAGGGACGCGGGTGCAGAGCGCGCCCGGCACGACGCGAGCAGAGCATGTCGTGGACGCCTGAACCGCAAGCAACCACACGCATAGAGCAGCTGTACACGCAGGAGATGGTCACCTACAAGCCGGCCGACAGTTGCGTCGCTGCATAGAGAGCGACCGTGTGGTTCCACCTCCGTCTAGTCTATAGTCTCCTTTATATTCCGTGCCATACTTTGCCCTCAAATTTAACCAACAAAATTGTTAATGCATGTTTTAGAAATTATACAATTGGAAACTATGTTCAAATACAAATCCAACTATATAATCTTTGGCGACATGCATTCGTATTTTATTAGTTAAATCATACATATAAACCAGGACGGTGGTATAGTAGGTAATTAAATCACAATTGTTTTATTAACCGTATGTGTACGTGGCCTTTTGTCCTCATCTCGCACGCACATCTCGCACGCCTTTTGTCCTACAAAACCAATTTAATGTATAAAATGTTCAAACGAACCCTGAATTATTCCAATTCTTTTACGACACAAATATAGTTGCATGTTCACTCTAGATAAAATGTCTAGCAATTCAAACACCGTCCATTGTCGCTGTGACCCCATTATGTAATTCAAATCAAGATGAAAAATCAAGTAGATCGCACATAGTTTATTATCAGCAACCGTGTGAGATGTAGTACAAAATATCTTGGAGCACCGTCGGTGTATAGTACCTCTACTGCTTATGCAAGAAGGTGCGTCGGCTAAAGTCCACAGCCGGCATCTCAAGCACACTATCTCACTCCCCAAATATCATTTCACTGTTTAATCGTCGCCAGTGAAAGATGGGCACGTGGACCCACATCGTGAGGGTAACTTCAGTGGCCCACTCCGGTGAGAGCGTGGTCGTAGCCGCCATGCGCGTGCTAAGCAGCCGCAATTTGCGACCGGGTGGAAAAGGCAACCCAAATGGCCGCTGTTGCTTCTCAGGTGGCGGCAGCAACATTTGCCTCAGGGATAGCAACTAGCGAGAGCAGCACAACAGCTATCCGTTCCGCAGCGGCGGCCTTAGCCCTGATGGAGGCCGCCTACGACCATGTCGAGGCCGCCCACGCCCAGCTCCTGGCGGTCACCGCACAAATCGAAGGAAGCTTTTCCGACAATGGTAACCCACGACCGAAGAGCTGGCAATCACCGAAAGCGTTTGAGCAGCCGTCCGTTCCTCCGCCACATACCTTGCAACGACGGAGCCCGTCCAAGCCCAGATCGCGTCCGCCCATGCCCATCTCGTGGTGGCCTTTTCCAAACAGATGGCGGGCGCGGATGATGAGATGCTTGCCGAGTATGGTGCGATGGATGCCATGGAGCCCCTTCCCCGGGAGACCGTCGGGCGCGAGCTGGACATGGAGGCAGCGGCGGAGATCGACGAGCACCAGCCGTAGTAATACTCTTTGTTTTGTTTTGTTTATTAAAGAGCGCCAATCTTTAATTTGTTAGAGTAATGTTTAGGTCAGCTAGCTCTATTTAATTGCTGAACTTGCTTGATTAAGAAGTGTGGGTGTGTTGTAGTCTCCTTTGTGTACCCAAATTATGCAATGACGTGGATGACCATTGTAACCATGGAAATTCGAACCAAAACTTTTGACGTTCAAACTCACCACACACGGGTTAAGCTATCTGAATTGTTTGTGATGTCGACATATCGTACACAATTCTGAATAAGGGACAGTGTCTGATGACACTTTGCGCGCCAGCTTTTTAGCTAAAGCGATTCCAAATTTTTGGCTTTCGCGGAAATATCTACCTCCCCGCCCCCTCCCCCTTACCAAAAGCCACATTTCCCCTCTTTCCGCCTTAGTTTCCAAGTTGAAACCTTCACTCCTTGCTTGCAGCACCGCTGCCACCTCGACGGCGACCCTCCTTCATGCTGCTCGGCCTCCTCTATCCAGGCAGGTAATTCACACCCGACCCCCATCCCCTCCTCCTTCCACATCCCACATGCCCCGGCCACCGGCGCGAGCACGACACCTTCCACCCAAATCACCGACCCATCCACCAAAAAAGCACCGGCCTAAGCCATGGTGCACGTAGTATAGCCAAGACCTCAAGGAGCATTTGGCAGCGGATAAGCAAATCGCGGCCGCACGCGCGGATGAGGTCGCGATGGCTGCCATTCGTGCCGACCCCTAGATCTCGAATGAGCACCTTGCCAACTGCTAGCTACGCCGGTTAAGCATGCTCGGTTTACCCATTGCGTGTGCTGCTCCTGCCTTTCCTTCACAAATTCTAGTGAATTGTGCTATCTAATTTCACCATGCAATCTGTTTCTCTAGTGTATATGTTCTATATGTCATGCAGTGTGGTGCTCACTTATTAACTGTTCTGTTAATTAGTTGTCATCTTCAGTAACTGTTTGGTTCAATTATGCAAATGTGATGTTCAATTCTTTAGGCTGCAATTTTGTATTGTCTTCCATGTGAGAAATAAATCGAATTTATCTTTACAAAATTGTGGGTGCATTCTATTATTGTATACCATGTGAGGAATAAATTGAATTTGGCTGTAGTAAATACATGAGAAACAAATACAATTGCTACAATTGGCTGTAGTTGACTGTTTGGTTAACTCTCCGATCTTCTATTAGGAGTATGTTATGTTGTGCAATGTGGTGCTCAGTTAGTGTTTGGTTCATTTGTTGTGGTGCTTAGTTAACTGCTTGGTTCAATTCTGCAATGCGATGTCCAATTGTCGTGGGTAGAATTTTGTATTGTTGTGCATGTGAGGAATAAATCGAATTTGGCTGCACTTAATACATGAGAAACATATACAAGTGCTATATTTCCTAGTTCTTAATCATGCTTGGTTTGGGTAAACTGGTTTTCTGTGTGGCTTCAATTAATCTGATGAATCTGCAATGTGCTTATTTTTCATCAACATATTTTACTGATAGCATGCGAACCCGTACTTAACCTGATGACTAACTACCTTATATGTGTTGCAGGGAAACAATGGGAAGCAGTGAGGTTTACAATCGAGGTTAGCACGTGCATGGTCCGTTGTCTAATAACACATTATTGTGCAGTTGTAGGAACCATTCTAATATTTTGGTTTTTAACAATTTGGTCTTGCACATGTAGGTCCTGCTGTCAGAGGTTTTGACCCACTATTTGAGCTTTTTTGCATATGGGGAAATGAGTTATCCATGAATATCAATCAAATTAAGAAACTCAGAAAGATTGTTAGGATAAAGAAATTAGCGGAAAAAACAACAAGATCTTTGTCTGCATAATGAAGAAGACATCACTTCACTACAAGATGGTACTAACTATTATACCTTGCCTTTTTTATTCCTTTGCCCCATTTCCAATATAGAGAAGATATTTATGCATATCCTTGTTTTCAGGCCTTTCCAAAGCAGTTCACTGATGATTACCTCTCAAACCACCTCTATGGTCAGGAGGCGAGGAAGGTTTTCATACAAAACCCATAGTTCAATATTGAAGTGTTCCTGAAGAGGACAAAGGACGGACGGTCAATCATCCACATGCACTGGCCTAAAGTTGCAAAGGCCTTCAACATGAATGAAGGCTCAATATTCGCCTTCCGCTTCAGCAGTTTTCCAGATGAGATGCATCTGTCTATATACCATCTATGATGCTAATTTCGAAAGGTTCTACATGTTGCATGTGGAACTTGCTACTGGTGCAGTTGTGTAACGGGGTAGCTGAGTGCTGAAGCTATATCATGTTGTACCCTGATGTATTCCAATTATGAAATTATGCTTCCTTAATATGGAAATGAAATATATTGTGTGCTTAATATGAAATGTTAATTAGATTAATAAATGGATTATGAATAATCGTATAATTAGCCTGCTAATGGCGAATTAGCCTGCTAATTGTGTCGTGCTATTGCAAACGGTTGTTGAAAAAATACCGTGGGTTATGACCTCAGCAACGCACACAATTTCTAGGAATAAACCGTGTTGGATCAATGAACAATCACACACGACTTTCTCTTGAAAACTGTTTGTATTAGGCCACTTTGCGCAAACGTTTACCACATAAAAACTGTGTGTGATGGACGCCTTTGCCACACGGTTTCTTCTATGGACCATGTGTGATACATTCAATAACGCAAACGATTTAACAAGAAAAATTGTGTGTGATGTACCTATAAACAGAAACGTTTTCCTTGGAGCGACTGTGTGGGATGTGCATACAAACGGAAATGTTTACCGGGGACTGACTGTGTGAGATGTACTTGCGACCGAAAACAATTTTGCTGTATAATTGTATTTTTTAGCTCTACTATACGATTTCCGTATTTGAGTTCTCTCCCGTCGCACACGACCTCATTTTGCCGAACGTGTGTGCTAGGAGGGCATATCCCCGACGGTTTCTGGGTTGTGTGGGAAGGACTCCCTATCACCCACACTCACTTGGCGACGGTTCCAAATACCATCGCGGAAAGGGGACCGACACGCACCAATGAATGCCAAGAAACTACTACCACTTTCATACGTGGCAGACTTAAGAAAAGACTACCTTATCAACCATTGTACATGCCCTTACCAACCAACCCTACCAAGAAACAACTACTCTACAAAGTGTCGTTATAGGCATGTTTCAACCCATGTCGCCCCTTAAGTCAATGCCTTCTATTCGACCAGCAAGTTAGGCGTTATGACTTGTGGGACCTACATGTTAGTCTGCACAAAAATCCCCGAGTGACCTCCTACCTCCGGCCCGTCCACCTAGTCATCCTCGGCCATGGGATGCAGCTACTGCCGCCGGCAGAAGGCGAGGTTAAAACCGTCGGTGGTGCGGAGCCCATCTTGCGGCAGCCCGGATGCCAGCTCCGTTCGGCGCTCGCGGCCGCTAGCTAGCCAAGATAGCTCCGTCCAGCTACTTGTCCGCAAGGTTTTCTAGCTAGATTGGCACGGCGACGCAACAGCTTGCTCGCGCGCACCGCGCTAAGGCCAGCCATCTGGCTTGAGCGAAGGCCAGCGCGGTGGCTTGCTCGCCCGTGAGTCACGCTTGGGCCAGCCTGCCAACCCGTGTGGTGGCCAGAGCGGCGTCCGGCCCGTCCGGCGGAGCGGCGGCTAACTCCCTCATCACCGGCGCCACCGACGAACACGCATCGGTACTGTTTGAAATAATGTTCAGGAAAAATCATGATTTGAGGGGGAATATAACATGATAGAATTTCAGATGTGGGTCCCTCGTGTCAATGGTCAAACAAAATGTGTTGGTTTAAGATGCCTCGTCAGGACGGACGTGTAGGCCAACCCTGTCATAAACAGGTTTAAACGAGCCTAATCGGCACTAGGTAGTAGTTTTTGGCACGGATTAAGAAATTTTCGGTATGTTTTTGCTATTTTTTGTACAATGGTTTCTTCCTAGGGCTGGTTGAAAGTGGTAGTTTTTTTGTTAAATACTCTACATATTGTAAGTAGGAGTGAAAGTTAAGCTTTGGAAGCCAATAAGAAAGGGTAGTTACATAGTGCCTATGTGTACGTGATTGAAAGTAAATATCAACCATGAGTGACTAATATCTTGATGGAAAACTTGAAACTATGGAAATACTAGCATTTTTTTGGAATGGTTGGAAATACTAGCAATGTTCACGTGTGTTGCAACGGATCATAATTAGAATAATACTTATTCACAAACTTGATTCAAAACACTCTAATTTTGATATACATATATCACTAGAGATATATTATGTTTCAATCAGAAAATATTCCTTGCTTTGTTTTGGTGAGGTGAGGGAGGGTGTGGTTGGTTTTAAGATACTAATTATGGGTTTTTCTGCAAATTGGTATAGAAGTGGGATGTTGGTGAGAAAAGGCAACAACTTACCTCACAGTCGTTAGATGTAGATCTAATGGTCAAAACTGACAGGTGGCACACACACCATCATCACCAACTTAGTCTTCTGTAGGAGTACTAGCAAGATGTTCGTGCATTGCACGGGACATCAGGATGCATATTTTTATAGAACACTTGTTGTGATTGACCCATGCAGGAGTAATCCCATGTGTAAAAACTAATGATATCTCAAGAAAGAGGAGATAAGGTGAAGAGGAGTGGGGCATGGTGGTGATTGGTGGTCGGACTGAGCGGAGGCAAGGGGATGGACAATGCCGGTAGCGGCCACCAGGCCAGTTCGTTCTAGAGGCTTCCTTTTTTAATTTCTCAACAATGAGGTTGTTGGAGATAAGGATGAACGAGGGAAGGCCTTGTCTGTAAATGTGGAGATACGTGTGGGTATCTTTTAGTTTAATTTCCATCCGTCAGATATAGATCGGACGGTCTATTGCAAGATGGCACGCATACCATCATCACTAACTCGGTTTTTTTATAAGAGAAGAAATATAAGTATGGAGATACAAACGTATTATTGGTACTTGTTTCTGTAAACTAGGATATACATTCTATTCAACAGCTCAGCATGTGGGGCCTTCGCACAATGACTTCTCGACTGTGTAAAACAAAGGTTTTCCCGTCGCCGATAAGGAGGGGGTGACGGCGGCACGCTTTCGGCTTGCTCTAGTCCTAGTAGTCATACTAGGTGGTCTACACACGTGTAGATTTATTCTTTTTCATGTCTCGTGTTCGCCGTACTGCCACGACTGTTGATGAATAGACGGTAAGTTATTCACGAGGAAACCCTTGTTGAGTGTGTTTGCGAGAGAGAGAGAGAGAGAGAGTGCGTGTGTGATATGTCTAGAGATTGAGGCAATGATAAGAGATTCTTTGTGTCTATGTGTGTGGAGGATAGAGAGAGACATGTACATGGGGCTTTGTGTTGTATAACGTGGAGACACATAAACATAATTAATGAGTGAGTGTGTGAGATACACATGCGGACATGGGGAGAGATGTGTGAGTCAGAGAGATGGAGAATTTTGGTGTGCATCTAAGCTAGAGGGGGGATATATACATATCTAGAGTTGTAGAGAATATGCAAGGGTGTGTGTCTTAAAAGAGGGATCCAGATAGCTAGATGGGTGTTTGTGCGTGTCTATGTGTGTTTGTGCACGCGTTTGTGTGTGAGAGGGAGTGTGTGTATGTGGAGTAGAGAGACCACTAATGATGTAAACCTAGTATAAGGGAAGTGGGAATGGTGTGACATGTGTGTCAAAGAGAGACAAAGTGTCGGTGCGAAATGACACCTATGGGGTCACAGGGATCCCTTCTACAGTTGGCGGGTGTCGGTGTCAAAACCGGCGGATCTCGGGTAGGGGGTCCCGAACTGTGCGTCTAGGATCGATGGTAATAGGAGACGGGGGACACAATGTTTTACCCAGGTTCGGGCCCTCCTATGGAGGTAATACCCTATGTCCTGCTTGATTGATCTTGATGAATATGAGTATTACAAGAGTTGATCTACCACGAGATCATAATGGCTAAACCCTAGAGGTCTAGCTTGTATGGCTATGATAACGAATATCTCTACCCCTCCGGACTAAGTCCCCCGGTTTATATAGACACCGGGAGGATCTAAGGTTACATAAGGTCGGTTACAAAGAAAGTATTCTACATATTTGGTCGCCAAGCATGCCTTCCCTGTCAAGGAGAGTCCCATCCAGACACGAGTGCAGTCTTCGGTCTTCGTATCTTCACAGCCCATCAGTCCGACCCATGGCTAACAGGCCGGACGCCCGAGGACCCCTTAGTCTAGGACTCCCTCAGTAGCCCATGAACCTGGCTTCAATGACAAGGTATCCTGCGCGTAGATCTGTCTTCGACATTGAAGGCGGGTTCCTCCTTCCGAACTCCAAGATAGTCTTCGAACGTATTGATCGTGTCCGGACCTGTAACACACACACCACACACAGTCGTAGAGAATATAATAATCCACGATTCCAATCCGCTGACAACTTTTTACAACACGACATCACATCTGCCCGGTCATTTCGAACCATTTTTCGTCTTTCTCTCCATGTTTCGAGACACGGTTGTTATTGGCATGTCTTGTCAAAGTAGAGATCATGTCCCTTTATTGCGGGATTTTCATGAATGCGGGCATGGGTAACACAACCGTGCCATTTACACAGCCCTTGGGAATAGGCGAGTTTTAAGGTGAGTGGGGACGTGTTCGATATTCACTGCCTTTATAAGGGGATAAGGATTCCCCCTTCTTCTCCCACGCCTTCTATCTTCCTCTACCCTTCCACTCTTGAGCTCAAGCGCCCAAGTTCTCATCTTCTTCCCACTCAAGCTAGCACTCAGGCATGTCTGGATCCGGAGGCCAAGGCAAGTGGATGGTCTCCTCCGTCAAGGAGAAAGACATTACTAAGCTTCGGGCGACCGGGTACTTGGTGAAGGAAATCGCCCACCGTCTTCCAGCCCAGGGGCAAGTCATCCCCACGCCGAAGCCCAACGAGAGGGAGGTATTCATCCCTCATTTCCTCCGCGGGCTAGGGTTTCCACTCCACCCCTTCGTCCGTGGGCTGATGTATTATTATGGGATAGACTTCCATGATCTATCCCCGAACTCCTTCCTCAACATCTCGGCATTCATCGCCGTGTGTGAGGCCTTCCTCCACATCCAACCCCACTTCGGGCTGTGTCTCAAGGTCTTCAACCTGAAGCCGAAGGTGGTGGATGGCCAGCATGCGGAGTGCGGAGGAGCCATGGTGAGTAAGCTGACCAATGTCTCTTGGCCGAATGACACTTTAGTGGAGACTGTCAAGGAATGGCAGAAACAATGGTTCTACATCACAGAACCCCGCGGCACAAACTGGGCCACCACTGCTAAATTTAACTCTGGCGCTCCTATGCGACTCACCTCCTGGGTCGAGAAGAGCTCGAACTGGTGTTCGCCAGATGAGCTGATAGCGCTGCAGACGCGCGTTCAAAGTATGGTGGACAAGGACATCAAGCTTGTCGCTATAATCCAGGTGATGCTAGTTCGTCGGGTTCTCCCGTGCCAAAGCCGAAGCCGCCCTCTATGGGAGTTCAATCCAAAGAAGCACCATACCATGAAGAGGCTCTTCGAAACTACGCACGAAGATGCCTGGAAGTTGCTCTTCAAGGGCTGCGAGACACCGCCGGCCATAGATTCGAACCATGGGCACGACATCAACCACCTCGCCAACGAGGTATGTTATTTTTAACACATCCCCTACTTGGTTGTTTCAGGGATGATATCTAAGCTATTATTATCATTGCTTCATCTGGACTGGATGGAGAGGGTGAAGAAGATCTAGTGTCCAGCTCCGCTGCCTGAAGAACCAGTCATTCCGCGTTTAGCGAAGATGCTGGTGCCGATGCCCTATATGACGCCGGTGAAGAAGGCCACGGGGAAGGCCATGGCGGTCCGGAGTGGCCCCCACCGCAAGGGCGCTTCGGATGCGACGTCCGAAGACAAGACCCATTCCTATGTCGCCAAAGACGATGACGATGATGATGAGGAGGAGGAGACTGATTCTCCCCCTGATGGGCGGAGGAAGAAGAGGGCGGCCTCCAAAATTCTGGAGGCGGAGGCACCCAAGAAGTAGGAAGGCCCGCTCGCGGGCAGCTTCGCATGGGACGTCGACAGCAATCCGGAGCGACATCCCCGCACTAAGCCTCGGGCCCCATCGGATGTGCTAAGACTCGTATATGCCTATAAATCTAACATCTCCTCTTTCCCATATTGACATGATTAATGATGCTATTGTAGTCCGGCCCACGACAGCTCCCAGCGATCCTCATCAAGAGGCTCGTTGGACTTAAAGGAGATGGCCAACGAGACACCGCCGACCGCTTACTCTCCCAAGGCCAAGGGAGACGTCGAGGTGCTGTCCCGAAGAACCTTCCCAGGCCAGGGAGAGGTTCGAGAGGCCGTCAAGGCGGCGCCAGAGGGCGATACCTCAGCCGCCGGACACATGGGGGAACAAGCCCCCATGGAGACTGACGATGGGGGCCGTACTCAATTCGGCCCCCCTCTGAGCACAGATCCGGAGACCCATACGGCCCCAGAGTCCGACAAGCAGCCTCCATCAAGAGAAGGAGGCATGCCCATCCCACCGGGGACCTCTGTCCAACCAGAGGCGTCGGATAATCTATTGGAAGTGCTACGAGGTGCTTCCATTGTGGAAGAACACCGTATCCTTATGGGTACGGTGATTGAGAAGGTTCAGTCCGTCAAGAGTGGACTGACCGAAGCCTGCAGCAGCCCGCTGACAGGTTTTGAGGTAAGTGGCATTTAACTAATAAAATCTCCACATAGACAGTAGCCCCTAAGACACTGTCTGATGTTCGGAAAGAAAACCGGACAGAGGATCAATTGAATTTCACAGGAAACTAACCAAGTGTGTTTGATGTGAATAAGCAAGCGTCACTGCTGGATGCGACTTCTCATACTCCCGAAGTCTGCGAACTAAAGCAGAAACTAGAGCGGGCCGAAGAAGAGCTTGGCCAGGTGAGGAAGCAGCTGGAAGACCAGCAAGGTATGCAATGGCTCGCTATATATTCAGAAAGAGTAAATGATGTATACTGACCGTAGTGTCATTATATGTGTAGGGGTGATGACCGAGGTCGCGGCCCTGAAAGAGGCCCTAGCAGAAGCCGAGGGGAAAGCTGTCAAGGAGCAGGCCGCTCGCAAGAAGCTAAAGGCCCGGCTGAACAAGGTCCAGCAAGAGCTCTAGGATGCAGTGAAGAAGTATGAGACCCTGGAGGGCGAAGTTTCGGCTCGAGAGACCAAACTCTCCAAGGTTCGTCAAAGCGTGGAAGCGGCCCGGGTTGAAGCCCAGGGTGCCCTCCAGGAGATCCAAGAGGCCATGAAGATCGCGGCGGGTAAGGCATTTAGTATGCAAAGCAAATATATAAAGAAGAAGTATTTCTTACTAACCCGGATTCGGAGTTCTCCAGGAGCCTTCGCAGATCTACCGCGCAGTGTGCCCATCGCCGCGGAGTTCTTTCGAGCCAAAGAAGGGAGCTCCATGGACAAATGGTTCTGGTCGCAGTATCTTGCACCAGAGCATCCCGTGCCCTTCACCGATCAGCTGAAACAACTGGTGGAGCTGCATAGGGTGGCCGAACTGGCCATGAATGATTTGATAATCCGGCTATGGCCAGCCGAAGCTATGCCCGACAGCTACTTCGGACTCGTGAAGCGGCTGGTGGACGCCTGTCCTCGGCTGGACATCGTCAAGCGATCGGCCTGCATTGAAGGTGCGCGCATGGCCTTCACCCGCTGCAAAATGTGGTGGGCGAAGATGGACGCCGTCAAGCTGACCAAGGGGGCGCTGGAGGGCAAGGAGCACTTGTAACACCCACGATGCGACTATATCTCCCACGTGTTGGAGCATGACTTAGAGGCATAACCGCATTGTAGGCAATGTCGCAAGAGGGGTAATCTTTACACATCCCATGTACTGAATAAGAAAGAGGTACATAGTTGGCTTACAATCGCCACTTCACACAATACATAAATATAACATTACAATCATCCAGTTACAATCAAGGTCTCACTACGGAACCAAAATAAAGACAACCCAAATGCATAAGATCCTCGATCGCCCCATCTGGGCTCCACTACTGATCGTCTGGAAAGGAAACGTAGTATCGTCCTGAGTCCTCATCGAACTCCCACTTGAGCTCAGTCGTATCTCCTGGAATGGTATCATCGGCACCTGCATCTGGTTTTGGAAGTAATCTGTGAGTCACAGGGACTCAACAATCTCACACCCTCGCGATCAAGACTATTTAAGCTTAAGGGTAGGTAAAAGGTATGAGGTGGAGCTGCAGCAAGCACTAGCATATATGGTGGCTAACATACACAAATGAGAGCGAGAAGAGAAGGCGAAGCACGTTCAAGAAACTATGATCAAGAAGTGATCCTAGCACTACTTACATTCAAGCATAACCCGAGACCGTGTTCTCTTCCCGGACCCCGCCGAAAAGAGACCATCACGGCTACACACGCTGTTGATCCATTTTAATTAAGTTAAGTTTCAAGTTCTCTACAATCGGACATTAACAAATTCCCATCTGCCCATAACCACGGGCACGGCTTCGAAAGTTCAAATCCCTTTAGGGGTTTCCCAACTTAGCCCATCACAAGCTCTCAGGGTCAACGAAGGATATTCCTTCTCCCAAGACGACCCGATCAGACTCGGAATCCCGGTTACAAGACATGTCGACAATGGTGAAACTAAACCAGCAAAGCCACCCGAATGTGCCGACAAATCCCGATAGGAGCTGCACATATCTCGTTCTCAGGGCACACCGGATGAGACATCCTATGAGTAAAACCAACCATCAAGTTGCCCCGAGGTGGCCCCGCAGTCTACTTGGTTCGTAGCAACACTCAGAGGAGCACTGGCCCGGGGGGGGGGGAGGGGGTTAAAATAAATATGACCCTTGAGTCCGCGGAACCCAAGGGAAAAAAGGCTAGGTGGAGAATGGTAAAACCAAGGTTGGGCCTTGCTGGAGGAGTTTTATTCAAGGCGAACTGTCACGGGGTTCCCATTATTACCCAACCGCGTAAGGAACGCAAAATCAAGGAACATAACACCGGTATGATGGAAACTAGGGTGGCAAGAGTGGAACAAAACACTAGGCATAAGGCCGAGCCTTCCACCCTTTACCAAGTATATAGATGCATTAAAGTAAATAAGATATAATAGTGATATCCCAACAATAAACATGTTCCAACAGGGAACAAACTCCAATCTTCACCTGCAACTAACAACGCTATAAGAGGGGCTGAGCAAAACGGTAACATAGCCAAACAACGGTTTGCTAGGACAAGGTGGGTTAGAGGTTGACATGGCAATGAGGGAGGCATGATATAGCATGTGGTAGGTATCGAGTCATAGGCATAGCAATAGAGCGAGCAACTAGCAAGCAAAGATAGAAGTGATTTCGGGGGTATGGTCATCTTGCCTGCAAAGTTCTCCGAGTTGACGTAAGCTTGATCCTCGTAAGAGTTCTCAACGGGTTCCTTGATCACGTACTCATCTCCCGGCTCTACCCAAAGCAAGAACACAAGCAAAGGGAGACACAATCAACCACGTGCAATGCATATGCATGCTTCAGAAGGGAATGATTGAACTAGGCCTCAACTTGGAAAACCAAGAGTGTCGCTGGAAAGATGAGTTGATTTTGGTCGAAATTGATATAAAGATCACCGGAATCAGATGCACGGTTTGCAAAAGGCAAGCAAAACAATAATGGCACCAATGTGCAATTAACAACACAAAGCCATCTAAAACGCATCAACAAACTAAGCTACTGCACTCTAACATAGCAACAAAGCACATGGCAGTGATCCACTGAAGATTCTTGACAAAAGATGAACACTGAGCTATGACTAATTCACACAATAGCAGGTTCAAACAAGCAAGGCAAAAGTGCAAAAGATATCAGGTTCACAGACTTGGTGAAAATAACATGTCAGGATTTAACATCAGGAAGCAATGTTTAGAGCAAAATAACAACATGCTACAGGAACATATCATGGCAAAGCAAGGCATGGAATGAAACTACTCAAAGCATATAACAAAAGTACCTTACTGACCATAAGCCAAAAAGGATCAGAAGATAGAATGGCAACCATGTAAACATAGCACGTTTTGTTAACAGATTCAGACTTAGCAGAAAACTGGACATGTCAAAAACAGAGTTACATAGGCATGTTTGCGAGCTCGAATCACTCACCACAACACATTGCATGACAAACTAAGCATACACCCAGCAAGAAGACATGTTAAAGTAACTAACCATGGCAAGAACAACCTCATATAATGCATGGATCAACTACAACAACCTCGGCAAAATTGATTAACATGTAAACAATCTGCCAGGAACATTTTATAGCAAAAGTAGAGCAAGATTGAGTCATGCTAGGATGCTCCGTAATAGCAAACAAAGACATGGATGGATAAAGCATAACAATATCTCAAAATCATCCTTACTGAACATGCTCAAAAGAGGCATGGATCACTCTTTAGCAACATGAATACATGGCATACAAATATCATCAGGGAAAATGACTTGGAAGAATTATAAGTCCCTGAAATCAGCAACATAATGAGAGCTACTTTGCATGCTTGTGCTAGTAACCACAATGATCACAAAATACATGGCATACACCCCTGTAAAGATGGCATGACATAGCCCAAAACACATGTAGGGCTCAAGTTCATAGGAAGCACAAATTAAACATGGCAAAAATGACAAATGTCCATAATCTGACAAGAAACAGAAACTAACATTACATAGCACTCTTGCAACAACATTTAGGGCATCAAGATGAACTCAAATGAACATGGTGCAATGGAATGAAATGAAGAGCACATCCAGACGAACAATTTGATATGCTACATGTGCGAAATGGAGCTACGGATGATGAGATATGACGCGATGAACAATACTAAAAATATGGAAAACTGGGGACTTAGAGAAAGGCAAAAGTCAACCCTCTCCTCTCAGATCCAGATCTGAGGAACGGATCTCTAAGTTGGCCGGAATAGTAGCTCGCCGGAGTCGCTCGAGGTGGCCGGAGGGGATAGGGAAGAAGCTCGCCGGCGTGGGGACTTGCCGGATCCGGTGAGGGGCGGCGGAGGAGGAGCGGGGTCGCCGGGGCTCACTGGCGACGAGGGCAGGACGAGGCGGTGGTTGGACGTCGTGGCGGCGCGGCGAGTCGGCGGGGAGGCGGCGGCGAAGGCTCGGGCGCGGGCGGCGTAGGGGAGCGGGCTCGCGGGGGCCGGCGTCGGGCCTGGCGGGCCGGGCAGCGGGGAGGCGCGGCGATGGCCACGTGACGGCTTGCGGTTCGTCGGTGGTGGTGGCGCGGACGTGTCCGGCCCGATCGGACGCGTCTGGCGGCAGGAGGAGGAAGAGGCTAGGGTTAGGGGTGGATTTGATCCGAGATTTTGGAGGGGTAGGCCTATTTATACATAGAAGGAGCTAGGAGATTCCAAATGGAGCATGGTTTTCGGCCACGCGATCGTGATCGAACGACCGAGAGGATGGAGGAGGTTTAGCTGGGTTTTGGGCCACTTAGGAGAGGTGTTGGGCTGCAACACACACGAGGCCTTTACGGTTCCTCGGTTAACCGTTCAATATGAAATGAAGTCCAAATGGCACGAAACTTGACAGGCGGTCTACCGGTAGTAACCCAAGGCCGCTTGGCAAATCTCGGTCCAATCCGAGAACGTTTAACACCCGCACACGAAAAAGGCCAAAGGGGACACCGGAGGACATAGGAGTGCCGGAATGCAAAACAGACAACGGGGAAAATGCTCTGATGCATGAGACGAACACGTATGCAAATGCGATGCACATGATGACATGATATGAGATGCATGACATGGGCAAAAAGCAAAACGGAGACAAAACCCAACCACGAGGGAATATCATAACTTAGTGCCAGAAATGGCAAGAGTTGGAATACAAATATTGCAGTTACATACGGGGCGTTACAACACTCCACCACTACGAAAGGATCTCGTCCCGAGATCTAGGACTGGAAAAACTCTGGATATTCGGAACGGAGGTGGTCCTCACGTTCCCAGGTGGCTTCACGGTCGGAATGATGTGACCACTTCACTTTCAGGAATTTGATAGACTTGTTGCGAGTCTTGCGCTCAGTTTCTTCAAGAATAGCAACGGGATGCTCATGATAAGACATGGCTTCTTGTAGATTAATCCCTTCAAAGTTGATGGTGCGGTCAGGAGTCTTGAAACACTTGAGGAGCTGAGACACGTGAAACACGTCGTGCACGTTTGCAAAGTTGGATGGAAGCTCAAGTTGATAGGCGAGATCGCCTCTTTTGCCAATGATCTTAAAAGGACCCACATATCTTGGGGCAAGCTTCCCTTTGATACCGAAACGACGAGTACCTTTCATTGGAGAGACGTGGAGGTAGACATGGTCTCCGATCTCGAAAGCCAAGTCACGATGCTTGCTATCATAGTAACTCCTCTGGCGCGATTGCGCAGCTTTGAGATTTTCACGAATGACTTTGCACATTTCTTCAGCCTCTATGATCAAGTCATTGCAAAGAAGTTGGCGTTCACCAGTCTCTGACCAGTTAAGAGGAGTATGACACTTTATGTCATAGAGAATCTCGAATGGGGCCTTACCCGAACTCGCTTGGAAGCTTTTGTTGTAGGAGAACTCGGCATATGGAAGACAATCTTCCCACTTTATACCGAAAGAAATGACACATGCCCTGAGCATATATTCAAGAATTTGATTGACTCGCTCGACTTGTCTACTAGTTTGAGGATGAAAGGCTGTGCTGAAGCGAATGTTGGTGTCCATGGCCTTCTAAAAAGAATCCCAGAACTTAGAGGTAAAGATGCTTCCACGATCTGAAGATATCAACTGCGGAATGCCATGCAAGGAGACAATCCTGGAGGTATATAGCTCTACCAACTGAGCTGCTATGATAGATTCTTTGATAGGAAGAAAATGAGCCACTTTAGTGAGCTTGTCGATGACAACGAAGATAGCATCATTGCCACGCTTGGACTTGGGAAATCCAGTCACAAAGTCCATCTCAATATGATCAAACTTCCATTCTGGAATGACAAGAGGTTGGAGGAGACCAGCTGACCGTTGGTGTTCTGCTTTCACTCTTCTGCAGACATCACATTCATTCACGAACTGAGCAATCTCGCGCTTCATTCGAGTCCACCAATACGAGTGCTTGAGGTCATGGTACATCTTTGTACTTCCAGGATGAATAGACAGGAGTGAATTGTGAGCCTTGTTCATAATGAATTTATGAAGGTCACCCTTAGGAACAACAATGCGATCCTCGAAGAATAGAGTATCTTTGTCATCAAGGCGATAGCACTTGTACTTGGGTTGGCTCTTGGCAATCCTAATCTTCACCTTCTTCACCATAGCATCAAGAAGTTGAGCCTCACGAATCTGATCTTCCAAAGTAGGAGAGACTTGGAGGTTGGCAAGGAATCCTTGATGAACAACTTGGAGATTAAGTTTGCGGAAAGTTTCACAAAGATTCGGTTGGTAGGGCTTGAGAATCAAACTGTTGTAGTAAGCCTTCCTGCTCAAAGCGTCAGCAATGACATTGGCCTTGCCTGGAGTATATTCAATACTCGGATTATACTCTTGAATCATCTCGACCCAACGAGTCTGCCTGAGGTTGAGGTTGGGCTGAGTGAAGATGTACTTGAGACTCTTATGATTAGTGAAGATGTCCACTTTTCTTCCCAACAAGAGATGTCTCCATGTTAAAAGAGCATGGACAACTGCAGCCAACTCGAGGTCATGAGTGGGGTAGTTCTTTTCGTTGGGCTTCTACTGGCGAGAGGTATATGCCACAACTTTCTTCTCTTGCATCAACATAGCACCGAGACCTTGCAGGGAAGCATCACAGAAAACCTCGAATGGTTTGGATTCATCAGGAGGAGTCAGAACTGGAGCTGTGACTAACTTCTCTTTGAGGGTGTTTAAAGCGATGTCACATTCAGGCGTCTAGACATACTTCACATGATTCTTGAGGAGGTTGGAAAGAGGCTTCACGATCTTAGAGAAATTCTCAACGAACCTTCGACAATAGCTTGCGAGCCCAAGGAAACTGCGGAGTTGCTTCACATTCTGAGGCGGTTCCCAATTCACAATTGCAGACACCTTCTCAGGATTAACAGCTATGCCCTTGGCGGAGATGATATGCCCAAGGTAGAGAACCTCATCGAGCTAAAACTCGCACTGTGAAAACTTCGCATAGAACTGATGTTCTCTGAGTTTGTCCAGCACCAATCTCAAGTGCTTGGCATGATCCTCCTTGTTCTTGGAAAAGACTAGAATGTCATCAAGATAGACCAAGATGAAGTCATTTGTGTATGGGTTGAAGATGAAGTTCATCATGCGAGAGAATGTTGGAGGAGCGTTGACAAGGCCGAAAGACATGGCAGTGTATTCATATGAACCATAGCTTGTTCTGAATGCTATCTTGGGGATGTCTTGTTCACGAATGCGAATCTGATGATAGCCCATACGGAGGTCAAGCTTGGAGAATATTTGAGCACCCTTGAGTTGCTCGAAAAGCTCATTGATGTTGGGAAGTGGGTACTTGTTCTTTATGGTCTTCTTGTTCAATGGACGGTAGTCGACACAAAGTCGGTCCGTTCCATCCTTCTTCTTGACAAAAAGAACACCACAACCCCATGGAGAAGAACTTGATCGGATGAGACCCATACGCTCTTGTTCATCGAGTTGTTTCTTCAGCTCCTTCAACTCTTTCGGTCCAAGCTTGTAAGGACGTTTGCAAATAGGTTCCGTGCCAGGCTCAAGATCGATGACGAATTCAACTGACCAGTGATGAGGCATTCCTGGAAGCTCTTCTGGAAAGACGTCTTGATATTCACAAACGATTGGAATCTGAGAGATGGCATCCAACTCGCCCTTCTCATTGAGAGAAAACAGTCGAATGGTATCATCACGAGCGGCAAAGACGATCACATCCTCAGACGAGTGTGTCAATTGAATTTGCCTGGCAGCACAATCAAGCTGAGCCTTGTGCTTAGAAAGCCAGTCCATTCCGAGAATTAAATCAATATCCGAGTTACCAAGGACCACTGAAGAGGACAAAAATTTACAGTCTCCAAACTGAACAGAGACATCGGGAGCAACCAAACTAGAAGTCATAAGCTTTCCGGGAGAAACAACCTGCATGAATTTGGACAAAACCTCTGTGTCAACATTGTGCTTCGATGCAAAAGGGAATGACATGAAAGAATGTGATGCACCAATATCAAAAAGAACTCTTGCAGGAATATCGTTAACATGAAGGTTACCCATGATCACTTCTGATGAGTCCTCTGCCTAAGCTGCGTTCATCATGTTGACCTTTGCAAACTTGGGATTATGCTTGACCACTACATTGCTAGCAGATCTCATAGGAGGAGGAGGAGGAAGACGCCTCTGGTTGAAGCATTTGTTTGCATAGTAACCCTTCTGCTGACACTTGTTGCACGTGACCTCTGAGAGCGGCCGGTGATACGAAGCACTTGATCTTGGAGCATGAGACGAAGCCTTGTTCTGAAAGCCTGGGTTGGGTGGGTGGGAAGATCCATTGCCACCTTTACTCTTCTGCTGATAAGGCTGACGGAACGGAGGAGGAGGAGGCAAACAATACTTTTGCTGCTTAGTTGTCACTTGAGTTGAGGAAGAAGGAGTTGCATCCCTGACTCTCTTCTTGGAAGCATTGCACTTGAGCTGAGAAGTCTCTTGCTTTAGTGCCATATTGTAGAACTCATCATACTTTCCCGGCTCAAAAAGCACACGAGCTTGTTGCAGATCTTCCCTGAGGCCACCTCTGAACTAATAAATCATGCTCTTCTCGTCAGGGACGTCTTTCTTGGCGAAGCGAGCGAGCTTCTGTTGCGGAACTCCTACTTCTCTTACAAGGCTCCTTCCTAACATCTTGTACTTAGAAATCCTCAATCTTATCTTCATTGCACCCTCTCTGCAAGGTGACACAAACTAGTTACTCATCTCCTTGGAAGATAAATATGCATACTTTCCAGTCTGTGAACACAAAAAGAATGAGATTATAACAAAACAACACCATATAATGAAACATGCCGCATCTCTTGCACTTGCACACAATGAAATGAGCATTTACTATGTCTGCACTATGGAAAAACTAGGCATACCTTCGAACTGGATCTCCAGGTACTCTTGGAGAGCCTACTATAGTGTACAACCAAACCTTTATGTCACCTATGAGTTAGACAAGGCCCCACTACAGCAGCCCTTAGTGTTTAAATCATTGACAAGCTCTGTTAGAGTGTTAGGTCAAGAACAACAAGTAATCAAAGCAAACAGTCCTAGTATGGCTGGCTGATGCAAACAAGCAATTGAACAGATGTGTGAGCAAATCTTACATATCAAGTAAAGAAGCAAAGAAGGAGGCTTAAAGACCAATACTTAACTGACCAAATTTAAGGGGCATTTAAACATCATGTGCAACGTATGAACTAACATAAACATTGCATATTCCAGATTCTACAATGGAATGCACATGTATTATGTTATGCCATGTATGTTGATGCCTAAATGTACAGATAGCAGGCATGAGTGATTCATCATTGCACGCACAATTGAATTGCAGGTTAAGGGCCAGTTCGATTCCGCCTTTTCAGGGCATATTATCAAAATAAGCCATAAAAGATGTAAAGAAGTCATTTTGAGTTATGGGCTTGGGCTTAACTAATTTCGCTTTGGAGGGGGGGGTGTTTCGGGTAGAACCTTACTAAAAATTGAAGGGAAGGGGAATAGTGAAATGACTCTGTTGTCTGCCTATATTATACTCAAAATGCAACTGTTGACGCCCGTGTCACACCTGACCCTCAAGTAGAAACAAACACGCAAGCATTCATTGCCCTGCCCGCTTGCATCTCCTCTCCCCTTTCCCTCTACCTCGATCCCCTGCCTGCAGCACTAGGGTTCCTCCAGCGAGCCGTCGCCACTGGTCCCATCTGGCCTGGTCCTGGACGATGCTATGTCCAGCTAGGCTACATGTCCGGCGGGTAGGGGCAATTCTCCCTGGCTGCTCCTCCCTCTTGCGCCGCCCCTCATTCTCATTGTCTCCAGCAGCTGCTCCACTGTGGTTCGTCCAACGCACTACTCCGGCGGGCGCTGCACAACTACGGCTGATGCCACACTATGGCAGAAGGCACCTTATTCCCCCTCCCCTCCTCCCAGGCCATGGCCTTGAGGTGCTGTTGAAGGATGAGCTCATCCAACAAGGTGAGGATCTCCTCTGATTTTTTGCCAAATTTTCATTCTAATCCACTATACAATGAATTGCTATGAGCTGCTTCTGCTACTGCTATATGATGCATTGCTATGAGCTGCTCCTACTGCTGCTATATGATGAATTGCTATGAGCTGCTGCTGCTATATGATGAGTTGCTATGAGTTGCTGCTGCTGCTATATTATGAGTTGCTACAAGCTGCTCCTGCTGCTGCTATATGATGAATTGCTATGAGCTGCTCCTGCTGCTGGTATATGATGAATTGCTATGAGCTACTGCTGGTATATGATGAATTGCAGACTGCTGCTGCTGTATGATGAGTTGCTATGAGCTGCTGCTGCTACTATATGATGCTTTCAGGTGGTGCTGCTATACGATAATAACCAGCCACTTGGACCATCGAATTTCAATAAATAATTGTTCTTCATTTAAATGTGGGTCATGCGTTCTTCGTTTAAATTAGGCAATGGGATCTCTATGGAAAACATTAACCAAAGTAGATTGTGCCAAGTAGATGGTATCTTTGTATTTGCATTTTGAGCAAATAGTGATGGTCTGTTTTCCTATCATATTAATTACTGCACTGGGTTCAATTTGTGATGTTTGCAAGTCAAATTAATTTCCATATGGGCAGCAAAATGAAAAAAAATATAATGCAATCTAGACTTTCCACTGATCATACCAAAGATAAGCTGAAAACACAATGAAAAGAACTGGTTGGCTTATTACATGGAGCTTATATTCACATGTGCTTATTTTCTTAGGATAACTCGTGATAACTGTCCCTAAGAAATTTGGCTAATAGAACTGGCATACAAATAACATGTCACGATGATTGCAATGGAGGAGTGATGTACCATAGCACACTGTATAGGCTCACCGATGCCTCTCCTTTTTTTGCGATGTTCCATGAAATTGCCACATACATCTTGTACTTTTTCATTGTGTAACCCTATATGCAAGTTGACATGGCTAATTTCAGACATATCTACATGATACTGCATTGCATATCCCTTGCGCATATTTAAACCACCAATTAACGATTGTGTGTGTACCATAAACTAGCCATGACTCTGTATGCTGGACTAGCAGGCACTCTAAGGGAGCCTATTGTAGTGCACTCGAATTCCTACATGCCACCTACGATTTTGTGTAATGTACTGCCCCTGTTCCTAAATATAAGTCTTTGTAGAGATTCTAGTATGGACCACATACAGATGTATATAGATGCATTTTCGAGTGTAGATTCACTCATTTTGCTCCGTATGTAGCCTATAGTGGAATCTCTAGAAAGACTTATATTTAGGAACGGAGGTACGAGGTAGTATCATGTATGACATCTACATATCTAATTTAGCAGCCAATAGTAGAAATCATTGTCTGCACATAGGGATTACTGGTCGAAAATCCTAGCAAAGCATGCTGGCAGGCACAGAACAATACAAGAGAGAGACGCGCTTACAAGATCATAGCAATGCCTCAATCCAGGATCTTGGTTGGCCAAGCTGTTAGATCCAGAAGAAACATCATCCTTGTAGTTTTTGCCAGCTGCATAACAGGTAACAGTGACTGGTTAGTATATTTGAAGTACATCGGGTAGGTGATGTTGGACGGGTTTAAAGGTGACAAGTACCTAGGCCGTGGCAGGTGCTTGGCATCTCTCCTGACGGTGGGAATCAGGTTAGAAACGTCGAGGGTGATGACGCTGCGCTGGCTATCGGGGGTCCGATAAGGAGATCTAGAACCGTCGAGTAGAGTGTTTGTGGAGCGGCTCCGGTAGGGTGGACTACGGTGTGGGCGAAGCGGATCTGTGGCCATGGATGAGGGTGTAGGTGAAGCTGCTCCCGTGGTTGGGTTAAGAATGGTGTCGACGACGCGGATCTGCGGCCATGGACGGGGCATCAGAAGCTGCTCCGGTGGTTGGGTTAAGGATGGTGTCGACGATGCGGATCTGCGGCCGTGGACGGGGCGTCAGAAGCTACTCTAGTGGTTGGGTTAAGGGTGGTGTCGACGATGCGGATCTGCGGCCATGGATGGGGCGTCAGAAGCTGCTCCGGTAGGTTGGATGAGGGTGCGAGGAAGCGGATCTGAGGCCATGGACTTGTGAGTTGGCAAAGCGGCCCCGGTAAGGTTGAGAATGGTATAGGCGAAGCTACTCCGGTAGGGTTGACGATGGTGTCGGCAAAGCGGCTCCGGTAGGGTCGAGGAAGGTGTTGGCGAAGCGGCTCCAGTAGGGTTGAGGAAGGTGTCGGCGAAGAGGATCAGAGGCCGTCGATGGGGGCGTCGGTGGGGCGGCTCTGGGGGGTGTGGACGAAGCGTCTCCAGTGGGGAGTACGAATGAGCCGCTGCAGATGCGCGGCGGTTGACGAGAGTACCGGCGAAGCAGATCCGGTGCCGTGGACAAGGCCGGCACTGAATGGGGTGTGGTACAGTGGTGGATGAGCAGTCTACTTGTTTCTAGGGGAGGTGGGAGGGGTAGATACAACCGGAGAAGTAGATCCGGCGAGGTGGACGCCGCTGGCAGTGAATGGGCTATGGTACGCCGGTGGATGAGCAGTCTAGGGTTTCGAGAGGGGAGGGGAGAAAGGGCGATGAAGTACGGATGGCGTGATGTAAGATGCTCTGGTGTTGTGGAGTTAGTCCTTTTTGCGGGAGGGGAGAGGAAATGGGGGTGCCGTGTAGTGAGGGAACCGATAGTTACCAAAGCAGCCCCGACCTATCATGTAGATGAGGGCGGTAATGTAACTGTTGGTCTTCGTGCACAAAGGACAAAAGGGGGATTTCGCATGCTAAAGACTAAGGTGGTGGAAATTTTAGAAGGAGGCGGGAGATTTTTCCGCCCGTGGGATCGTTCATATCCAGTTTCAACTAATTTTGGACCGTGCTAGCGGGAAGGTCATGCTAGACTGTGTACACGGGGCACGCGTCAGCAGTTAATAACTGGTGTGAAGTGCACCCCAGAAAAAAAGACAATAACTCGGGATGATGCGCCGATAACTTGAACGTTCACACGGGCGCGGCCAATCGTACGGGTGTAGTGGCACGTTCACAAAAAAGGGATCAAATGCTCAGCCTATGTATTTCTCGTGTAAATAGATAATTTAGTGCCATTGGTTATTTACTTTAAACATAATGCAGTGACGTGTTAGTGTAGAGGCGCCCAAAAAGAAATGGATATTGTAGTCAACTACTTAAAAGTGTTACCTCATATGATTACATAGCCTCCAATTCATAAATTGCGTACCCGTTGAATTCATATATGAATATTACATATATTACTTCAAAATAGAAACTTAAATCATCCAAGACTAATGAATTTGAATGCAAGAGTAACAATGGTGCATGTACACGATAGCTACATTGGTTGTTTGAAGAAACATCACTGTAACTTTGGCATGCACAACTGAAAAGGTTTATTTAAATAGAAAAAAATGTGATATGTGAGTGTCCAATCTTTATAGCATTGAATCGATATTGTACCTTTGGCCACGATACAAAGTAGATATTGACTTATGTTCAAGCGATGCACGTCCACGATCGCTAGATAGTGATACGTGAATGAATTGTGCAATCTCTCTCACACGCATACATGTCTCATTTCCCTGTGGGCATTGGAATCACACACGTGTTCTTCGTGTATTTCTCTCCCTCCGTCAGGGTTAAATTCGTCTTTCTACCCCGTCCTACAAGTCTCTCACACAGAAACACACACGCTCTCTATGTCTAACACACCCACCCCTTTAATTCCGCCCACCCACAGCCACTAATGTCTCAAAGTATAATAATGTCTCTCACACATATGCTATATACCTATCCCTTAATATAGCTAGATATGTGTCACACAAACTCCTTCTTCCTACTAGCAAGATGCCCATGCGTTGCACGGAACATCAAGATGCATTTGTATGAGAAGTTTATCTTGTGGGAGAAATGGATGAACGAGGGAATGCCTTATTTGCAAATGCGGAGAGGGGTGTGGGTATCTTTTTGCAAAATTGCCATAGTTTCCTTCCTATCCGTCAGATATAAATCGGATGGCCTATATTGTAGGATGGCAGGAACACCATCATCACCAACTCTGTTTTTTATAAGAGTAGAGATATGTGAGTGTCACTGCCCCCCCACACACACCCACACTTCCCAACACCGAAGGAGTAGGGTGACACCTCGATCTTGATACTAATCTATCGACTGGCTTCTCTCTCAAACATACACACACACTACCCGACACCGAAGGAGTAGGGTGGCACATCGATCTTGATAATAATCTATCTACTCCTCTTTCAAACACACACACACACACACACACACACCCTAGTTGTGCCTCTGTGCCTACCGCGCACACTCTCGATACGTCTTTCTCTCCCCCCCCCAACAATGACAACAGAAGGGTGACAACTCGATCTGATCATAATCTGTCAATTGGTTTCTCTCTCAAACATTGTATCTCGGTGCCTCGCTCGGTAGCCCCCTCGATATGTAGACTTCTCGCGCGCGCACAGTTGTAGTGATGATGACGCTGAACCTAGTGTGCCTTGTTTTTACCGGCCTCATGTGATAGTTTTCACCCTGTTTTCTGTTAATTAACAAGGCAACCTTTTCTTTGTTACTACTAGTGAATCTGAAATCATTCGGGGAAGACATAAAATATATCACTTCAACCCAATTATCGCAGCAACTATTTTAAAAGAAATTAGCTAGCTGCCTATGCGTTGCACGGAACATCAAGATGCATTTGTATGAGTAGTTTATCTTGTGAGAGAAAAGGTTGAACGAGGGAAGGCCTTATTTGCGAACATGGAGAGACGTGTGGGTATATTTTTGCAAAATTGCCATAGTTTCTTTCCTATCCGTTAGATATAAATCCGACGGCCTATATTACAGGATGGCACACACACCATCATCACCAACTCTGTTTTCTACTCCCTCCGTCCGAAAATACTTGTCATCAAAATGGATAAAAAAGAGATGTATCTAAAACCAAAATACGTCTAGATACATTTCCTTTTATCCATTTTGATGAAAAGTATTTCCGGACGGAGGGAGTATTTGTCTTTTTAGAGATTTCAACAAGTGACTATGACCGGACCTTACCAACATACTCAAAAAGTAGTCCATAATTTTGATGTTACCCTCTTTTCTTGGCAGTGCAGTGCCATCTGAATACCTCATAAATAAATAAAGTACTACATGCTACTAATATATGATACATGGCGCAGGAGTACTAAGTATTGTTAATACAACTTTGCTAGAACTCATCTAGATGAGATATAATTTGGTCTCATTCATCTTTTATATCCATTGGATGTGATGCTATATAAGATGCGTGTGTGCTGACGTGGGTTGTATTTGTTCTTGTGCAACGAACTGACCACTGCATGTCATGTTTGATAGTCTCAAGTCATTAAAAGCATACAAGCCCCACATCTCTTCTTGGTTGATTCCTCTATTTATGTCAAAAAATAAGAAACAATGTGAGAGTTAATGCACCACGCCTATGTGTTTACTATTTGGTTTTCGTAAGATGACTTAATACTCACCTAGATGGAGGGAGTATTCGATTTGACAGCGGGCGGTGCAGTTCCCGATACGGCTTTAATGCAGATGAGGGAGGGAGTAGCGGTTCCCGATATGTTGAATGGCCAATGCATCCTCCTTCAATTAATGCATGAGGGAAGTAATGGGAGGAGGTCCGGGAAAAGAGGCTGCACGATGTGAATGCAATGCAGTTTGCCCTCATTGCCCTCATATAAAGACGCCCCTCCATTCAAATGCATCTACCATATCGTACGCACCTAAGCATTTGCCTAAGCACCTACACTAAGCGCAAAAGAGCTCACTCCAGACCCATGGCGGCGATGCGCGTGAGCGGCCAGCGGCTGCGCCAGATGGTCCACGACACCAGCCTGCGGCATGGCACCGAGGATCGTCTCCAGACGGTGTTGGAGACCGGCTGGTGGATGGCCGCCTTCGACGCCAACTACGACTCTCAGTTGGACCAGATGATCGTTGCCACCAGCAACAAGTTCACCGTCCTCAAGAAGCTCATGGACGACATCGTCGTACTCCTCCAACTTGCGCGCCCGGCCTCCTCATTGCCTGCCACCCTAATCGGCCTCCATGGCCGGAACCTCTTTCAAGCACTGGTGGCCCTGCGACTGCCCACTGACGCCACGAAGAATGTCCACCTGGAGGTCGCGCTCACCGCAAGGTGCCTCTCCCTGCAAGAATTCGTCGACCTATACATCCACATGTACGAGGAAATTGTGTACATAGGTATCTACATGGCCAGTGAGGATGCTACGACGTTGGCCTTCCTCAACCGGCTGGAAGCCTTGGATGCCTTTGCTGAGAAGCACATCGACCTCACCACAAAAGTCGCCGCTCCTTAGCCGCCAGTCGGTGGCCAGGCACACTAAGTTGAGGAGGAGGAGGTCGTACATTCGTGGATCCATCTTTCTTCTTGCCTTCTGTATCCACCACTGCGATCGCATCATCGTGACCTTAATTCTTATTGTGTTGTTGCATTCTCGTTCCAGTCAATACCGACATGTGCGATCCCTTTGCTTAATTATATGCATCACTGTAACTAGTACTCCATCCGTCAATTTATAAGTTGTGCTTACCTTTTCCATCAACTTCGTGCAACATGTGGGCATCTTGCTAGAAACACTAGAATATGTCTATATAATCTGTATCTGATAGTCCATTTGAAATCTCAAAAAGACAAATATTTAGGTATGGAGGGAGTAATATATTAGGAGTATATCAAAACAATAGTGATTTCTTTCAAGTTTGTGAACAAATACTACTATTCTACTACTTTGGATCCGTTGCAACGCACGGGCACATTGCTGGTAAAAGGAAAAGGCCTGATGCGTTCGCGTCGCATCCCCACACGCCCGGGAATCAGGAGTACAACACGGCCCGTCCGGCATGACACATAGCTTAGGGAAGGCGTGTTGCCTAGCATTTTCACTTTCATGTGGGACTGCCGTTGAGAAAACCGACACCCCGCCCGCCGCCATGTTGGAAAACAGAAAGGAGGGGAAGATCTAGCTGTAGCACGGAAGCCAAGAAATTTGGTGTCAGACGGGGCTCGTTGATAGAGTAGGAGCATTCCGTACTAGTACTGCTCCTACTGGTACCAAGTTTGTAGATGCTAATAATTTCTAATATAAATTTGGTCAAACTTAGCAAAGTTTGTCTTTTGGCAAATCCAATGTGCAGAGTAAAAAGGACCGGAGGGAGTACATAAGTACTCCAGCTGAGGATTGATGCCCGGGACGAAATGTGTCACAGCCGCTGGATGAAAATTCGATGGTGCGGGAGTACGGATCGGAGCACAGCAGCGGAGCAGGCAAACCGCGTCCAATCGGGTGTGTCTGTGGTAGAAAGTTGATGGTCACCATAGTTCAGTTGGCCTGCATGTCATGCACAAAAAGGCAGAGGAGTGATGGGGCCGAGATGGATGAGGGGCACGTCGGGGGGATGAGGATCCCCTGACGCGAACAATCCTACCATTCTGTCACTGACATGTGGGACCCATAAGCGTGGGTCCCACCTGTCAGCGAAGGAAAGGCGGGGCAAGACAGTGATAGCCATGTCAGAGGATCCATGTCCACACCGGGGGACATCGTGCCGTGGGTTGGAGCGGCGTCACGGGAATCGCGTGTGGGTGTGGCAGTGGTAGAAACAAGAAACGTGATGGTCGCCATGGTTCAACTTCCATGGACAAGTTGTCATGTCTGCTGACACATGTATATCAAAACTAGAGTGTCTCTATTTCAAGCACGTGAACAACTATTATTCTACTACTTTGGATCCATTGCAACGCACGGGCCAGCACATTGGTAGTTAGTGTCCATCTCTATCTCTAGAGGCCTTCCCTCATTTATCCTTTTCTCTCACAAGATAAACTACTCATACAAATGCATCTTGATGTTCCGTGGAACGCACAAGGATGTTTCCTTGGGGGTCTCTCCAGTGCGGCATGGCCGTAGTTGCAAGTTGACGCCCCTTGAGATGCCGACGTTGAGGGGCACTCGGATTTCCTCCGATGAGCAGGTAAGATGAGTTTGATCACGTAGTAAATCCATTCTAAAGACTACTTCCGTGTCCATTTCCTAATTATCCCCCTGCCCATTGTTTCACAGGTTAGGCTCAGTGCGAGTGGAGATTGGCTTGCATATGTACGGGGTTTGGATGCAAATGAAGACGAAGGGGAGGTGAAGAAGCCGAGGAGAATCGGCTCCCGATGGAGAAGTAAATTGGAGAAGTGGCGTGCAGGCAGTTGATTAGACGGCTAGGTAGACTAAACGAAAAGGCTATGCGGGGTAGACTGATGAGTCATACCTGTTCGTGTACGTGCCCATCCTTCCTGATAGGTAGAACCTATGCAAAATTATAAAAAAAATGTGTCGTAGTTTTTTTTGAGCGCGTGAGTGGGAGACACAACATTATCTGGTTAAGGAATACTCCATCCGTTTAGGTGAGTATAAGTCACCTTATGAAAATCAGGTTTTCCCAAAACCTTTAGGCATGGAGCATTAACTTCCTGCTCGATCCCCTCCCAGCCTCGTTAGCCAGCGTTCTCTTCCTCTGCTGCCGCGTTCTACCTTTCCATTTTTTCCTCTTCTCAAGTGTGGAACGATCTGCATGCCGTCCTTGATGCACCAGAACGACAACTGCATGCATCGCGGCGGGGCGTTGATTGGGCATGCACGAGAATTTGGTTCTGCTCGCAATATGGATGATACCTGAACAATGAAGTGAACAGGCATGCTAGCACGGGAGACCTATTTCCGCTATACAATACCGGAGTACTCATGTTCGTACTAGTAGTAGTAGTACAACTGTGGTACACTTGATGGTCAAAATACTATTCATCCGGTCCTCACAGTGAAGTGACAACACCCTGCGCATGACACTAGTCCAGGCGGCGTGTTTGGGTTACCAAAGTCAGCCTCACCCTGTGCACTGTGCAGTCTGTCACTGCCGCTGCACAGCACATTGGCACCTCGCCTCGTCTCCCTCTCCACTCCCATAGCACCACTCCATCTCCATCACCTTCTCCATCTCCGTCTCTGTCTCCATCTCGCTATGCCCCCGTGTACCGTCGCCTCACTCACCTCCCCCAGTACCACTATTCCCTCGCTAGCCGCTCCAGCACCGACATCCTTCTCCCCCGTAAATCAAGCCCCCTTCCAAACTCCACCATGGCCGAACGCGAACCACGCAGCATCCATATGATCCGCGATTGGAGCAATCTCCCCGGTGACATCCTCGACCTCTGTTGTTCATGTATGGATATGTTGAGCTCCCTATGGCTGGCTGCATGCTCGAGGGACATGCACACGGCCATCGTCCAAGCGAGGCCTAAGCTTTTCAAGACACCCTGCTTGCTGCTATCTGGTCCTACGAGATTGGCTCACCATGATACGGAGGCGTGCATGATGCCCCTCGACTTCAATCCGATCTCCATTAGCCGAAACTTCTTTGCAGGTATTGTCATGGGTTTGTCACGGCAGATGTCCTTGTGAAAGGACTTAGTCGTGGAGCCATCGATATGGGTTATCTTAAAGGGGTTAAACTGGACAAGGGGACACAGGGAATTTTATACTAGTTCAGCCCCTTCGAGGAAGGTAAAAGCCTACGTCTAGTTGTGATTGGTATTGCTAGGGTTTTGAAGGCCAGGGAGCGAATCCGCTTTGTCTGGCTCTCAAGTTGTTGTCCCTCAACCGCCGCCGGGTCGTCCCTTTATATACATAGGTTGACGCCCGCCGGTTTATAGAGTCCCGAAGCCGGATCATAAACGTATCCAGTCCGGTCTCTATCCTTCCTATCTTACAATACAAGTTACATGACTAAGCCGGTTTACATTTACAGGCTTTAACCCGCCTTCGGGCCTTGGGCCTCCATGAAGCGCCATCATCCTTGCATCTTTATGGGCTTCTAATCTTCAATGAGTCAACCCGGCTACGTAAGGCCGGTTTACCTCCAGTAGTAATATCCCCAACATTAGGCCCCAGATTGGTTTGAACTCATTCATGTCAATCTTCTATAGTTAGAAAAATTCTTCCCTCATATCTTCACCTCGATCTTGTAAACCGCCGTGATGTCATACTTCAAGATTATGATAAACCGTCCTGACGTCATCCATCCGTTCATGTCGAAGATTACCTTCATTTAATATGTCTTCAACCATCGAGGCGACACCCTTATTAACTTATCCATTTTTGGGCTCCTCGATTCCCGCACTTGCCGTTTCGTCTCTTCGCCTTATAAATAGGGACAACACCCCTTTTCTTTTCTTTCCGCTACCCATTCATCTCTTCTTCTTCCTCTCGACGACCTCGCACCTGAGCGCCGCCGTCATCTTCGAACTCAGCCTCTGCTTCGCCGTTGGCCGCTGCATCAACCTATTCGCACCAGAGTTCTACAGCGCCTTTCCGCTGCTTCCGCCGTCGCAGTAAGTCTTTTCCCCTTTATTTCTTAGATCCATTAGGGTTTCCTTGTTCTTTCGCTGTTCTTGAGGTTCATCAGAGCTTTCAGTGTTGCTCTTTCATGGCCTTTAGGTGAATACTTCGTATGTGACGTGCTCCTTGCCGTAGCTAACCTTCCATTGTCACCACAAACCCTTATGCGCAAAGAACTGATCCAGTCCTTCATAAGTTGCTTCGGTTCTGCACCCCTTCTAGATCCAATTATTTTTTCTTTTCTGTCTTATCTTAGATCCAAAAATTTCATATATCACTGTGAGATCTGTTTCTATGTCCCTGTGAGATCTGTTTCTCCTTACGCCAACATAGGCGGTTTAACCTTGTATAAGCAGTCTATGCCATTAGCCCTCTGATAAACCGGAGGAGCATTTTACCTTCATAACTATGCTCCGGTTTAACAGTGTCTGAGTAATCCTGTGCTAGTATTACCTTTTTCCCTAACTGCATTAGTCTCCGGTTTATACCATTTCACATATCAGTATGTTTCTTACTCCCTTGTATATTGCATATAATCAGGCGTAATTTATAAACCGGCCTTTCATTTTCAGCTTGTTTGTTTTGCAATGGCCAAACAATTCACTGCCTGCAACTGGGCTCCTTCCCGGGTTACCGAGACTCAGTTGAACGAGATGGTTACCATCGGCTCCCTGCCTAAGAAAACTGAAATCAAATGGCGAGTTCCAGGAGCAGAAAATCCTCCAACCCCCAGGCAGGGCGAGGTGGTGGTCTTTGTTGATCATATAGGCCGTGACTTCAAACCGCCTGGGTCAAAGTTTTATCGAGATGTACTTGCCAGCTTCCAACTTCATCCGCAAGATATTGGTACCAACTCAGTTTCCAATCTATGCAACTTCCAGGTCTTCTGTGAAGTATATTTACAAGAAGAACCAACTGCAGAACTGTTCCGGGATTTCTTTCACTTAAACCGGCGCATAGAGTTTGTAAATGGCCCGAACACAGAACTTGGTGGTGTCTCGATTCAAAAGCGAAAGAAGTTGAGTTTCCTCATGCCAAACATCATAGCCACCCAAAGGAATGGAACCAAACTTGGTTTTATTGTAGAGAGACTTCGCCTGAAGATGAAAATCCCCTCCCTGGCTTTCGTGATCACAGACTATCCAATACTCACCCAATGCCACAACGCCCGAGCTCTTCAGAAAGGGCGAAATACGCTCCTCAACTCGCCAAACTCCGGGCCTATATGGCGAACGGTTTAACAGGCGTGGATTTTGTACGTTGTTGGATATCCTAGAGTATCTTGCCGCTAAGCCGGCGTCCCGGTTTAATGTGTGAATATACCAGCGAGGTTGACGACCCTCAACGCCATTGCAACATCCAATTATCTGAGGAAGAAGTCACTGAAGGTGTAAAAAGATTCTGAATGAATCGGAACTGATCTGCAGTCAAACCGGTCTGAGTCCCTTCTATGCCAAGAACAAACCGCCTGCTGTAAGCATTATACTTCCTCTTCATCTCTAATATCTTTAACTTATGCAACCTATAACCCTTCTTCTTTATATGTAGGGTGATGACCCTTTCAGGAAACGGAACACCGTAGAGAAAGCGGCAAAGCCAACTGGAGACAAAGCGGTCAAGCCATCCCGCCCAAAGACCAAAGCCGTAAAACGGACGTCAAAACGGAAAACGGCTGACCGGATTAATATGGAGCTTGATGATGATACTGATGATCCACAAGTTGAGGTAGAACTTGACTCACTTGGCTCTCTTTTCATGCATCTCATTAACAATGATCTTCCTCAGGAGGATGCAGAAGCTAGGCAAGCTGATGACATAGAGGTAATTACCCTTTCCTCCGGTTCAGACTCTATGCCAACACAACAAACTCGCCAAGCAGTCCGGAAAGTAAGCTTTTCTCATCCTCTTTCTCACTTGGATCCAACATTTATTTCGAAGACTCAGCAGCATGAAGCTCGCCGGACAACCCGACACAGTGGCCAACATGTCACTTCAGCCGGTTTACCTAATACTCCAGTTCGGAAGCGCCGGTCTGAGGTCTCTCCTACTTCTGACCATTCTTACCCCAAGGTAGGTTATTTCAGACAGCCTCTTAATCCGTCCGATTCAAATTATCAGGTGACACCTCCTTCATCTTCTGGTGAATCGACAGCAACTCAACTCCCCCCTTTGAAAACTGCGGCCGGGTGAGTTGTAAAAATCTTTCCTTTCAATGCGCCATAAATCCTTTGAATAGGATGTTAATCCTCTTTTATTCTGTTTGCAGGGCCAAAGCCAGACCCAACAAGAAAGCTCGGGTCACCAATCCGCCAGAAGAACCTGTCGCCGAAGAAGAAGAACCAAGAGGTGAACCGGAACAGACTAGTGAACCGGAAGGCCCTCATCCTGAAGCTACTTTTGATGATCCACCCCTTGAAGGCCAACATACCGATGAACCAACAGATGCTGAGCCTGCCGCACCCGATACTGAACCGGCAGAACAAAACCGGGCTAGTCCGGTGAAAGACAATGAAATTCCAGTATCATCAACCAAAAATCCTGAAGGCCAAGGTGATGATGTTATTATTAATGGAATGGGACACAACTCTCCTGGCCATCCCGTCATTTTGGCTCAGCACAGTGCCAAAGAAGAGCAAGCTGCCCGAGATAAAGGTAAATGGAGCAGCGACTTATCAAGCTATGCTCATCTTAACGCTGATGAGCTTCATTCTGGCTTCTTGAACCGTCTGCACTCAAACTGGAATTATGAAGCCGGCTTGGTGAACTTGATGAAAGAACGATATGAGGTAAATTCCTCTCCCTTTATTGATTGCTTTACAACTGAATTACTATCCCAAGTAGCCCCCAAGGGCCATTTATATGATTATTAATCATAAACCGGGTCTTTGTGACACTTTACACTTCTCATCCTTGATCCTTGCAATGGCAGGTCTCTAATAAGAGATAGAACTCATCTTGAAATAATTAGATAACATTCTGCAGCATAACCCCCAAAGGCCGGTTTAACTTAGAAGGTTAATCCGGGTTTGAATCTGCACATCCGCTTTAGAATCGACGCACATTAGCCCCCAAGTATCAAGGATAATACTTGCATTCTTCTGGAGACTTGTATAAAATGTAGCACTTTAGAGCAAATAGGCATTAGCCCCCAAGTATGAAGTCTATAACTTGTTATATGCTTTATACTTAGCACATATATATGTTGTTTGTTGAATATACCTTCAATGTTGCAGGCTGAACTGAAAAGCAAAGATGCCCGAAATTCCGACTTGCAAGAAAATGTGAAGTCACAACAAGCCGAGGCTGCAAAAGCCAAAGATGAGCTGACCCAGGCCCTGTCCGTAATGGAAAAGCTGAAAGAATCCTTCAACCAAGAGCGTGCTGAATGGGAAACCAAGAAATCTGGTTTAACCAAAAGAGTTGTAGACGCCGAGGCAGCCCTGAAGCCAGTGGTTGAAGAACCAGCCGGTTTGAAACGCCAAATCAATGCTATCTTATAACTGACAAAAATGTTGATAAAATCTTTGGCAGGCACTCGGATCGCTCATCTTGGTACAGATATGCGGATGAAGCTCAAAGCGGCATATACATTGGTTGAACAGCTATACTCTGGGTCTCAGTGGGTTATTAGCATGACATCTTATAACAAACCGGCTCCAACGTTGATTAAGGAGACCCTTGAGAAGCTGGGCATGTTACCAACCCGTATTGTCGAGTTGAAGAGAGCAGCTGCCAGAGCAGGAGCTTTAACCGCCCTTATTCGAGCCAAAGCCTGGATTCCAGACCTTGAAGCAGAGGATATCATTAAAGGATACCCAGGCGTTAAAGAAGACGGTTCAAACTTCAACAATGATGATCTTCGGCGGCTGACCAAACAGATGCGGCCAGCAGCCAGCAAGTTGGCTGATGATACCGATTTGTCCCATTTTCAACCGTTTTATGATGCAAAAGGGAAAAGACAGCCGGCCAACATCCATGAAGTCGAAGAACTTGTTCCTCTGATTCGTAAGCACACTTATGCCCCTGATATTAACCCTTCCAATCTTATCCATGAGGAAGCAGTGTTCCAAGCGTTAACTGGAATCGATTGGTCGACGGCTGATTCCAGCGTCTGGGGAGGGATGAAGAAGTGCCTACACCAACTGACCCTCAACCGTCAAACCGTCGCGATGAAGAATCCTGATCTGGTCGCCAGCTTATATGGCTACTGTGAAAAATAATGATACTATTGGGGCCGCTTTGAAGCTTCATGTAATAGGATAGCTGAAACTCCATTATCTGCCATGCCATCGAGCATGTTTCGTAATACTTTGTGACAATCTATGCCGCCCTTTGGGATATATTTATTCATAACCCATGATGAATTGCGTTTCTGGGTAAAATAACTTAAAAGTATCTAGCGGTTTACTGCTAGACGTGTCATGATGTCCAAGAAGTATATAATACCTAGATGAATAACCGAGTGTTTGTACAAAAAGTAACATACATAACATACCTCATTGGTTGACCAAACGGGTATACGGCAAAGGTGTTAATACCAATCCGGAACTTTGATAACTCCATCTTCGTAAAGCCGGTCTATATATTAAACCGGACTGGGATAACTACCGGACTTTCTTTATAACACTGGCGATTTAGTCAAACCAGACCGGGTCAATGAACACTGGTTTTTAATTGATCATGTGCCAACAACTTGTAGTCGAAAAGTATGCGGGGTCAAGGACGCCCATTTGCTAAAAAATACTTATGATTTTCAACAAACAAAATTCAAACAGGAAAATATGCAAGGCTTTTACGAGCTGCCAGGCTCCAAATCGAGGCTTTTCATGGGCTGCCAGGCCTCTGAGTTAAAACATTTAACAAAGCCTTTTAAGATGGGCCCCCAATTAACCAATCATCGTTTTAACTTTGACAAGTTCAGGGTCTATAAAAGATTGACTTGTCAAACGTTCGATGGGTCATACCAGGATTACCTGGACAGGAGTGGCTTACTTGATGAAGGCAGGTTAACCCGGTTTTTTAGGTGAATACACCAGGCTTCCAAGCCATGGCTCGATAGCCAATTACAAGGGTCCTTTCAAACTCTTTTTTTCTTTGCAAAAAGAGCCACCAAGTAACTTTGTGAGTGATGCTCAGTGTGTGCCCATGTTTGAGTCTGCACTTTGTACAACACTCTCTTTGGCTCCACAAAATTTTCCCTTTGTGGCTTAAATGCCTATCAAGAGGTGTAGCTATGGTGTGAGGACAACCAAGCCCCCTAGTGACATCCCTTCATGGTTTAAAAACCAATCAAGAGGTGTAGCTTAGTTCAAATATGACCAAGCCCCCTAGTGATTTTCTTTATATCTATGCAGCTGCTAAAGCCGGATTAACAAAAACTCCGCTTTGTCAGTTAACTTGTAAAAGCACACATAGGATATAAAAAGAACAGATACCCCGCTTATAATGGAGGCTCCAGTTTATTATATGATATATACACTGTCATAAATATGTACAGATGGAGAGCCTATGGCTTCAAGTATAGTAAGGCCGAAGGAGAGCTATGTCCCATGGCCGCTTGGTCTCCTCCTCCGATTGACGTGAGTCCTCATGCTCTCGAACATCAACGAGGTAGTAAGATCCGTTGTGCAGATTTTTGCTAACCACAAAGGGTCCTTCCCAAGGTGGGGATAACTTGTGCATATCAGTCTGATCCTGGATGAGCCGGAGCACCAAATCACCTTCTTGAAAGGTTCTGGTTTTAACCCGGTGGCTGTGATAACGTCGGAGATCTTGTTGATAAATCGCCGATCGTGCTGCTGCAAGATCACGCTCTTCATCCAATAGGTCCAGAGAATCCTGACGTGCCTTCTCATTATCAGCTTCAACATAAGCTGCCACACGGGGCGAATCGTGACGGATGTCACTAGGAAGAACCGCCTCTGCTCCATAGACCATGAAGAAAGGTGTGTAACCCGTAGACCTATTGGGTGTGGTGTTGATGCTCCATAACACAGAAGGTAGCTCCTCAACCCAACAACCCGGCGTCCGCTTTAAGGGAACCATAAGCCTTGGTTTGATACCCCGTAGAATTTCTTGATTTGCCCTCTCTACTTGACCAATAGATTGGGGGTGAGCCACCAACGCTAGATCAAGCCGGATGTGCTCACATTGATAGAATTCTTCCATCTCCCCTTTTGATAGATTAGTACCATTATCTGTGATAATGCTGTGTGGAAAGCCAAACCGGAATATCACCTTCTTGATGAATTGAACCGCCGTGGCTGCATCACACTTGTTGACTGCCTCTGCCTCCACCCATTTAGTGAATTTATCAACTGCTACTAACAGATGGTTCTTTTTGTCCTTAGAACGCTTGAAGGGTCCAACATATCAAGCCCCCAAGTAGCAAATGGCCACGTAATTGGAATCATCCGCAACTCTTGAGCCGGAAAGTGCGCACGGCGGGCAAATTTTTGACATCCATCACATCTCTTGACTAGATCTTCCGCATCAGCATGCACCGTCAACCAGCAAAAACCATGGCGAAAAGCTTTAGCCACCAAAGACTTTGAACTGGCATGGTGACCGCAGTCTCCTTCATGGATTTCGCGCAAAATCTCACAACCCTCTTGAGGAGAAACACAACGCTGAATTTCTCCTGAAACACTGTAACGATGTAACTCCCCGTTGAGTATGGTCATGGATTTGGAACGCTGGATTACTTGTCTGGCCAACGTTTCATCATCTGGTAACTCGCCCCGGTTCATGTAAGACAGACACGGGATTCTCCAATCCGGTATGGCATGCAGAGCTGCTACCAACTGAGCCTCCGGATCAGGAATAGCCAATTCTTCTTCGGTTGGCACTTTGATTGACGGATTATGCAACACATCAAGAAAGACGTTGGGCGAGACCGGTTTATGCTGGGAACCAAGATGACTTAAAGTGTCCGCCGCTTCATTCTTCCGCCGGTCTATATGGTCCACCTGATAACCCTTAAAGTGACCACCACCGTGTCCACCTCTCGCCGATATGCAGCCATGAGCGGATCTTTAGAATCCCAAGTGCCAGACACCTGCTGAGCCACTAGATCTGAATCGCCGAAGCACTTAACTCGGCTCAAATTCATCTCCTTAGCCATTCGAAGATCGTGGAGCAAAGCCTCATATTCAGCTGCATTGTTAGTACAAGGGAACATTAAACGGAGGACATAACAAAACTTGTCACCTTGTGGGGAAGTTAGTATGACTCCAGCCCCCGAGCCCTCCAACTGTCTGGACCCATCAAAATGAATAGTCTAATTTGTATTATTTGGCTTCTCCTCCGGTGTCTGCAACTCCGTCCAATCATTAATCAAGTCCACGAGTGCCTGGGATTTTATCGCTGTGCAGGGTATATACTTGAGCCCGTGAGGTCCAAGTTCAATAGCCCACTTGGCAATCCGGCCAGTTGCTTCTCTGTTTTGAATGATGTCGCCCAGAGGAGCTGAACTGACCACTGTGATGGGATGGCCCTGAAAATAATGTTTAAGCTTCCGGCTCGCCATAAACACCCCATACACCAGCTTCTGCCAATGCGGATACCTCTGCTTTGACTCAATGAGCACCTCGCTGATATAATAAACAGGCCGTTGAACCGGATATTCCTTGCCAAGCTCCTTGCGCTCTACCACAATGGCTACGCTAACAGCCCGGGCATTAGCAGCCACATATAATAATGGCTCTTTATCGATCGGCACTGCAAGGACAGGCGGTTCAGCTAGCTGCCTCTTCAGATCCTCGAACGCCTTATCAGCTGCCTCACTCCAGACAAAGTTATCTGTTTTCTTGAGCATCTGATATAAGGGGATGGCCTTCTCTCCAAGGCGACTGATAAACCGGCTCAAGGCTGTAATCCGGCCGGCCAGACGTTGAACATCGTTGATACACGCTGGTTTAGCCAAGGATGTAATTGCTGCAATTTTTTCCGGATTAGCCTCAATGCCTCTGTTTGACACCAAAAGAACCAAGAGCTTGCCTACCGGGACACGAAAAACACACTTCTCCAGATTGAGCATCATCTTGTAAATCCGAAGATTGTCAAAGGTTTCTCTTAAATCCTCTATCAACGTTTCCTCCTTTCTGGACTTTACCACAATATCATCCACATATGCATGAACATTGCGCCCAATTTGTTTATGAAGGCAATTCTGAACACATCGCTGGTAAGTTGCCTGGGCACTCTTGAGTCCAAAAGGCATGGAAACATAGCAGAAGGCTCCAAAGGGAGTTATCAAAGCTGTCTTCTCCTGGTCCTTAACCGCCATTTTGATCTGATGATATAAGCATCCAGAAAACACAAATGGTCACAACCCGCCATAGCAACAATTATCTGATCAATGCGAGGGAGAGCAAAGGGGTCTGCAGGGCAAGCCTTGTTTAAATCTGTGTAGTCCACACACATGCACCAAGTGCCATTTTTCTTAAGAACTAGCACCGGATTAGCTAACCACTCTGGATGAAAAACTTCAACAATAAACCCTGCGGCCAACAGACGGGCTACCTCTTCACCTATAGCCTTACGTTTCTCTTCATTGAAGCGGCGAAGGAACTGCCAGACCGGTTTAAACTTAGGATCAATGTTGAGTGTGTGCTCAGCGAGTTCCCTTGGTACACCGGTCATGTCAGAAGGTTTCCATGCAAATATGTCCCGATTCTCACGGATGAACTCGATGAGCGCGCTTTCCTATTTGGGATCCAGGTTAGCGCTGATGCTGAACTGTTTAGATGAATCGCCAGGAACAAAGTCAACCATCTTAGTGTCTGTAGCCGATTTGAACTTCAACGCCGGATCATGTTCTGTAGTTGGCTTTTTAAAAGAGGTCATGTCTGCCGGATCAACTTGCTCCTTATAGAATTTCAACTCTTCTGTGGCACAAACCGACTCGGCATAAGCCGCATCACCTTTCTCACACTCCAAAGCAATCTTTCGACTTCCATGTACTGTGATAGTCCCTTTATGAACTGGCATTTTAAGATGTAGATAAACATAACATGGCCTTGCCATAAACTTCGCATAAGCCGGCCGCCCAAACAAGGCGTGGTACGGACTTTTGATCTTTACCACCTCAAATGTCAATATTTCTGATCTTGAATCATAGTCATCTCCAAAAGCTACCTCCAAAGCTATCTTGCCAATAGGATATGCAGACTTACCAGGCACCACCCCATGAAAGACCATATTTGATGGTTTAAGATCCTTATCTGTCAACCCCATACAGCGGAATGTATCATAATACAAAATATTGATACTACTTCCCCCATCCATGAGCACTTTAGTGAACTTGTATCCCCTAACTTGAGAGGCTACTACCAGGGCCAAGTGACCTGGATTATCTACCCGGGGTGGGTGATCATCTCTACTCCACAAAATAGGTTGCTCAGACCAGCATAAATACCGAGGTACTGCCAGCTCAACAGAGTTTACTGCCCTTTTGTGAAGCTTCTGATCACGCTTGCACAAACTAGTAGTGAAGACATGATATTGCCCGTTGTTCAGCTGTTTGGGATTGCTCTGATAACTAGACTGCTGCTGCTGCTGCTGATTCCCCTCATGGTTGTAACCTCCCTGGTTGCCTCGGTGCCCTTGATTGACGTATCCGGTTTGGTTGCCTTGAAATCCTGAACTGGAACCACCACCTCCGTAACCTGGCCCGTGGAAACCTTCTCCTGAACCGCCGGGTGGGCGTTGTCATATTGGAACATATTGGAATTCTTGAAATCCTACATGATATACCAGTCCTTCCAAAGATGTGATGCCGGCTTCTCCTTAGATCCATGCTTTGGACAGGGCTGATTTAACAAGCGCTCCAAATTGGGGCCTGAACCTCCACCCCTCTGGGGCTGCTTGCCCTTACGGCGCTTGCCATTCTCCTGCGCATTGGTATTTGCAACAAAGTCCAAGCTACTGTCGGCCTTGCGCTTACCACCATTTCCATGGCCTGCCGGATTATGCTGTTGACCCTTGGCATTGCCGTTCTTCTTACCTTTCCCCGGTTTGTCCTCCTCTAAATTCAGATCCTTGGTATTATCTGAATCGACGTATTTAACCAAAGCGGCCATGAGTGTTGACATATCATTGCAATGACGTTTGAGCCTTCCCAATTTCTATTTTAACGGTTTGAAACGACAATTTCCCTCTAATATTAACACTGCGGTGTCTACATTGATACGATCTGATGAATGCAAAATTGCTGAGACCCGTTTGACCCAATGGGTCATGGACTCCCCTTCCTCTTGGACACAAGCGGCCAGATCCACAATTAACATCGGTTGCTTACACGTATCCTTGAAGTTCTGGATAAACCGATGCTTCAATTCAGCCCATGATCCAACAGAGTTGGTCGGCAAGCTCTTCAACCAAGTGCGAGTTGTTCCTTCCAACATCATGGTGAAATATTTAGCACACACTGCCTCATCCACATCTAACATCTCCATTGCCATCTCATAGCTCTCCACCCACGCCTCTGGTTGCAAATCGGCGGTGTAATTTGGTACCTTACGAGGTCCCTTGAAATCCTTGGGCAGTCTCACATTACGCAAAGCGGGGGTTAGACACGGCACCCCTAAGGAACTGAACACCACACCTGGCTCCACAGAGGCCGTGGGGTGAACCGGAGTATGTTGTCGTGCTCTGTGTCGAGCTGCCAACTCGGCCTCCCGACGTGCGCGGCCATGGTCCACAACATCCTGCGCATTAGCGCCTCCCCCGGCCGGGTTGTTTCCTCTTGGTGAATTTCAGCGACGTGCACTACTGGACACGGCCGGTTCGTCCTCCACGTGTCTGCTATAGCTCTGGCTTGGACGAGGGGTGGAATGAATCCTCTCACGACTGTGTGAATACGCATGCTGTTGATTTAGTGCTGTTTGAAGGAGATCCCTGGCCCGACGCGCTTCCACTTCAACTGGTGACTCGCCGTCGGTTGAGAGGGCCTCCAGGCGTGAAGCGGCGGCCACAATGTTATCCAACGGGTTGGAATAATGCCCGGGCGACGTTGGTACATACTGTGGCCCAACGTTGTTCTGGCGAGGCGGGTTCGTCGTGCGCGGTTGAACCGGCGCTCCTGTTCCCGGCGCCTCCGCCCGGTTTAGTGTGGGTTGGCTACCAGCTCCTGCTCCTGGTGTGTTGAAGAGATTCTGCGGCTCATAAACCAACGGGAGATGTGATCGATACCTTCTTCTCATGACTTCCTCTGAAGCATTCTGATCCAGCTAATCCGGTAGGCCTGTGCTTCCAATTCAGCCACTCTGTAGCCATCCTAGCATTCTCTGTTGCCAGGTCCGCTTTAGCCTGGGCTATCTGATATTTTACCTTTGCAATATCCGTATTGTGCTGATCCCTGACTGCTGCATCCACCTCTGCGGCCATCAATATTGCCAAAGCGTCAAACAAATCAGACAGGACTTGGGCTGGAGGCGGCGCTGAGCTTCCTGCCCCTGCTGGTGTGGCTGTTGTTGAACTGGAGAGCATTACTGCGGCGGTAGATGAATGAAGCGCCGATTATGTGCTGGCCATGAAGATGGCGGCCCGGTTTGGCAGATCAGGGGAATCAAGAATAATGTTGCCCTCGGATCCTCCATCAATCCGGCCGTCCTGCAACTGGTAAAGTGATTCGGTCTCTCCAGAAGACTCGTCATCAGAACAGACCACGGTCTCTCCATCAGACACCGGTCCATCCTCGTACCTCGATCAATGGATGACACCCACGAAAACATGCCTTGCCTCGGGCTGAACCGGCGAAGAATTTGCACGCCGAGCCGTCTCGATGATGTCGGTGTAGATGTTCGGCTCAGGGGGCGGTTCACCGATCTTGTCAATGAAGACGTGAATCCCACCAAAGGGGACCCGGTCCCGTATTTGATTGAATCGGCCTCGGGACCCCATCCTGCGTTCTTGATGTAGAGCTTGCCGCGACGACTCTTCGTCATCCGGCCCACAGCATATCCCTTAAGTCCATCGAAGCTGCCCTTCAAGAACTCAAAACCATCGTGCGATAGCCCCACGGTGGGCGCCAACTGTCGTGGGTTTGTCACGGCAGATGTCCTTGTGAAAGGACTTAGTCGTGGAGCCATCGATACGGGTTAGCTTAAAGGGGTTAAACCGGACAAGGGGACACAAGGAATTTTATACTAGTTCAGCCCCTTCGAGGAAGGTAAAAGCCTACGTCTAGTTGTGATTGGTATTGCTAGGGTTTCGAAGGCCAAGGAGCGAATCCGCTTTGTCTGGCTCTCGAGTTGTTGTCCCTCAACCGCTGTTGGGTTGTCCCTTTATATACATAGGTTGACGCCCGCCGGTTTATAGAGTCCCGAAGCCGGATCATAAACGTATCCAGTCCGGTCTTTATCCTTCCTATCTTACAATACAAGTTACATGACTAAGCCGGTTTACATTTATAGGCTTTAACCCACCTTCGGGCCTTGGGCCTCCATGAAGCACCATCATCCTTGCATCTTTATGGGCTTCTAATCTTCAAGGAGTCAACCCGACTACGTAAGGCCGGTTTACCTCCAGTAGTAATATCCCCAACAGGTATGTAGTGGGTCGCCGTACATCATTTCCCTCGACATCGATCCGATCACCATCGCCCGAAACTTCTTGGAAGGTATGTACTAGGTCTGCATGAACTCCCACTGGATGGCTGCCTTCAGAGAAGACGGTAAAAAGTTGGTGCTCGTGAACTTCTAGACCACCCATGAGATTATCCTTCCTCCATTGGATTATATAGAGTATTACCATCGCGGTCCAAGTCATCTAGATTACTACGTCATTTGGACGGACCTTGTTTTGTAGAAGATTGTAATCTGCCAAGTGCCCACACGACATGCGAATTACGCAAACTTCAAGCTAATTGCCTTATTCGACCGCGGACTCGCCTATCTTTTCGCTGGTGCCTTCTTTAGCTGGAGACAACTCGGCTCGCAGTGGATCATCGTCAAAGCTGATACACACTTCTATGATGCTATTGAACACAATGGCATCATCTATGTCGTCGACAAACAGATGGCACCACATATTGCTGGGACGACGCATGTAAGTTGTTTCCGTCTCATGTTAATGATGACGCCATGACACAGTTTGAATTTCTTGTGATGATTTGCATATCCCTATTTGAGCAGAATTTGAGTAGAACTACGGCAATGTATTAGAGACGCCATAAATCAGCTATATTTGGAATGAGTTATTCATGCAATTGTGACCATGTCATTACAGCCAATTTGTACCCTGAATAATCAAGCGGTTAGGAATATATGGATATTATCCTTATTTTACAGTAATCTATATACTACTACTAAATATGAGTGTGTATCAATGGGCATGTTAGTTTCCTCATTTTCATGATGTAGAAACATGCACCACACTGTTGGTTTCATCTAACCATACATTAGGGAAGTAAATGTGCATATGGAGAACTCTATATTTTGAAGTAGTGAAATCCTGCAATGCTTACCATGTGTACATACCTATATTCGCCCATCAGCAATCAATGGCTAGAATAATATCCTCACAAAAATTTTGCCCACAGAACACGAGTATATAACAATGCATGGTCTGTTAGTTACCTTGAAGAATTTGTTTGTGAGGACAGAACATGATTATATAACATGCATGACATGGTAGTTTCCTGTGAAGAATCGATTGCGAGATAACATGAGTATAACCATGCATGGCACTTCCATATTTTCGAACCCAGTATACATTTCCCTGTATTTTCCTCCCAGTTCCAATAGGGACATATCAATGTTGTTTCTTGCATTATCCTACTCATACTCTGAACAATGCTGATCTTACATTAACAATGCTTGTCCTTTTTGATATGATGCAGTGTCCCTACAGTTACTGCCCTTTGTAATCACACCACCTTTGCCAAAGCAGGGAAGCACAACTAGTTCCTCACTCGAACAGACGACGACAAAAGACTGATGATCATTCGGACACATGAGCCAGAAAAGTTATATTACAAAAACCCCACTGTATACAAGCACCGTGTAATACGTGAGTATCCGGACACTGGTTGTTACGTCTATGAGCAGGATACCAGCTTGTTGGGGCCTTTAGGATTTTTTAGTTGGAGGTGGGTAAACAACCTTGGTTCACATTCTCTGTTTCTTGGACTCAATTATCCGATTAACCAGGAGATCACCGTTGGCAAGGACCTTGATGGCAGAGAGGCTCTGTTTGCTATGGAAAACTGTGTCTACACGGCGAGCCCTAGGAGTTTGGGAGAAAACTCCCCTGATTGTCAACGATACAGCCTGTAGCCAAAAGAAGGTGAGAATGACAAAGGCATCCGAATTAACTTTGATCCTTGGATGTCTCAATTATGATAGGCGGTGATGCGGTTCAAGCCTTCAGGTTGATAGGTAATTGGGCTGTTGCATCGAAAGGGTGGAGTACTGGTGTCTCCAGATCTCTGGTCGCTGAAGCAGGGCTACAAATTATGATGGTGTTGGATCATCTCTTCGAATGACTTTGTTGTCTTTGCTGCTGGTTCTGGATGGGTAGTTCTTTCTTTTGTTATGCATATTTCTTGTCATTTGGTCATCCTCGTCTATGTCGCTCTTACTATGTAATAGTTGCTTCTGTTTAGAATGTCATTCTCGTCTGGATCACGAGAGTCTAAGCGCTGCAGATGGGTGCGTTTTGGTGGTGTAGCAAGACTTCTTATGAACTATCATGTCTTGATGTTTATGTCAGTAGTAGTCACTAGCCAGTGTTTGAATGTTGTATATATCGTTGTTCTGAACTGTTTATTGTCTCAAACTACTGGTGGGCTAAATGAGGGCATCACCATTCTCCAGTGTTCAGAGTATATCTCCTTTTTTCAAGTTATATAATTTGAGCTCAGTGTCTTTTCGATGATGTACACTTGTTTGGGCCAGTGAGGTGTCGTTGAATATGGGCCGAGTAGTAACACAATGCCAAACAGGTCAATTATGACTCTCAGGCCGGGATCTCAAAAGATCCTGAAAAAAGGCCGGGCTCTCCAAAAAAGAAAGAATAAGGACTCTTAGGCCGACATGTGGGTTCCACTGGTGTTTTCGTGCGCTTGCGCGCCGAGAGCATATTGGCGCGTGCTCGAAATTCATGCTACCTTTTCATCCCCAGTCTCCCGCCCCTCCCCCACCTCTGGAATCTCGATTCCTACTCCAGTTCCCCCAAATCCCCCTCTGTACTCCCTGTACTCAAGCGCACTATCATGTCACCAGTCAACGCGGACCTCCAATCCAGAGATCCTGAGGTTCGTCCTGCCTTCGGTCGCTGCGTGTTGTCGCTCAACGGTGGCATGGCGGCGCTTGACGACCAGTTTGCGGGCAAAGTGCTAATGGTAACCATCAACGGCGACCGGCCTGCCGTCTTGCCAGACGACCTTGTCAAAGCTCTTGGCATTGCGCACGGCATCCAAATAAGTGACTTGCTCGTCGAAGTCTGTCTGCCACCGGCTGATTTCTTTGTCAGGTTCCGGACAACTTTCGACTGCAGTCGTGTGTTCGAATCTTCCCGGCGTTTGTTCTGCGATGGCGCGCTGGTGAGCTTTGATCGGTGGCACCCAGGATGGGGCTCGGTGCCCTCTGAGCTTGAGTTTTTAACAAGTCTTACCTTCCACGGCATGCCTCGATGTGCTTGGAACAGCGAGTGCATGAACGAGCTTATCAACGACCTTGGAGGTGAGCTCGTAAGTATGTTTGTTCCTCCAGATAGCTGGGCTCTGACGGTTATGGCATGGATGAAGAAGCCGTCCACCATACCAAAGGTGATTGGTGTTGAGATACCGGTGCAGGAACCGGGGTTGTACTATTCGTCGCCACCAAGGCCATAGCGGACCACGTTAGGGATGTACCTGTAGCGAGTGTTCATGCATGTCGAAGAAGTGGTCAATCCATCAATCGATGTCCTGCCGCCGCCGCTGGTGCCAGGGTCCGTCGACGACGTCCATTAGAGGAGTCAATGTTAGACTTTCCCCGTGTTGCTCGGAATGATGGATGGCACAGGGCCTACTCCATCGCGCGGCGGAGGCCACTGCTTCTTTGGGAGAAGAGGCAGGGCTGGCTGCCTGGATGTGCTCTAATTTGAGGTAACAACTGAATCTTGTCAGCTACTAGTTAAATCCGAGCTATGGGTGTGAAACACTGATATGCTAGTACATTTGATTGTGACCTGTTCTAATTTTGTACCTAAACTTTTTTTAGAAAGGGTTGTAAGTCAACTTAATGTGCTAGCAGAACTTATTGTGTTGTCTGTCTGTTTTCTTTGGACAACATTCAAGATATTTCCCCGTCATTGATAAAGACGATGAACCATTATGTACGACTTCGTTGGTTTCAACATAGCCCTTCCCGTAGCGATCCACTGCTTCCATCCTGATTGTGCCGCATGCGTGAAATTTTTGTATGCAAGTTCAGTGTGTTATGATGTTCTATATGATTGTGTCAACTATATAAGTTTTTACTGAGCATCAGCAATGCATATGGCTGAAAGATGTATCTACGAGCATCGACCGATGGGTCTCTCTCTCTCTCTCTCTCTCTCTCACACACACACACACGCGCGCGCACACGCACAAGTGGGACCAGTTGAATTATTTATTTGCTCGTGACAACTTTTAATTAGGTTCCACTGTAATTTAACTTTTTTCTTAAGTTATTAATTGAGCTCAGTGACTTCAAAAAGTTGTACAGAGCCTTGTTTGGGCCTTTCCGGCGTCGCTGAATGTTGGCTGAGTAACCATGTTAGGCTGTACTGTACTACACAGGCCTTTTTTTCAACATCAGCAATGCAACTGGGCCGACAGTTGTACACAATATCCGGGTCAACTTGTTATTCTCCGCCCCGCTGGGTTGCAAACTTTCCTAGGAGGTATGCATTAGGCTTAACAAGAAAATGGACTTTAAGAAATAATAAATGGGATGTAATCATAATAACTGGATAGTTACTATACACCAAACACGTAATTAGTTTCAAAAATATATTATTTTTGGAATTTGAAAATTTTAATTTCATTACTTGTTGCGCGCACAATATTTCGTTGGATTTTAACGTAATACAACTTTATTTTGAAATTATATTTAACCTGACTAGAAATTTCGGATAAAAATATTTCGGATCCCATCAAAATGTGGGAATTTTTTTCAAATTCTGTTTTGAGCGGTTGTTTGAAATTATTAATCGTTGTCCTAGCTAGAAGTTGGGTTGTACTTTTAACAAACTGTAAATGGGCTATAGTAAATTCCATTAGAATGAAAAAATGGGCTGTAAATTCTTACAAATCGCAAATGGGCTATATGTTGTTTGCCAAATCCGAGTTGTGGGCCTAGTAAGTTGACGCGTACCAAGGGCTTTGTCAACTTAGTCAATATAAACGATTCTAGCTACAGTGATCGTACGATGTCCATCCAACGGACGTAGTGCTTCTTCAACCTCTGGTCTTCTTGCTCCAGCCGCCCAAAGCAGTGCCGGTCGTGTCACGTGCTCCTGCCTCCCGTGGCCGGCTGTGATGCCGTGGAGGCCACACCGCCCCGTACTACTCCCACCGCTAGCCAGGCCATCCCTCTACTCACCCACACCCCCTGTTATTCTGCGGGGACGGCAGCCTCATAGTGCAGCCGAACCAGTGAACCCTCGTACTCCTCTCCGCGCGGCCTTCCACTTCTGAATCTTCCCCGGCTCCGCGTCGTCCCCTTCCTAGGCCTCGCCGTCGTCCGGACCACTGCCCTGGTGCTCTCGGCGCGGCGTGGTCAATGTGGTCAATGACCGACTTCCATCGGAAGAGTACTGTACGTCGAGAGGCTGACAGCTGGGTCCAGGCGGCCGCAAGGAAGTGCCTCCTTATTACGTGCAAAATAATTATTCCTCCACCTGACAGCAGGGACCCACCGGACGGGCCACCTTATTTCGCAAAAAAAATGTTTCCCCCCTGACTGGTAGGACCCACCGGACGGGCCAGCGTATTTCGCGAAAAAAACGTTCCCCCCGCTGTCAGCTCGGACCCACCGGAAGTGCCTCCTTATTACGCACAAAAAAATGAATACTCCCCCTGCTAGCTAGGACCCACCATGGTGGGAGGCTGACTTGTGGGCCTACTAAGTTGACTGCGACGAGGGCCTTTGTCAACTTTAGTCAATATGAACGATTCTAGCTCCAGTGACCATACGATGTCCATCCAACGGCTGTAGTGCTTCTTCAACCTCTGGTCTTCTTGCTCCAGCCACCCAAAGCAGCGCCGGTCGTGCCGCATGCTCGTGCCTCCCGTGGCCGGCTGTGTTGCCGCGGAGGCCTCACCACCCCCTACTATTCCCACCACTGGCCAGGCCCTGTGGCGACGGTAGCCTCACACCGTAGCCGAACCAGTGAACACTCGTACTCCTCTCCGCGTGGGCTTCCACTGCCGCGTCTTCCCCAGCTCCCCGTCATCCCCTTCCTAGGCCTTGCCGTCGTCCACCACCCTGGTGCTCTTGGCACGCCGTGGTCAACATGGTCAAGGAATGACTTCCATCAGACGTGGACTGTACGTGGAGAGGCTGATAGCTGGGTCCACAGCCGCAGCAAGGAAGTGCCTCCTTATTACGCGGAAAATAATGATTCCTCCACCTGACAGCTATGACCCACCGAATGGGCCACTGTATTTCGCAAAAAAATGTTTGCCCCTGACTACTGGGACCCACCAGCTACATCTTCGCATGCAAGGAAGTGCGTCCGGGCAAAAAAAATGATTCGCCCCCCTGACTACTGGGACCCACCAGCTACATCTTCGCAGGCAAGGAAGTGCCTGACAGTCGAGACCCACCTGGTCGAAGCGTACGTAACGTTGTCATTCTGGTCGCGAACGTGGAAGTACATTTATACCGGTGGATGTAGAGCCGCGCACGTGTCATAGTAGAGGCGCGTACGTGTCGTAGTAGAGGCGTGCACGTAGCATGTACACGTACATACAGCGGCCAGGGTGCAAGAAAGAAAATACGGCCACGTATGCATACATACGGGCGGGGTCTCGGACGCCTACTCGCGCATACGTACGGCCATGGCTCATGTACATGGCTGGGTCGGAACGGAGAAACAGCGTCGTCATCGTGTTCATGGGGAGGAAACGGAATGCGTCGTGTTCATGGGGAGGCAACGGAATGCGTCGTGTTCATGGGGAGGCAACGGAATGCGTCGTGTTCATCGGGAGGCAACGGAATGCGTGGGAGCCAACCGGCAGGGTCGGAACAGAATGCGTGGTCGTGTTCATTGGGAGGGCTTTGACGGAACAGACGATGGAAACAAGGCCTGGCGTACCGCACAATGGAGGAAACGGACCTCCTACATTCGGAACGGGGTCCTGTTGATCGGGAGGGGTCTGGCGTACCGTAAAACGGAGGAAACAGACCTCCTACGGTCAAAACGGGGGTCCTGTTGATCGGGAGGGGTGTGGCGTACGACAAAATGGACTTGTGTTGGAGCACTACAGTCGAAACGGGGTCCTGTTCATCGGGAGGGGTGTGGCGTACTGCAAAACAGGACTCCACGGGATGCTGTTCATCTCCACCGTCGACCTCCTCCAGCCTCCACGGGCTACCGTCGACCTCCTCCAGCCTCCACGGGCTCCTGTTTATCCAGCCTCCACCACGTGCTACTCCACCGGCTACTGTTCAACCACCCCTCCACGGGCACCCCTCCACCGTCTAATGTTCATCCAGCCCTCCACACCACGGGGTCCTGTTCAACCACCCCTCCACGGGCACCCCTCCACCGTCTACTGTTCATCCAGCCCTCCACCACACCACGGGGTCCTGCTCATCCAGAGGCAACGCCACCGCTCACTATTCATCCAACCCCCCCGGGCGCAATGCTCACTGTTCATCCAATCGATCGGCTTCAGTTAGCAGCAGTAGCAAAGGAATCGCTCAATCGAGTTGAGTTAACAGCCATCGACCGATCGCTCGGGTTCAGTAACGCATAGCCTGCAGTGCAATCGCTCGGGTTCAGTTAGAGGCCAACGCCTCGCTCGGGTTCAGTTAGAGCCAATGCCTCGCACACACGCACATACGTGTATGAGAGAAACGCGCATCGCTCGGCCCCCGACCTCCCACCGTAACCGGGAACTCCCCGAAATTTTCCTCGCCCTCGCTTCTACCACGGTTTTTTCCGTCATGGACGGCCCAAAGAATGTCATGCAGCTGCATCTCCGGTCTGCCCAGGACGAAAAGCCCATTTTCTGTCATGATTTTTTGTCATAGAAGTAGGAGCCCACCACATCTATGATGATACCGGGTTTTGTCACAATTATCATCATAGAAGTGTCATATGTATGACAGAATTTTTTTTCGTTCGGCCCAAAATGTCACGGATGTGTCTTTTTTTAGTGGTGGCACTGCGTTGAAATGGGCGAATGCGGTTCATCCGAGCAGTACATGATAGCCGCTGCGAAAGGGGACTATGTCAAAGATTAACTCCTTGCTTCGGAAATTGTCCGGAGATCCGAAGACAACCTCGAGCGTGATTGAGCCCGTACAGCGGGCCTCTACACCTGGTATGACTCCTTTGAAGGTAGTCTTTGTGGGTTTGATCCGTGATGGATAAATTTCCCTTTTTGCGCATTGTATCCTGATACAGCAAGTTGAGGCTGCTGCCACCATCCATCAGGACTCGCGTCAGGTGGAACCCATCAATTATTGGGTCCAAGACCAGTGCGGCTGAACCACCATGACGGATACTGGTCCAATGATCCCGGCGATCAAAAGTGATCAGGCATGATGACCATAGATTAAATTTTGGGGCGACTGGCTCTATCGCGTAGACGTCCCTGAGCGCGCGCTTGCGGTCCCTTTTGGGGACGTGGGTAGCATATATCATGTTCATCATTTTGACCTGAGGGGCAAACTTCTTCTGTCCCCCTGTGTTCGGCGGTCGGGGCTCCTCGTCGTCGTCCTTGCTTTGCGATCCCTTATCCTTGTTTTCGGCATTTAACTTGCCGGCCTGTTTAAAAACCCAACAATCTCTATTGGTGTGATTAGGTGGTTTGTCTGGGGTGCCATGAATCTGGCACGGACGATCAAGTATGTGGTCCAAGCTAGATGGGCCTGAATTCTTCTTTTGAAACGGCTTCTTCCGCTGACCAGACTTAGAGCCACTAAATCCAGCGTTGACTGTTGTATCCTTGGTGTTGTCATTATTGTTTCGTCGCTTGTATCTGTTGCGTTGAGACTTTTCTTTGTTATTTTTAACTTCATGGGTGTCGACGTCGCTTGCATTGTTTTTGCTACGGGCCAGCCAACTATCCTGACCCGCACAAAAGCGGGTCAAGAGTGTCGTAAGGGCTGCCATAGATTTTGGCTTTTCTTGGCTGAGGTGGCGGGCGAGCCATTCGTCGCGGATGCTATGTTTAAAGGCCGCTAGGGCTTCGGCATCCAGGCAGTCAATGATCTGGTTCTTTTTGGTTAGGAACATAGTCCAGAATTTCCTGGCTGACTCTCCAGGTTATTGAACTATGTGGCTTAAGTCATCGGCGTCTGGTGTCCTGGCATATGTACCTTGGAAGTTGAGGGAGTCCTAGATTAGGGGGTCTCCAGACAGCCGGATTATATCCTTTGGCCGGACTATTGGACTATGAAGATACAAGATTGAAGAGTTCGTCTCGTGTCCGGATGGGACTCTACTTGGCGTGGAAGGCAAGCTAGGCAATACTGATATGGATATCTCCTCCTTTGTAACCGACCTTGTGTAACCCTAACCCTCTCCGATGTCTATATAAACCGAAGGGTTTTAGTCCGTAGGACAACATACAATCATACCATAGGCTAGCTTCTAGGGTTTAGCCTCTCTGATCTCGTGGTAGATCTACTCTTGTACTACCCATATCATCAATATCAATCAAGCAGGACGTAGGGTTTTACCTCCATCAAGAGGGCCCGAACCTGGGCAAAACATTGTGTCCCCTGCCTCCTGTTACCATCCGCCTTAGACGCACAGTTCGGGACCCCCTACCCGAGATTTGCCGGTTTTGACACCGACATTGGTGCTTTCATTGAGAGTTCCTCTGTGTCGTTGCCGTTAGGCTTGATGGCTCATACTATCATCGATGGCGATGCAGTCCAGGGTGAGACTTTTCTCCCCGGACAGATCTTTGTGTTCGGCGGCTTTGCACTGCGGGCCAATTCGCTTGGCCATCTGGAGCATATTGAAAATTACGCCCCTGGCCACCAGGTCAGGTTTGGAAGCTTAAACTACATGGCCGATATCCGTGGAGACTTGATCTTTGATGGATTCGAGCCTCTGCCTTGTGCGTCACATGGTCACGATGAGTGCGATTTAGCTCTACCATCGGATAGTGTTCAAGAGATCACACAGGTAGCCGCTCCGACCCTCAATTCGGAGCCAGTTGCGCCTGCCGCGGACGGGTGGATGGACCCCGCCGCGGAAGCCTTACCCTTAGCGACGATCGAGCCGAACATTGACCTTACCTTGCACGAGAGCCGTGTTGTTAAACTGCTGGATCCTTCTTCGGCCACGGACTCCGAACCGCCCGCGCCCGTTCCTATCGAATCCGATTGGGCGCTGATCATGGAGTTTACCTCCATGGATTTTTTTTAGCACTCGCCCTTTGGTGACATACTGAACTCATTAAGGTCTTTCTCCTTGTCAGGAGGATCCTGGCCGAACTATGTCCAGCAGGACTGGGATGCGGACGACGAAGAAATTTGCGGCCCACCCACCACCCACTTAGTAGCCACTGTTGATGACTTAACCGACATGCTCGACTTCGACTCCGAAGACATCGACGGTATGGACGACGATGCGGGAGACGAAGAGGAACCACGACCCACAGGGCACTGGACAGCCACCTCATCATACGATATATACATGGTGGGTACACACAAAGAAGGCAATGGCGACGAGATAGCGGAGGATGACCCCTCCAAGAAGAAACCCAAGCGCCGACGTCAGCGGCGCCGCTCTAAGTCCCGCCAAAGCAAAAGTGGTGATACCGGCACAAGAGATAATAATACTCCGGATAGTGCCGAAGACAACAACAATCCCCTCCCGCAAGATTTAGAGCAGGAGGATGGAGGTGCCAGCCCTCCTGAGAGAGCGGCAGATGGAGAAGAGGAGGATGATAATTACATGCCCCCCTCCGAAGACGAGGCAAGCCTCGGCGACGACGAATTTGTTGTGCCAGAGGATCCCGTCGAACAAGAGCACTTCAAACGCCGGCTTATAGCCACGGCAAATAGCCTTAAGAAAAAGCAGCAGCAGCTTCAAGCTGATCAGGATCTGCTAGCTGACAGATGGACTGAAGTCCTCGCGGCCGAGGAATATAAACTCGAGCGCCCCTCCAAGAGTTACCCAAAGTGCAGGTTGCTACCCCGACTGGAGGAAGAAGCGTATGATGCGGCTGATCGGCCAGCTCGTGGCCGCGATAGAGAGGCATTCCAGCCAAAAACTCAGCCTGCACCCCGACAACATTCAAATAAAAAGGCATGGGGAGATACGCCAGACCTGCGAGACATATTGGAGGACAAAGCAAAGCATGCAAGATCGATCTACGGATCACGGGGGCGCGCCACTATGCGAGACGATAAACGTCACGCCGGATACAGTAAAAGTAAATCCGGCCGGGCCAAACACAGCGGGCAAGACCCATTCGAGCTGCATCGTGATATAGCCCAATACAGAGGCGCCGCACACCCCCTATGCTTCACAGATGAAGTTATGGATCATCAAATCCCAAAAGGTTTCAAACATATAAAATTTGAATCATACGACAGCACAACAGATCCCACAGTATGTATCGAGGATTTCCTCCTCCACATCCACATGGCCCGCAGTGATGAATTACACACCATCAAATACCTCCCACTAAATCTCAAGGGACCAGCGCGACATTGGCTTAACAGCTTGTCAGCCGAGTCCATTAGCTGTTGGGAAGATCTGGAAGCCGCATTCCTCGACAACTTTCAGGGCACTTATGTGCGGCCACCAGATGTCGATGACTTGAGCCACATAATTCAGCAGCCAGAAGAATCGGCCAGGCAATTCTGGACTCGGTTCCTAACAAAGAAAAATCAAATTCTCGATTGTCCGGATGTAGAGGCCCTAGCGGCTTTCAAACACAACATATGCGACGAATGGCTAGCCCGACACCTTGGTCAGGAAAAGCCGAAATATATGGCAGCCCTCACGACACTCATGACCCGCTTTTGTGCGGGAGAAGACAGCTAGCTGGCTCGTAGTAATAACATATCAAAGAACCATGGTACTTCGGATACCAAGGGTGGCAATAGCAGGCCACGTCGCAACAAACATAAGCGCCGCATTAACAATGATAATACCGAGGATACGACAGTCAATGCCGAATTCAAAGGCTCTAAACCCGGTCAGCGGAAAAATCCATTCAAAGAAAGTATGCCGGGTCTGTCCAGCTTGGACCGTATACTCGATCGCTCGTGTCAAATACACGGCACCGCAGAAAAGCCAGCCAATCACACCAACATGGATTGTTGGCTGTTCAAGCAGGTCGTCAAGTTAATTGCCGAAAACAAGGACAAGGGGCTACATAGAGATGACGAGGAGGAGCCCCAGCAGCCACACACCGGAGGACAGAAGAGGTTTCCCCTACAAGTGCGGACGGTGAACATGATATACGCAACCCACATCCCCAAGAGGGAGCGGAAGCATGTGCTCAGGGACGTATATGCGTTGGAGCCAGTCGCCCCAAAGTTCAACCCATGGTCCTCCTATCCGATCACTTTCGATCGCAAGGACCATCCCACTAGTATCCGTCGTGGCGGATTCACTGCACTGGTTCTGGACCCAATCATCGACGGATTTCACCTCACTCGAGTCCTTATGGATGGCGGCAGCAGCCTGAACCTGCTTTATCAAGACACAGTGTGCAAAATGGGTATAGACCCCTCAAGGATCAAACCCACAAAAACGACCTTCAAAGGCGTCATTCCAGGCGTAGAGGCCCATTGCACAGGCTCAATTACACTGGAAGTGGTCTTCGGATCCCTGGATAACTTCCGAAGCGAAGAGTTAATCTTCGATATAGTCCCGTTCCGCACTGGTTATCATGCACTGCTCGGGCGAACCGCATTTGCGAGATTCAATGCGGTACCGCATTATGCATACCTCAAGCTCAAGATGCTAGGACCTCACAGGGTTATTACAGTCAATGGAAACACATAGCGCTCTCTCCGAACAGAGGAGCACACTGCGGCCCTCGCAGCAGAAGCGCAAAACAACCTCTCAAGGCAATCCACCAGTTCGGCGTTCCAAGACCCGGACACCTTCAAGCGCGCTCGGAGCAATCGGCAAATAGACCGCCTGGCGCGATCTGAGCTCGCGTAGCAATGCGGCCCCCACCCCAGTCCCAGCCAAACGGCGAAGCTCATGCCACGCGTACATAATTACGCATTAAAAATACCATGGGCACAGGTGGGGAGGGGGGCACACTGCGGCACGCCCCAAGATGCGGCTTAAACCACACTAGGGGCTTCCCGTTTGGTTATTTTTCTCTTTTTTAGGACCTTAATCTCTGGAAACCCTTTCCGGCAGCACTATTGTCGAACACACGATGCAACAACCAAGGAGGCAGACAGCTATGTCACACCATGGAGTTCCCAGGTGGATTACAATAACGAGCGAAATATTTGATTTAATACTATTCCTCAGCTTGCCCTTGGAAGGGACATAGTCCCACTCTTTGCTTATCGCACTATCTATATCATTCTGCTTTAACACACCTTTTTGAATAAACAATGCATAACATCACAACTATTATTGTATTCTTGTTATATATATATATATATATATATATATGTGTG
>NC_041392.1:439981941-439992148 GCF_002162155.2 Triticum dicoccoides
CATTAACGACGCCTTGCAATCGTACACTTTGGTACGGCCAATACACCAAGGGCTTACGTACCCCACAATATGGTGTGAAAAGTCCGAACACTTTCACAAGTGCAGCACCCCGAACTTATAGCATTATATGCATCAGCTCCGAATCATGTCTTTGGTCAAATGTTGGGTTTGCCCGGCTCCTATGTTTCGGTACCTTACGTTCCGCTCTATCGGCTAAGGTAGCGCTAGGAGAACTACTGCGATTGTGCCCTGGTTCTGCCGGGCTTAGCACCTCAGTAGAGAAAGCTAAAACTGACTGTCATGATAAGGCGAGAGACTGGTCGCTGTTCGACGAGGTTTTCGAGTCCCTAAAGACTTATGCCGCTTAGGGAGAGGGGCCGGCCCTGTCCGGCTTAAAGGCGTGTATCGCACCCCGAATTCGGCCTTCCGAATACCAGGGGCTTCGCTGAAATTTAAAATTATAGAATTCTATGGCTAAGTGAGAGTGATAAAGCATTATTAGTCCGGTTGCCTTGTTCGTTGTGCTGAGCACCTCCCTCGAAGGACCCAAATATGGGAACAAGAGTGCTCAGGTTTATCCCGAACACCCCAGCACTCGTGGCATGGGGGTAGAAGTCGAGGACTAGCCATCTCTCAGATTGGATAAACGGCCAAACAGAAGGTAATATTTTAAATTCACACAAGCATTGCATAGCGCATATGAAACAAGTTTTCATCATACAGGATCACACGAGCAAGTTTACTCAAATATTACATCCTTGGAACATTCGTCCTCTACAAGACGGGCACCCTTCAGGACACCCTCATAATAAATTCCAGGGGTGCGATGCTCTTTGCCCTGCGGCGGCCCTTCCTTGATCAGCTTCACGGCGTCTAGCTTGGCGCACTGCACCTTCACATGGGCAAAAGCCCGGTGTGCACCTTCGATGCAGACGGACCGCTTGACGACCTCCAGCCGTGGGCAGGCATCCACAAGCCACCTCACCAGGCCGAAGTAGCTGTTCGAAAGGGCGTCGCCAGGCCATAGCCGGACTATAAAGCCCTTCATGACCTGTTCGGCCGCCTTGTGTAGCTCAACCAGCTGCTTTAGCTAGTCGCTCAGAGGCATCGGGTGTTCGGTCCCAGTATACTGAGACCAGAACAGCTTCTCCGTTGAGCTTCCCTCCTCGGCCTGGTAAAACTGTGCGGCATCCGACACGCTGCGGGGCAAATCTGTGAATGCTCCTGGAGAGCTCCGAATTCGGGTAAGTAATCGGTAATTTACTTTTACATGCTGGCTCTGCATATAGAATGCCTTACCCGCTGCTATCTTCTTCATTGCGTCGATCTCCTGGAGGGCCTTTTGGGCTTCGGCCTTGGCACTTTTCGCGCTCTCGAGGGCCGTGGCAAGCTCAGACTCTCGCGTCTTCGAGTCAAGCTCCAACGCCTCGTGCTTCGTCACGAGAGCCTGGAGCTCTTGCTGCACCTCGCCCACCCGAGCCTCTTGCTTTTCTCGCTCGGTGCGCTCCTTGGCCGCTTTATCTTCGGCCTTGGTTAGCGCTTGCTTCATGGTCGCCACCTCGGTCGTGGCCCCTGGCAGATATATGATGATCCTGTCATTTTGCAATCGCGTCTTTTATATATATATATATACATATCTATAGATAGGATATTACTTACCCTTGTTCTCCTCGAGCTGCCTCTTGGCAAGACTGAGCTCTTTCTTGGACCCCTCGAGGTCCTGCTTCAGTACGGAAACCTCCGTAGTCAGTGCGGCAGACGCCAGCGGCGAGGCCTGCATACGCATATTGACATACTTATATTAGACTCCTGCGATATTATTTGATCCTCTATTCGGCTTTTCTTTGTGAACACCGAACAAAGCATCAGGGCTACTGTCTATGCGGTAATATTTTTCCTATATTTTAAAGCACTTACCTCAAAGCCTGTTAGAAGGCTGGCATAGGCTTCAGTCAATCCACTCTTGGAGGACTGAACCTTCTGGACCACCGCACTCATAATAGTATGGTGCTCCTCGTTGATGGAAGCGTCGCGAAGCGCTTCCAGCAGATTGTCTAGCGCCTCTGGATGGACAGAGGTCACCGGCACAGGCATCTTGCCCCTCTTAGAAGGAGGCCGCCTGCCTGAGCCTGGAACCACTGGAGGTTCCGGCGCGGTGTTCGGCTGAGGGCCAAACTCGGAGCTCTCAGGGGCCTTGTCCCCTCGGCTCCCGGAGTCCGGGAAGCCGCCTTGAGGCACCTTTGGGACTGTCTCCCCTCGGCCCGGTGCCTCGTGAGACAGCACCTCGGCGTCGTCCGCAGGATAGGGGGAGGTGGCGGTCGGAACTGGATCGCTATCCATGTCCGACGAGCCCAGGGAGCCGTCTGATGATACATCGATACGGGCTCGGGGCGGCCTGCATAATCATATTTCGGTGTTATGTAAAGTAGTGCGGCAAAGGAATACTAGGACTTATTCTGGTATCCGAATACTTACGACTTCCCCAGGGGCTTGGCCCTGGGCAGCCACTCGTCTTCGCCGTCGGCGGCGGTGGTAGAGTAGTCCAGAAGGAGAGTTCTCCCCTTCTTGGACCCCTCGGCCCCCAGTTGGGGCGGCCTTACTTTTCTTATCTCCCCCAACTTGAGGGGAGCATCTTCTTCTTCTTCCTCGTCTTCGGGGGAGGAGTGCGCCGCAGAGTCATCGGACGGTGAGTCCGACGACGCCTAGCGTAGGGAACTCTTTTAGGTTCCCTTGGCCTTCTTGGTCTTCTCCGGCACCGTATAAGGAGCTGGAGTCAGCATCTTCGCTAGAAGAGCGTCTGCTGGGCCTTCGGGCAAAGGAGCCGGACAGTCGATCTGTCTAGCCGTCTCCTGCCAGTCCTGTCAAAGGTACGGGAGTTTAGATCCCGCATGGAGTCAATCTATAAAAAATAAGTATCCTGTGAAAGGTAAAGCAGCTTACCACACTGGCTTGGCGCTTCGCGCTAAATACGCGATCCTCAGTAATGGGAGGGGGGACCTCGGCGCTTTTGAACAGCACCCTCCAGGCATCTTCGTGAGTTCGATGCTGCGCTGGATCGAGCTCCCACAAGTTGAAGTCCCATTATTGGCACGGGAGGATCCGGCGGTGGAGCATGACCTAGACTACGTTGACGAGTTTGAGCTTCTTGTTCACCATGTTTTGAATACATGTTTGGAGTCCGGTCAGCTCTCCCGAACTACCCCAGGACAGGCCCTTGTCTTTCTAGGAGGTGAGCCGCGTGGGGATGCCAGATTGGAACTCGAGGGCCACTGCCCATGCAGGGTCACGCGGCTCGGTGATGTAGAACCACCCCGATTGCCACCCCTTTATGGTTTCCACAAAGGAGCCCTCGAGCCATGTAATGTTGGGCATCTTGCCCACCATGGCGCCTCCGCACTCCGCCTGGCGGCCGCCCACAACCTTTGGCTTGACATTGAAGGTCTTCAGCCATAAGCCGAAGTGGGGCTTGATGTGGAGGAAGGCCTCGCACATGACAATAAACGCCGAGATGTTGAGGATGAAGTTCGGGGCCAGATCGTGGAAATCCAGGCCATAGTAGAACATGAGCCCCCAGACGAATGGGTGGAGAGGGAATCCCAGTCCGCAGAGGAAATGGGTGAGGAACACTACCCTCTCATGGGGCCTGGGGGTGGGGATGAGCTACCCCTCATCTGGGAGCCGGTGTGCGATATCGTCGTGCAGGTATCCGGCTCTCCTCAGCTTCTTGATGTCTCCCTCCATGGCGGAGGAGACCATCCACCTGCCTCCCGCTCCGGACATGGTTGGAGAAGGTGGAGGTGGGAAGTGCGGACTTGGGCGCTAGAGCTCGAGTGTGCGAAAACGGATGAGCAAAGGAGGAAGAAGGCGTGGATGAAAAGGTAAATCCTTATCCCTTTATATGGGCAGACGAAACTAAGCGTCCCCACTAGCCTAGTAAAACTCGTTTATCACCCAAGCGCCATAAGTGTTACCCACGCCCGTATTGAAGAGAATCCCGTGATAGGGGGACACGATCTCTGCTTTGACAAGACGTGTAAAAAACTGCCTCGCGTTATGTGCGGGGCTAGTTAAAGGGAACGGTTCGAATAATCATCGGGCCATGGCATAATGTCGGGTTGCCAAAACAAGTCAGCAAATTAGATTTGTGAAAATATTATTCTCCCTACGGTGGTATGTGGAACTTATTTTGCAGGGTCGGACACTATCCTTGTATTCAAATTCTTCTGTGATGTATTCGGAGAAGGAACCCGCCTTGCAATGCCGAAGACAATACTGCGCGCCGGACTCATCGTCATTGAAGCCTGGTTCAGGGGCTACTGAGGGAGTCCTGGATTAGGGGGTCTCCGGATAGCCAGATTATATCCTTTGGCCGGACTATTGGACTATGAAGATACAAGATTGAAGACTTCGTCTCGTGTCCGGATGGGACTCTACTTGGCGTGGAAGGCAAGCTAGGCAATATGGATATGGATATCTCCTCCTTTGTAACCAACCTTGTGTAACCCTAACCCTCTTTGGTGTCTATATAAACCGGAGGGTTTTAGTCCGTAAGACAACATACAATCATACCATAGGCTAGCTTCTAGGGTTTAGCCTCTCCGATCTCGTGGTAGATCTACTCTTGTACTACCCATATCATCAATATCAATCAAGCAGGACATAGGGTTTTACCTCCATCAAGAGGGCCCGAACCTGGGTAAAACACTGTGTCCCCTGCCTCCTGTTACCATCTGCCTTACACGCACAGTTCGGGACCCCCTACCTGAGATCCGCCGGTTTTGACACCGACAGAAGTTGTCGAGGAAGGCTTCTTCCAAGTCTTCCCAGCTGCCGATAGAGTTTTCAGGCAGGCTATTTAACCAGTGCCGAGGTGGTCCTTTAAGCTTTAGAGGGAGGTATTTAATAGTGTGGAGGTCATCTCCGCGGGCCATATGTATATGTTGAATGAAGTCTTCAATCCATACAGCGGGGTCTGTGGTTCCATCGAATGATTCTATATTCATGGGTTTGAACCCTTCTGGGAATTCATGTTCCATGACTTCGTCAGTGAAGCAATGAGGGTGTGCGGTGCCTCTATATCGGGCGGTATCGCGATGTAGCTCTGATGGAGTCTATCTGCGGCTTTTGGCCCTTGCATGACTAGGTTTGTCATGTCCGAATAGATGGCCATTGTCGCGTGTCGGGGCACGTCCTCGTGATCCATAGATCGATCTGGTATGTCCCGCTTTATTGTTCATGTCTTGCCGAAGGTCATGTGTATGACCGTGGGCTGATTTACCTCTGCCTTTGCGATGAGGCGGGGCAGGCTGGTGTTTGGCTTGAGTTGTTGTTTTGTCCCGACCACGTGGTGGTCGGTCAGCCGCATTGTGCGATGGTGGTATGTATTCCAGCGCCTCATCGTCGAACTGAGGTAGCAATTTGCACTTCGGGTAGCTTTTGGTTGGGTGCTTGAGGCCGTATTCTTTGGCTACTAGGACATCGGTCCATTTCTCGTTGAGCAGATCTTGGTCAGCTTGAAGCTGTTGCTGCTTCTTTTTTAGGCTCTTTGCACTGGCTATCAGCTAGCGCGTCAAGCACTCTTGCTCAAGAGGTTCCTCAGGCATGATGAAATCCTCGGTGTCGAGGCTCGCCTCGTCCTCAGAGAGTGAAAGATAATTGCCGTCCTATGAGTCTTCGTGCGTGGCCTGTTTTCCAGGGCTATCCTGCCCATCTTCCCGTTCATCTTGTTCAGTAGCTGCGTCAATGGGGTCTTCGTTGTCTTCGGCACCTTCCGGAGTATTATCCTCTCCTGTGCCGGTGTTGCTATCTCTACTGCGGCGTGACTTAGAGCGGCGCCGCTGACGCCGGCACTTTGATTGTATTTTGGAAGGTTTATCCTCTACTGGGTCTTGCTTGTCATCGTCGATGTTCTCCTTTGGTGCATCCACCATGTATACATCATACGAGGAAGTGGTTGTCCAGCGTCCGGTGAATGGCAGGTTCTGGACCTCTTCTTCTCCGGCATCGTTGTCCATACCATCGATGTCGTCGGAGCCGTAATCAAACGTGTCGGTTAAATCCTCGACAGTGGCTATAAAGTGGGTGGCAGGTGGGGAGTGAAACTCTCTGCCATCAGCCCCTAGTTCAAACCGGACATAGTTCGACTGTGGGTCCCTCGCCAAGGACAGGTTCTTTAATGAGTTTAGCACATCGCCCAAGGGTGAGTGTTGGAAGATGTCTGTGGCACTTAACTCGAAGATCGATAAATGATCAAGTCCGGCGTCCGTGGGCTCACATGGTTCGGAACTTATGGCCGGAGATGAGTCCAGAGTTCCGGTGACATAGATATTGTGTGAGGTTATGTCTGTGTGCGGCTCCAACGTCAGGGAATCTGTGGCCTCCGTGGTGGGGTTGAGCCTCCGATCCTTGGATGGTGCAGTATGCTCCGGATCTAAGGCCCGAGCGGTTGCAGGAGCTATCTCCTGAATGCGGTTCGATGACAGATTTAGGTCATGTTCAACGAGGTGACTAGGAGCGGTCCCCGCGGTCTCAAATCCGGCGAAAATCAAATCTCCATGGATGTCCGCGACGTAGTTCAAGCTCCCAAATCTGACCTGATGGCCAGGGGTGTAGCTTTCAATCTGCTCCAGATGGCCAAGCGAGTTGGCCCACAGTGCGAAGCCGCCGAACATGAAAATCTGTCCGAGGACCCCCCTGGACGGCATCATTGTAGATGATTTTTTTTGACTGTGAACTGTGGGGAAAACCCCCCACAGCATATCAAAACTTTATTAAAGCCAGACAACAGGACTACAACATGATTACAAGAGGTAACCGAAAGGAGAGGAGAAAAACAAAATAAAATAAAGAAAAGGCTAAAACTTAAGGTGGCAAGAAAGAAATCCACTTGAGTAACTCATCCTTGTATCCAGATTTGATTCGATGCTGCATCAGAGTAATATCATGCCTGAAAGCTCCTCCCCATTTGTTGAAACTTGCCCTCTCACCTCTGAACACTTTGGCATTTCTGATGATCCAGATATTCCAGCAGGCAATAAATACTACTTCATTGAAAAAGGGCTTATCAAAACTTCTCCTTGCCTGGATGACTAGGTCAGACATTGAAGTTCCAGCCGACCAATCGATCTGCAAATAATTCCAAACTCTGACACTGAAATTGCAGTTGAAGAAGAGATGGTCTCTGGTTTCTCTCACTTGAAGGGGGCATAGCCTACAAGTAACACCATCATCCATGTGCCAGTGCCTTCTATCAACCATATCCTTAGTGTTGAGTCTATCCATGATGAGCATCCATGCAAAAACCTTGATCTTGATAGTGCAAGAGGATTTCCAGATCCAGCACAGCAAGTGGTTTAATGTTTCATTCTGAAAAACATGACCATAGAACAGCTTAGGTTTGTAAACCTTTGAAGAGCCCTGCCAGAACCATAAATCCTTACAAGCGTCATCTCTTGTATGGGAGACCAACATATTTCTTATCAAGTTTAGCTCATCAAAAGCTTGAGCAGACAAAGGTAGGTGAAAGTGTTGGTACAAGTCTATTGAATTGAAGATGGCCTTAACAGAAATCCATGGATCCTTGGCAAAAGAGAATAATCTTGGGAATCTAGACTGCAAGCTAGAAACTTCATTGCCAAGATTCCAGTTATCAGACCAAAAGAGAGCAGTGTCCCCAGCATTGACCTGCACCCAGGAGCAGTCCCTAAAATTCTGCAAGACCTTACAAATATCCTTCCACCAAAAAGAGCCACAAAAAGTTGTTCCCTGGGGCATGCCATCATGATAATATGAGTCCCAAATTAAGGACACCCAAGGTAGGTCTTTCCTGTTGAGAAAGTTACTAGCATGCTTGAGAAGCAAAGCCACGTTTTGAACACCCAGGTTCAAAATACCAAGACCACCCTTGTTTTTTGGTCTACAAATCAAATCCCAAGCAGCAAGAGATGGAGCAGGCTCCTCCCTATTTTTTCTCCACAGACATTGCCTTTGAATTCTTTCAAACTGCTTGAGGATTCCAGCAGGAACAGCCAGGCTGCCCATAAAGAAGATTGGCATGGAAGACAAGGCAGAATTTAAGAACTGCAGCCTCTCACCTTGATTAAGGAAGGAGGAGCTGGCAGTCATTCTCCTCTCCATACAATCCACAAGAGGCATAAAGTCCACCATCTTTTGCCTGGACGGCATCATTGTAGATGATTAAAGGGGCCATCAAACCTTTTGGGGACGACACAGTGGAACTCTCAATGAAAAACCAATGTCGGTGTCAAAACCAGCGGATCTCGGGTACGGGGTCCCGAACTATGCGTCTAGGATCGATGGTAATAGGAGACGGGGGACACAATGTTTTACCCAGGTTCGGGCCCTCTCTATGGAGGTAATACCCTACGTCCTGCTTGATTGATCTTGATGAATATGAGTATTACAAGAGTTGATCTACCACGAAATCGTAATGGCTAAACCCTAGAGGTCTAGCTTGCATGGCTATGATAATGAATATCTCTCCCCCTCCGGACTAAGTCCTCCGGTTTATATAGACACCGGGAGGATCTAGGGTTACATATGGTCGGTTACAAAGAAAGGTATCTACATATTTGGTCACCAAGCTTGCTTTCCACGTCAAGGAGAGTCCCATCCGGACACGGGTGCAGTCTTCGGTCTTCGTATCTTCACAACCCATCAGTCCAGCCCATGGCTAACAAGTCGGACACCCGACGACCCCTTAGTCCAGGACTCCCTCAGCGGGCGCTGGGTTGTGCAAAGAGCGGGTCTAGCAGTCAGCACACAAATCGTTTACCCAGGTTCGGGCCGCGGAGATGCGTAAAACCCTAGTCCTACTTTGATGTGTATTCGAGTGTTCTTGTGTTCTTGAACTAGCTACGATGTCTCTCTAGTTCAAAAGATCCGAAATCCCTCTCCAGTACGCCTCGGGCCTCCTTTTATTGGTAAAAGGGGTCGCCACAGTGGCACATAGGACGTGGAAAGGTGCACAGGCGCTGAGTCTATCCCCTGGCGTCGTCGGACAAACGCATTTAATGTGCTGCCAACATGCCCCTCTTGCTTTATTGGGGATGACAAAGAAGCTCGTCCCAGCTGTCGTCGCCTCACCTGGCTCCAACGCGCGTCCAAGCTGACGAGGCGTTGTAGCGCCACGTTGGCTGGCTGTTGGGCTGGTGCGGTGGTGGAGCTTTCACGAAGATCCACATGCCACCATGCAGGTGCTTGCTTGAGTTGGTGTGGAGGCCGCGCGCTGCCACGCAGATGCCTGCTCAGCTGGTCGAGCTAGCAGCTGCGTGGGAGCAACGGTGGAGTCTTGGCAGGCGTGGGCCTGGCTGCGGCCCCGCTGGTGTCTTCGGCAAGGGCCTTGCCGGGGGCTCGGCAAGGGTCTTGCCACGGCACCGTGGTCGTCCTCGGCAAGGACCTTGCTATGGGTCTCGTGGACTTCCTTGGCAAGGATCTCGCCAAGGATCGTCGTCTTCTGGTTCTCGTCTGATCTTGCGTATTTAAGATCTTTACAAAGATTTGCATGTCACTACGGAGGTGCCTCCCGAGGATTGGTTCCAACGTGGTTGATGGCGTCGGAAACCCTTGGGCTCAAGGGTGCCCCGGCAAGGGTCTTGCCGGGGGAGTCCACCTCGCCCTCTTTCTCTCTTTGCGCTCCTAGTCTTGGCGTTGCCCTGGCTGTCTTGCGCTCCGGCATCCCTCCTCTACCCTACTTAGTGTGGTTGTAGGCGCGGCTCTGACTGCCCGTGCACAAGTAAAGGGGTGCAAAAGGAGAGCCCCTACTTTTGTACACCGACAGGAGCCCCCAGGCCTGGGCCACACATAAGTGCGACGCGTTGTTGGGCTTGGCCCAGAACGGTGCACGGGCAGGTGGGGTGGATTTTTACTGCAGTAACTTCTCCGTCCGCTGTGCTTACCCACGACCCACGTTGAACGCGCGACGTGGGGGGGGGGGGTCATGCGTGACGTGGGGGTCATGCGTGGGGCAGTTTCCGCACGCATGCATCACATCGTGGTAAAGAGGCGGCTCGCGCCTTCCCCGTAAAAAGGAGTAACCACGGGCGCGCTGCTCATTTACCCCTTGTGCCTTGTCCAATCTCGGAACCGCCACCCCCTCCTTGTTTCTCCTCAAGCCCTTGCTCTCGCTCGCTACCGCCGCGTTTTCGCTGCCCTTTCTCCTCTACTTCTTGCAGCCACCATGGCACCC
>NC_041392.1:439992384-440027204 GCF_002162155.2 Triticum dicoccoides
ATCCAGCCACGCGCGTCATCCCCACTGATTGCGCCAAGGCCGCCCCAAATCGATAGCCATTTTTTGTCAACTACTTTTCATGCGGCCTCTGCCCCCCTTTCTCTGATTTCTTCAATGACGTCATGCACACCTACGGCTTCCACCTCCTGGATTTTACTCCAAATGTCATGGCGTGCATAGCCCTTTTCGCCCATCTCTGCGAGGGCTTCGCTGGAGTGCATCCCAACATGGCGCTTTTCCGCCACTACTTCTACCCTCGGATCCAGAGGGGAGGCGCCATTTCCAGTTGTGTCGCCTGAATCCCAAGGACCCTGGAGAAGGGGACATGTCCAGAGGGCGCCCAGAAGGAGAGGTGGGAGGAGTGGCGGAGCTGGTGGTGCTGGATTAAGGAGGAGGACCCACAGGAATTTTGCCTGGTTCGCCAGGCGCCGCCGGTACGCAGAGACAACTAGGGCGATGTTGACGCCCAGGATGGGAAGCTCATGGTCACCACCACCAGAATCCGTCGCCTCGTCATTGCCGGGTTCACCTGGAGATGATCGGGGCGGATTTCATCCGCCGCCGTATTGCTCCTCTGCACAACAAGGGGAGGCCGGTCTGGCTCTTCCGCAATGCGGCTGACGTCATGCGGCTCCGCCCCGCCCAGAACCACAACTTCATGGTGATGGGGCACGCCCACTTCTGCCAGCGGCTCTTTCAGCTCGACGTGAACTGCGACGGCAGGGCCGAGAAGAGCGGGGAGGCCGGCGAGGCCGCTGCCGAGGAGGCCGGCAAGGGGCTTGCTGGGGAGGCCAGCAAGGCCGCTGCCAAGGACGAGTTGGTCGACGACTAGCCTTCCTCCTCCGCCGCCCCCGGCTCGGGAAAGTATCTGAAGGTGGGCGATGACCTGTTCATCCACCTCCCATGGATGGCGAGCACCAGGGCACCCGACGAGGGGGAGGTGTTCGACGACGAGGTTCTTGCCGCCGCCGGGCTCGAGGTCGTTGACGGACCAAGCATCGATGGCGGCGGTTCCTAGGAAGAGCGACTCCCCCAGAGCATGAGCGCCAGCTTCCACAAGCTTCAGGTGCTTCACCGTGCCCGCCTGGACAAGGCTAAGTCCAGTATGGCAGCGGTGGACAACACTACAAAAAAATACACTTCCGTGATGATACATGTTTGTCATAGTAGGTCGCTTTTTTGTCATGCATGTACATCCATGACAAATTTATGATAGAATTAAGATAGTCATACCTGTGCTGTCGTAGAAGTGTTCCATGACATTACCAAAATTATCATCACGGAAGTGTCCACTTCCATGACGATAAATCGCGCGTCACAGAAGTGCTTTCGTCAAGGGTGACCGACACGTGGCATCCACCGTAACGGAATGCCGTTAAGCTATCGGGTCAGGTTTTGGATCCGATAACCCGTTAACAGCCCCGACCAATGGGGATTTTCCACGTGTAAAATCATCATTGGCTGGACGAAACAGTTGTCGGCTCATCGTTGGGACAAATGTCAACCACTCATTGGACGGAAAGGCGCCTATGATACGTCGACACGTGGCACGGCCCAATAGAGGCCCATTCCTGTGAAGAGGCCGGCCCGTTTGACTTGGTCAAAAGCTGTTGGGCCAGCCCATGGAAAGCCTGTTAACGGCTTGTTCGAATATAGCCCATTTACAGCCCGCTAACCCAAGGCTCGTTACACCCTATCCAAATTAGGCCCAGTAGCGTCATCTGGGCCATCCAATATGATTCCAGCCCATTTTCACTTCTGGCCCATGTATCACCCATGACATCTTTCGGCCCATATGAGGCCCTATGTAACTCTTGGCCTACTAACGGCCCGTGGTGAAACTGGCCCGTAATGAACAGTGTATCACTTTACACCCATTAACGGCCCATGGTGAAACTAGCCCGTAATGAATAGTGTATCACTTTATACGCATTAACGGCCCGTTATTCTGTTGGGCCGTTTCCAGCCCATGTTATCTTTCGGCCTTCTCAGAGCCCATTTATTCTTGGGCTCATTTTCAGCATTCGTTTACTTATGGCCCGTTACTGTCATTTTCTGCTTGTGGGCCAAATTCAGCCCGTGGTTACAGTCGGCCCGTTTGTGGTCCGTTAATACGTGGGCTGATTTCACAGCATCATCAAATACGGCCTATTAACGATGGCCCGTTATGGTCGGCCCATGAATGGACGATTCCAACTCTAGCCCGTTTACAGCCATAATGCGGTCTGTTTGGCCCATGTTTGGCCAATCGATTATACGACCCGTATAAGGCCCATTGATAATACGACCCGCAGAAGGCCCATTGTTTCTACGGCCCGTAGAAGGCCCATTGTTTCTACGGCCCGTAGAAGGCCCATTGTTTCTACGTCCCGTAGAAGGCCCATTGTTTCTACGGCCCGTAGAAGGCCCACTGTTTCTACGGCCAGTAGGAGGCCCGGTGTCACTACAGTAAATATTAGCCCATGGTTATTGTGGCCTAGTTTTAAAAAATAGGTTATTTCGGCCACTAGCTAATCGCGGAAAAAGAACTGCAATGACTACAAGCAAACAAATAAACAAGACAACAAGGAAATAAATAAGCAAGCAACTAACGCTAGGCTATCACGACTATTACACATATTACATCCACTAGGCATCGAAGTTCGCCACCAGTGCAAATATAGGGAACAAAGAAGCATATCATATACACTGGTTATCAAAGTTGGCGACCAGCACAAATAAACGCCGCAGCAAAACAAATCCAGAACTGAAACCACTTCAGAAGATCTCAAGAAACAATATCCTGGGTACCCATAATGCTGTCAAGATGCTTAGCAAGCTTATTAACTTTCTCTTGTTTGGCGCTTAAATCTTCCAGCGCTTGTTGTTGCACCAGAAAATACGCATCTGAATTCTGTAGGGACTTCCTCAGTCCTTCAGCTTCCTGTCGCAGCAGATCTGATCTATGTCTTTCAACTTGAAGTTGAGACTCAAGAAGACAAACTGATTCAGGCAGCGAGTTCGAAGAGCTTGTGCCAGCAGTAGTGGCCAGTAACTCGAACACTACATCAAGACAGGACTTTTGGGTTCCCTCACTGTCGTCAAGATAGTTTTTATCAGCTTTCTTGGAGACCAACAGGGATGTCTCACTATCTTGAACCTTATCTGCATTACTTCCTTTACCATTGGATAATGCGGTACTATTCTCCAATATTTTGTCCGCATTCTAAAAGAGAAACAAGCAGACACATCACATGTTTACCATGCTGTATATGAAACTCATTTTGGTAAATGAGTTCAGTAGTAAAGTGGACAGGATAACAACATGAAACAAATATATATCTATGTACCATGGTCACTTTATGGTATATACCATTCTAGTTTTTGTTGCCAAATCAAGATAGAGACACAGTTCAAATAATATTTGTTCAAGACAAAGCAGAATAGATAGAATATAAGTGTGGGTAACTATAGAGCAATATGAACACTTGTAATGTGCATGACATGAGAACATAATTGTTTATTCAATTGAAACTGAAATCAACATAGAGCAGGTTACAATAGCAAACCAGTTAAAGTAACAGGTTTAAAACATACCTGTTGCGCCATTGGAGTTTCAATTCCATCCTTCAAATTTGAAAATAGTTGGTATGAATAAATACAGTCATGCAAGAGCAAAGGAGTATGAACCATAGCTACAGAACCTGACCTGAGAACAAATCTTCTTCTCCTTTAAGCGTTGAGTTGGGATTTGGAGTGGTGGTCCTCATGCTTTGGGCACTGCAGTTCCCTTACTAACTGCTCGTGTTTGGGTGCTCTGTGGTGGAGACAATGTTGTGTCAACTCGAACTGGGTTACTATCTGCCGGGGTTGGCGTTAGAAGGGGTGTAGCTGGTTCTCTGTCCAACTGGGTAGGGGTACAATCTGCGAGAGTCTGGGTTATGTGTGGTGGATCTGGTCCTTGGGCAAGTACAACCGTGGTTCTATCTGCATCAACTGGTAGCACTATCTTTTCTGAAGATCGTGTTGTTACTCCCTTAGATACTGCCATCACGCTCTCCAATTCAAATGGCTGATAAACAAGAAACGTAATTGAAAGTATAGACATTGTATGATAGACAAGGGCAATGGATAGTGGGGAATAAAAGAGGGCATGAAATAATTCATATTTATGTTGTCTAACCAAACAGGATAGCATGACACAATTTCACATATATGATGGCTAACTAAACAGGATAGCATGACATAATTTCACATTATGATGGCTAACTAAAAAAGATGGAAAGACATAGTTCAAAATATGAGACTATGTAAATAGGATGACATGACATAACTATATAATGTGTTTATTAAATAGGTTGGCATGCCATAATTCACATAGATTCATGGATAGAATGCCATAATTAAAAATATGATGACTGTAAACACAAAACAGGATGAGATGATATAACTATATGATGTATTTATTAAATGGGTTGCCATGCCATAATTCGGATAGATGATGTGTATGTACTATGTAAACATGATGGCATGATATAATTCAAATATATGATTTATATAGTAAGCAAGTAAGCAGATGGCAATCCATATATAATGTAAAAACTAAGCAATGCAAGACAACATGCATGACATGGGTAATATAACCCTGCCAAGTTTGAGCATAGACCTTCGTGGGAAAATAGGACTGGTCATCAGTCTCTGAATCCTCCTTTGAGGAGCTCTCTGTAACCAGCAAGATGTCTGCTTCAGCAGGTATCATTGTCTGCTCTGAATACCTTGTTTTCACTCCAGATACTTCCATCACCGCTTCAAATGGCTAATGCATAGGAAGAGTAGTTGAATATACAAACATTGTCGCGAAATGGAACACGTAATACAAAAAAAATGATAGCATGATATAATTCACATACATGATGATTGGCTAAACAACATGGCATTGCATAATTCACATATATAATGCCTTTGCAACAAGATCGCACGATATGAGCAGGTGGCATTCACACAAAGCATGTCTAAACTAATCAAATGACATAGCAATGTGAGACACCATACGCACGATATGAGCAACATAACCCTGCCAAGTAAGAGCATACACCTCGGGGGGGAGGGGGGGGAATAGGACTGGTCATCTGTCTCTGAATCCTCCTCTAAGGAGCTATCTGTAACCAGCGAGATATATGCGCTTCATCAGATAGCATAGTCTGCTTTGAAGACCTTGTTTTCACTCCAGAATTTGCCATCACCGTGTCAAATGGCTGATGCACACGAAGAGGAGTTGAATGTAATAACATTGTTGATAAATGTAATACGTAACAGAAAAAAAGGATGTCCTGATATAATTTACATATAAGATGACTGGCTAAGCATGATGGCATTGCAAAATTCACATATATGATGTCTGGCTAAACAAGATGGCATTGCACAATTCACATAAACGATGAATAAACTAAACAGATGGCATTCGCACAAAGAATGTCTAAACTAAGCAGATGACATATTTGATGTATAAAGTAAGCAATGCAAGACACCATATGCATGATATAACCAACATCAGCATGCCAAATTAGAGCGAAGACCTCAGGGGGTAAATAGGAGTTATCTTCTCATTCTGAATCCCCCTCAGAACATATATCTTCCTCTCGATTACAATCTGAAATGCGTGGAGGGTGGGCTGCCTTTGCGACTACCATGGAGCGACCTCTGCATGAAATTTTATTGCCACACAAGGCTTGTCTCTTTTGCTCTACATGTCCAGTTCCATTGTTTACAATAACTGTCATGCATAGGAATAAAACATAGTGAGATTATGTAAGGAATGCATGCAGAAATCCAGAGTGATGGTAGCAACCTGTGGATAGACCCAAAACCAATAATAGCAGGCAGATAATGGCTTCAGTTAAAAAATACATATAATGGCTTCTTTGCTATTTGTTTCCCACCCAACATGAAACTCATAGTAGACACCAGAGATTAACCAGATAGTAGATAGATACTATTGATAGCGGCCCCGATATGTACCCCACAACCATTTAAAAACTCAAGTTTGACCATTACTTTAGAGCTGACTCAGAGTCTAATCGGTGAACAGGATGATAAAGTAGCATGTAATATTAAGCGATGCATAACGTAAGCAGACACAAAAGAGTGCAACCTCTCTTGCGGGCCCGTGTAGTCCTCGAGGTCGTCTGCTCGATTGATGATGGTAGTGCAGTTTTCATGGCTGCCAGCGGCGGGGAAGAAGATCTGAGGCGGCAAAAGACAGTCTGGAGGCCGGATCCCTGTTGTGCTAGACCCTTCTATCGTTGGAGCAGCTGAGCTGGGGTGGACGACGGCGCAGCAGGAGTGGGACAAACCACGCAAGGTTTTCTTTGACAACTATCTGTAAGAGAAGTAATTCTGTAAGGGCTCGTTTGAATTGGAGGATTCCAACAATGCAGGGATAGGAAATAGATAGGAATAGGATAGGAATGCATGTGCAAAACAGAGAATTTAAAAACATAGGATTTCTGCCAATCTGGGTGTTTGATTCACAACAATTGGAAGATCACAGGATGCAAAGAAGCATGGTGAGATTAAGTTAAACCACAAGAAAATGTACGGTTATAATGCTATTATGCTACTATCTCTTAGTCTTGTGCTTCATGAATAGGAATTTGAAAAGGACAAGTGAAAATTAAAATTCTTACGTTTTTTTCTTTCAAGGAGACACTAAAGGAACAAATCCATGTGCTCAGTGGACAATATATATAACATGTAGAGTAAAAAAGAGATGCAACAAGTGTACAACCTCTTTGGCGAAGCCATGTCGATCTTAGCGTGATTGGGTTGGCCGGTGAGGATGCTCCGGCTGACTTGGCTGTCGGAGGAGGGGAAGAAGATCTTAGGCGTCTGGAGATGGAGCCCGAGGTACTGCTCCACTATGATGGAGGGTTTCGTCGTTGGAGCAGCTCCGGTGAGTTGTATGATGTCGAGGCTGAAGCAGGACAAGAGAGACAACGAACAACGTTAACCTGAGTGGAATTCTAATAGCATCTCCAATAGATGACGTAAAATACATAACCACAAAGTGTTAGATGTAAAATACATTAGCCGCTCATCTCTGAACTTTACTGTCGAAACTGAATTTAACTGTCGAAACTGAACTTAACTGTCAAAACTGAACTTAACTGTCGAAACTGAACTTAACCGTCGAAACTGAAATTTGCTGTCGAAATTGAATTTTGCTGTCGAAACTGAACGCACTAGCAAGGTGAGGCTACATGTCGGTCGACTGACTTTTTCATCTCTGATCAGTCGATTTTGCAGCCATTGGATACGAAATCAAGGGCCTGTGGTTCATCTTCAACCTCCACCCCCCTGAGCCGGCCAAACAGCAGCCCCCCGCCGCCCGCGGTGCGCCGCCCCTCCTGCCCCGAAAACACTCCCCACCGCCGGTCCGCCGCCGCCCTGGCCATCCCTCTAGGCCCCCCTGATGACCCACAAGTATAGGGGATCTATCGTAGTCATTTTGATAAGTAAGAGTGTCAAACCCAATGAAGAGCAGAAGGAAATGATAAGCGGTTTTTAGCAAGATATTCTCTGCAAGTACTGAAATAAGTGGTAACAGATAGTTTTGTGATAGGATAAGTTGTAACGAGCAACATGTAACAAAAGTAAATAAAGTACAACAAGATGGCCCAATCCTTTTGTAGCAAAGGACAAGCCGGAACAAACTCTTATAATAGGAAAAGCGCTCCCGAGGACACATGGGAATATCGTCAAGCTAGTTTTCATCATGTTCATATGATTCGCGTTCGATACTTTGATAATATGATATGTGGGTGGACCGGTGCTTGGGTGTTGTTCTTACTTGAACAGGCATCCCACTTATGGTTAACCTCTATTGCAAGCATCCGCAACTACAACAAAAGTATTAAGGTAAACCTAAGCATAGCATGAAACATATGGATCCAAATCAGCCCCTTATGAAGCAACGCATAAACTAGGGTTTAAGCTTCTATCACTCTAGCAACCCATCATCTACTTATTACTTACCAATGCCTTCCTCTAGGCCCAAATAATGGTGAAGTGTTATGTAGTCGATGTTCACATAACACCACTAGAGGCTAGACAACATACATCTTATCAAAATATCAAACGAATACCAAATTCACATGACTACTCATAGCAAGACTTCTCCCTTGTCCTCAGGAATGAACGTAATTACTCACAAAGCATATTCATGTTCATAGTCAAAGGGGTAATAATATGCATATAGGATCTGAACATATGATCTTCCACCAAATAAACCAACTAGCATCAACTACAAGGAGTAATCAACACTACTAGCAACCTACTAGCACCAATCCCGAACTTTAAGACAAGAATTGGATACAAGAGATGAACTAGGGTTTGGAGATGAGATGGTGCTGGTGAAGATGTTGATGGAGATTGCCCTCTCCCGATGAGAGGAGTGTTGGTGATGACGATGGTGATGATTTCCCCCTCCCGGAGGAAAGTTTCCCTAGCAGAACAGCTCTGCCGGAGCTCTAGATTGGATCCGCCAAGGTTCCCCCTCGTGGCGGCGGAGTCTCGTCCTGAAAAGTTCCTTCTTATTTTTTTCTCATCAAAAGACCTCATATAGGAGAAGATGGGGATCGGAGAGCCACCAGGGGACCCACGAGGTAGGGGGCGCGCCCTGGGGGGGCCATCCTCGTGAGAAGGGTGTGGGCCCCCTGGCCTTCATCTTTGGCGTGGATTTTTCTTTATTTCTTTTAAGACGTTCCGTGGAGTTTCAGGACTTTTGGAGTTGCGTAGAATAAGTCTTTAATATTTGCTCCTTTTCCAGACAAGAATTCCAGCTGCCGGCATTCTCCCTCTTTATGTAAACCTTGTAAAATAAGAGAAAATAGCCATAAGTATTGTGACATAAAGTGAAATAACAGTCCATAATGCGATAAATATCGATATAAAAGCAAGATGCAAAATGGACGTACCAACTCCCCCAAGCTTAGACCTCGCTTGCCCTCAAGCAAAAAGCCGATAACAATAAATATGTCCTCATGTTTAGAGGTAGAGGCATCGATAAAAATAAAATACGGACATGAAGGCATCATTATTATTCTCATAACATCAACATATATAGATTTTGTCATATGATTACTTATGTTCAAGTGATGATCTATTCACAGTGCAAAAGTATAAATCATAAACCTTATTGGGCTCCGACAAACTATAATCTCAGTCACTAAAGCAATTGCAATTTATCATAACATTGGAAAGAGTCTATGTCAGAGCTAAAAAGCAAGTCCACATACTCAACTATCATTTAGTCCTCCATAATTGCTAACACTCACGCGATACTTGTGGTTACGGAGTTTTAATCGGACCCAGAGAAAGATAGGGGCTTATAGTTTTGCCCCACAACCTTTTACCTCAAAGGTAATGTCAACAATAATGGTTCATGCCCCCCTACATCCAATATATATATATATATATATATATATATATATATATATATATATATATATATATATATATATATATATATATCATGTTCTTTCCAACATGCTGAGCTTGCCAAATGATAAAATGAAAAAGAAAAGGTGAAGATCACAAGGACTCTTGCATAAGGTAGAGGATAATAATAAAGGATAGGCCCTTCGCAGAGGGAAGCTGAGGTTGCCATGCGCTTTTATGGTTGGATATATAAAATCTCAATGCGAAAGAACGTCACTTCATATTGCCCCTTGTGAAATGAACCTTTATTATGCAGTCCGTCGCTTTTATTACTTTCACATCACAAGATCGTATAAAGCTTATTTCTCCCACACCAATCAATCATACATATTTAGAGCAATTTTTATTGCTTTGCACCGATGACAACTTACTTGAAGGATCTTACTCAATCCATAGGTAGATATGGTGGACTCTCATGGCAAAACTGGTTTAAGGGTATTTGGAAGCACAAGTAGTATTTCTACTTGGTGCTGAGAATTTGGCTAGCATGAGGGGAAAGGCAAGCTCAACAAGTTAGAGGATCCATGACAACATACTTTATCTCAGATATAAGAAAGACATAACTCATTATGTTGTCTTCCTTGTCCAACATCAACTCTTTAGCATGTCATATTTTAATGAGTGCTCCTAATCATAGAAGATGTCAATGATAATATATCTATATGTGAAAACCTCTCTATCCTTATTACTTCCCATTAATTGCAACAATGACCAAAGCTATGTCTGCCAACTCCCAACAACTTTTAATCATCATATTATTTCTATGTGAAGTCATTACTCTCAATAAGATCAATATGAACTTTTTGTTTCTTTTTATTCTTTTTCTCTTTTATTTTATTCACCCAAGATCATGGAAAAATAATCAAGCCCTTGACTCAACACTAATCTTTATTATATATAGCTCACAGACTTGATTACATAGAGAGATCATAAAGCAAAACTCAAAACTAGATCATGCCATAAACTTTATTCTACTAGATCAAGATACTACTAATAGGATTGAACTAAGAAAAACGGTAAAGATAAGAGTTGTGATTGTGATACGATACCGAGGCACCTCCCCCAAGCTTGGCAGTCGCCAAGGGGAGTGCCCATACCCATGTGATCATGTCTCCTTCTTTGTTGTTGGTGTAATATTCTTGGCGATTATTCCTCTCAGGATACGGTTCTCCTCTTCGAGCTTATTGACTTGCTGCTTGAGGTCCATTATTTCCTTACGAAGCTTTCCTGTGACAGCTAAAGCTCCTTGCACCCAAGGGTGTTGCATAGCTGCGGGAGAATAAGTGACACTCCTCTTCATATTTTCATAAGTAAGAAATCTAACATTAGAAGGAATAACCGAGTTTGGAATAGCTGAGCTCTGTAGTTCCCCCATCGTGAACCCAGCTCGGAGGCGAGAGGTGACTTCTTGATCCTCCATAGCATCTACTCTCATCAAGTCAGCCTCCATCTCCTCCTCCGTTGCTGGCCCAAAGAGGTCAACATCGTTATTTGCCCTTGGTTCCGGTGCCGGATTAGATACCCGACTCTCCCCGATTGACTCTTGAGAAGACATCTTGCTCTAATCTGCAGCAACAACAGCTCGAAAACAAAAACAGAGGAAATTTGCATGATACGGGAGTCAAAATCCCCGGGAGATTATATAATGAATTTTTACCGACCAAAATACGTAATGTGCAAGAAAATGGAGTCCGGAAGGCACACGAGGTGCTCACGAGGTAGAGGGCGCGCCTAGGGGGGTAGGGCGCACCCACCACCCTCGTGGGGCCCTCGTGTCCTTCCCGGACTACTACTTATTTTTCTATTTTTCTAAATATTCCAAAACGGAGAAATATTGCCTTAAAAATTGTTTTGGAGTCGGTTTACTTACCGTACCACATACCTATTCCTTTTCGGAGTCTGAAACATTCCGGAAAGTGTCCCTTATGTATTCCTCCGGGGTTACGGTTTCAATAATATTGGTTTCAACATTTATGGGATTACCTGAGATATAATGTTTAATTATTTGACCATTTACCACCTTCGGATTTGTGCCCTCGAAGTTGTTGATTTTTATGGCACCGGAACAATAGACCTCTTCGATAACATAGGGGCCTTCCCATTTAGAGAGAAGTTTTCCTGCAAAAAATCTTATACGAGAGTTGTATAGCAATACATAATCACCTACATTAAACTCACGCTTTTGTATCCTTTTGTCATGCCATCTTTTAACTTTTTCTTTAAACAACTTGGCATTTTCATAAGCTTGGGTTCTCCATTCATCAAGTGAGCTAATATCAAATAACCTCTTTTCACCGGCAAGTTTAAAATCATAGTTGAGCTCTTTAATAGCCCAGTATGCCTTATGTTCTAGTTCGAGAGGTAAGTGACATGCTTTTCCATAGACCATTTTATACGGAGACATACCCATAGGATTTTTGTATGCAGTTCTATAAGCCCATAATGCATCATCAAGTTTCTTAGACCAATTCTTTCTAGACCTATTAACAGTCTTTTGCAAAATTAATTTGAGCTCTCTATTGCTCAACTCTACTTGACCACTAGACTGAGGGTGATAAGGAGATGCAATTCTATGATTAACATCATATTTAGCAAGCATTTTACGGAAAGCACCATGAATAAAGTGTGAACCACCATCAGTCATTAAATATCTAGGGACTCCAAACCTCGGAAAGATAACTTCCTTAAGCATTTTAATAGAAGTGTTATGATCAGCACTACTAGTTGGAATAGCTTCTACCCACTTAGTAACGTAATCAACAGCAACTAGAATATGTGTGTATCCATTAGAGGCAGGAAAAGGTCCCATATAATCAAAGCCCCAAATATCAAATGGTTCGATTACAAGAGAATAATTCATAGGCATTTCTTGACGTCTACTAATATTACCAATTCTTTGACATTCATCACAAGACAAGACAAACTTACGGGCGTCCTTGAAGAGAGTAGGCCAATAAAAACCAGATTGCAATACCTTATGTGCAGTTCTATCTCCAGCGTGGTGTCCTCCATAAGCCTCGGAACGACACTTTCATAGGATCTGTTCCTGTTCATGCTCAGGTACACAACGTCTAATAACACCATCTACTCCTTCTTTATAAAGATGTGGGTCATCCCAAAAGTAATGTCTTAAATCATAGAAAAACTTTTTCTTTTGTTGGTATGTGAAGCTAGGTGGTGTAAATTTAGCAACAATATAATTAGATTAATCAACATACCATAGAGTACTATGAGAAGTACTTATAACATTTAATTGTTCATTAGGAAAGTTATCATTAATAGGTAGTGGGTCATCAAGAATATTTTCCAACCTAGACAGGTTGTCTGCAACGGGGTTCTTAGCTTCCTTTCTATCAACAATATGTAAATCAAATTCTTGTAGCAAGAGAACCCATCTAATAAGTCTAGGTTTAGCATCTTTCTTTTCCATAAGATATTTAATAGCAGCATGATCAGTTTGAATAGTTACTTTAGAATCAACAATATAAGATCTGAACTTATCACAAGAAAATACAACTGCTAAGAGTTCTTTTTCAGTAGTAGCATAATTTCTATGAGCATTGTCTAGAGTCTTACTAGCATAATGAATAACATTTAATTTCTTATCAACTCTTTGCCCTAGAACAGCACCTACAGCATAATCACTAGCATCACACATAATTTCAAAGGGTAGGTTCCAATCAGGTGGCTGAACAACAGGTGTAGTGACTAATGCTTTCTTAAGTATTTCAAATGCTTCTACACAATCATCATCAAAGACAAAAGGTATATATTTTAGCAATAAATTAGTCAGAGGCCGAGAAATTTTTGAGAAGTCCTTAATGAACCTCCTATAAAATCCAGCGTGACCAAGGAAACTTCTTATACCTTTGATGTCCTTGGGACATGGCATCTTTTCAATAGCATCAACCTTGGCTTTATCAACTTCAATACCTCTTTAAGAAAATTTGTGACCCAAGACAATACCTTCATTAACCATAAAGTGGCACTTTTCCCGATTCAAGACAAGATTAGTTTCTTCACATCTCTGCAAAACTCGATCAAGATTGCTCAAGCAATCATCAAAAGAGGAACCATAGACAGAAAAGTCGTCCATGAAAACCTCACAAATCTTTTCACAAAAGTCAGAGAATATAGCCATCATACATCTTTGAAAGGTAGCAGGTGGATTACATAAACCAAAAGGCATACGTCTATAAGCAAAAGTACCAAAAGGGCATGTAAAAGTAGTCTTTGATTGATCTCTAGCCGACACAGGTATTTGAGAGAAACCAGAATAACCATCTAGAAAGCAATAGTGTGTATGTTTGCATAATATTTCTAGCATTTGATCAATAAAAGGTAAGGGGTAATGATCTTTCTTAGTAGCTTTATTTAATTTGCGGAAATCAATTACCATCCTATAACCTGTGATAATTCTTTGTGGAATCAATTCATCTTTATCATTAGGAACAACAGTAATACCTCCTTTCTTAGGGACACAATGGACAGGACTTATCCACTCACTATTAGCAACGGGATAGATTATACCTGCCTCCAGAAGCTTTAGTATTTCTTTTCTTACCACTTCTTTCATTTTAGGATTCAGACGTCGTTGAGGATCACGAACTGGTTTGGCATCTGCTTCCAAATTTATTTTATGTTGACATAAAGTGGGACTAATGCCCTTAAGATCATCAAGAGTATATCCAATAGCAGCGCGGTGCTTCTTCAGAGTTTTCAATAATCTTTCTTCTTCATGCTCTGAAAGGTTAGCACTAATAATAACAGGATATATCTTGTTTTCATCAAGACAAGCATATTTAAGATTATCAGGCAAGGGTTTGAGCTGAAACACGGGATCACCCTTGGGTGGAGGAGGATCCCCTAAAATTTTAACAGGCAAGTTGTGATGCAGAATAGGTTCCTGTTTAAAGAATACTTCATCTATTTCCCTTCTTTCATTCATGAACATATCATTTTCATGGTCTAGCAAATAGTTTTCTAAAGGATCACTAGGAGGTACGGCAATAGAAGCAAGACCAATAATTTCATCCTTACTAGGTAATTCTTCCTCACGATGTTGTTTACTAAATTTAGAGAAATTGAACTCATGAACCATATCATCCAAACCAACAGTAACAATATTCTTAGTGCAGTCTATGGTAGCATTGACAGTATTTAAGAAGGGTCTACCAAATATAATTGGACAAAAGCTATCTTGCGGAGAAGTAAGAACAAGAAAATCAGCAAGATATTTAGTTTTCCCACACAAGACTTCAACATCTCTAACAATTCCAATTGGTGCAATAGTATCTCTATTAGCAAGTTTAATAGTAACATCAATATCTTCTAACTCAACAGGTGCAATTTCATTCTTAATTTCTTCGTATAAAGCATGCGGTATAACACTAGCACTAGCACCCATATCACATAAGCCATGATAACAATGATCTCCTATTTTAACAGAAATAGCAGGCATGCCTACCACAGGTCTATGTTTATCTTTATCACAAGGTTTAGCAATTCTAGCAGTTTTACCTTCGAACTGAATAACATACCCATCAATATTATCAGACAAGAGATCTTTAACAATGGCAATATTAGGTTCTACTTTAACTTGCTCAGGAGGTGTATAAGTTCTAATATTGCTTTTACGAACAACAGTTGAAGCTTTAGCATGATCCTTTATTCTAACAGGGAAAGGTGGTTTCTCAATGTAAGAAGTAGGAACAATAGGATCATTATAAGTGGCAGTATTTTCTTCAACTTTAATAGGTGCAACTACTTTTACTTCTATGGGTGGATGATATTTAAACCACTTCTCCTTAGGGAGATCAACATAAGTAGCAAAAGATTCACAAAAAGAGGTTACTATCTCAGAGTCAAGTCCATATTTAGTGCTAAACTTACGGAAATATCGGTGTCCATAAAAGATTTAACACAATCAAACTTAGGTGTCATACCTGACTCCTTACCTTCGTCGAGGTCCCAATCTTCAGAGTTGTGTTTAATTCTATCCAATAAATTCCATCTGAATTCAATAGTCTTCATCGTAAAAGAGCCAACACAAGAAGTATCGAGCATGGTGCGATTGTTTTCAGAAAGCCGAGCATAAAAACTTTGCATAATTATTTCTCTCGAGAGCTCATGATTGGGGCATGAATATAACATTGATTTAAGCCTCCTCCAAGCTTGAGCTATGCTTTCTCCTTTGCGAGGCCAGAAATTATATATATAATTACGATCATGATGAACAAGATGCATAGGGTAATACTTTTGATGAAATTCCAGCTTCAATCTTTTGTAGTCCCACGATCTCATATCATCACATAGCCTATACCATATCAATGCATCTCCCATCAAAGATAAAGGGAAGACCTTCTTCTTAGCAACATCATCGGGTATACCTGCAAGCTTAAGTAATCCACAAACTTCATCCACATATATTAAGTGCTCATCAGGATGCTTTGTTCCATCTCCTGTAAAAGGATTAGCTAGCAGTTTTTCTATCATACCCGAAGGTTACTCATAAGGAATTTCATTTTCAATAGGTTCAGTAGGTTGAGGAGCAACTCTTTTCTCTACTGGACAGGGTGAAGATACCCCGAACAAGCCCCTTAGAGAATTACTTTCCATAGTAACAAGTGACAGTAAATTTCAGCACACTATATAAATTTTTCCTTACCAAATTCCACCTACCAAAGGCCCTACACTCCCCGGCAACGGCGCCAGAAAAAAGTCTTGATGACCCACAAGTATAGGGGATCTATCATAGTCCTTTCGATAAGTAAGAGTGTCGAACCCAACGAGGAGCAGAAGGAAATGATAAGCAGTTTTCAGCAAGGTATTCTCTGCAAGTACTAAAATAAGTCGTAACAAATAGTTTTGTGATAGGATAAGTTGTAACGAGCAACAGGTAACAAAAGTAAATAAAGTGCAGGAAGATGGCCCAATCCTTTTTTAGCAAAGGACAAGCCGGAACAAACTCTTATAATAGGAAAAGCGCTCCCGAGGACACATGGGAATATCGTCAAGCTAGTTTTCATCACGTTCATATGATTCGCGTTTGATACTTTGATAATTTGATATGTGGGTGGACCGGTGCTTGGGTGTTGTTCTTACTTGAACAGGCATCCCACTTATGATTAACCTCTATTGCAAGCATCCGCAACTACAACAAAAGTATTAAGGTAAACCTAACCATAGCATGAAACATATGGATCCAAATCAGCCCCTTACGAAGCAACGCATAAACTAGGGTTTAAGCTTCTGTCACTCTAGCAACCCATCATCTACTTATTACTTCCCAATGCCTTCCTCTAGGCCCAAATAATGGTGAAGTGTTATGTAGTCGACGTTCACATAACACCACTAGAGGCTAGACAACATACAACTTATCAAAATATCAAACGAATACCAAATTCACATGACTACTCATAGCAAGACTTCTCCCTTGTCCTCAGGAACAAACGTAATTACTCACAAAGCATATTCATGTTCATAATCAGAGGGGTAATAATATGCATATAGGATCTGAACATATGATCTTCCACCAAATAAACCAACTAGCATCAACTACAAGGAGTAATCAACACTACTAGCAACCTACTAGCACCAATCCCGGACTTCAAGACAAGAATTGGATACAAGAGATGAACTAGGGTTTGGAGATGAGATGGTGCTGGTGAAAATGTTGATGGAGATTGCCCTCTCCTGATGAGAGGAGTGTTGGTGATGACGATGGTGATGATTTCCCCCTCCCGGAGGGAAGTTTCCCCGGCAGAACAGCTCTGCCGGAGCTCTAGATTGGATCCGCCAAGGTTCCCCCTCATGGCGGCGGAGTCTCATCCCGAAAAGTTCCTTCTTATTTTTTTTCTCATCAAAAGACCTCATATAGGAGAAGATGGGCATCGGAGAGCCACCGGGGGGGCCACGAGGTAGGGGGGCACCCTAGGGGGGGCGCCCCCCACCCCCACGAGAAGGGTGTGGGCCCCCTGGCCTTCATCTTTGGCGTGGATTTTTCTTTATTTCTATTAAGACGTTCCGTGGAGTTTCAGGACTTTTGGAGTTGCAGAGAATAGGTCTCTAATATTTGCTCCTTTTCCAGACCAGAATTCCAGCTGCCGGCATTCTCCCTCTTTATGTAAACCTTGTAAAATAAGAGAAAATAGCCATAAGTATTGTGACATAAAGTGAAATAACAGTCCATAATGCGATAAATATCGATATAAAAGAATGATGCAAAATGGACGTATCACCCCCCCCCCCGTGCCGAGCGTTTTCTCCGATGATCCCCATGCCACCGCCCCGCCAAGGCCCCGCCACCGCCGGCGACCACCGCCCCCATCCTAAACCCTAAGATAGATAGTGGGGTACCTCTCCGGTGAGCCCCCCTCCCCGTTGCGGCTGGTTCTTCCTTCACCCCGGCGTCATCAGAGTGAAGTGTAGCTAAATCGGAGCAGCATCGCAAGCAAGAGCAAGAGCTAGAGCAGCAGCGCGAGCAAGAGCAATAGCAAGAGCAGACCAGGCAGGGGACCGAGAGCAAGAGCAGAGCAGTAGCCCGAGCGAGAGCTAAAGCAGCAGCAGGTCCTACTGATGTGGACGTCGCCTTCGAGGGAGCGACGCCATGGAGGAAGTGGTCGGTGACGCCGCCGTGGATGGAGCCGCGTCGTGTCGGCTCGGGCCGAGCGCCAGCATCACCATGAGATCGAATCAAGAAGAAAATGCGGCGATTAGTGTACAACCTCTTTGGTGGCGCCGATTAGGCCGCATCTTCATTCGAGGAAACGGTGATGATGATGCTCTTCCGGTGGTGCAGGTGAAGACGGCGGTGTGGGAATGGAGGTGGCGCGAAAGACGAGGGGAACGTCGGGGCAGCTCCTTGGAGGTGGAGGACGGGGTGGCTGAACCGGTGGGACAATGAGATCGACAACGGATCCTCATCCGGGACGGTGGATGAGGGACGTCGAGGTGTTGTTGTGGACGATGTCGTCGGGGAAGAGGCTCCGGCTGGGTGGCAGACGGAGCAGGGTGTGGGGTTTCGTCGCGGGTTTTCGCGGCCTCGGTGTACGAATGGGTGGGCGTATGGGATGGCAGTGGGGAACCATGGCTTAGAGACGCGCTTGTCCGAAAGGTGGGTTAAGTTACGAAAGTACCCCCACCGATTTGAGGCGGTTCTTTCGGTTCAGGGGTACCACGGGCATTTCACGTGTCGGGATTTCACAGGAGGTGGGAGTTTTCGCGCGCGTTGTAATTTCGGAATAGCAAGGCGCGGGTTGAGATGGAGGGAGTTGTCGGAGCACAACGAGACAAAGATATATCTTAAATATTTCGGGCTAACAAGGCGCGGGTTGAAATTTCTGGACAAGCCTAACGTGTACTGTACAGAATCAATGCGCCCTACAAATGTCATTCAAAACTTTGAATTCATGTTATGTTCAATTAAAATATTTCGCTACGTGTATAATGCATGCAACCTACTACTCAAATGAACGTTTTAGTGCATTCCAAACGTATATACTACCGCTTCAATATGAACTAAATTTGAATTCGTTTCTCTATTTGAATAAGATCTACAGTAATGATTGTTGTGAAGTCAAAGCATTTGAATTCGTTTCTCTGTTTTAATAAGATCTACAATCATCATTATTGTCAAGTTAAACCATCGTTTGTGTATTATCTTCACAGCACACCACATGATTAGTCTCGAGTTACATATGAACTATGTGTACTATATGAACTCGAACTAGATTTTTTGAATCCACTTTATTTTGATTTCAAATCACATTACATTTCTAGATCTAGCTAGATCTTCATAATCTAAACCATGTCTCATATGTATAATGTGTTTATCACATTATGTATGGTGCCCCGCCCCCTACACCTACAAGTATTTAGATGTGAGTTGCAAACACCACACATTACCACAAATTCAAATAAAATGTGAGAATGTTCGATATATAGTATTGTTTAGATTGTTCGATATTTAGTTGTAAGCTGCAAATGCCACACATTATCACAAATTCAAATAAAATGTGAGATTGTTTGATGTATAGTATGGTTTAGATTGTTCGGCATTTAGCTGTGAGTTGCAAACACCATGCATTATCACATTATGGTATAACATGTGCACAACACATGTATCACCGCTATATTCATGCATGCAATGTTTAAAACACTATGATCTCCTATTCAAATATATGAATCCGCCTTCATATCAAATTATGATCTTTGTTAGTCTCTTACACCCACACAATCCTCTAACCTTCGTAGCTACCACTAACTTTCTCTCGTGCATGCACACGCCCTCCTCGCCCTCCCTCGGCATTCTATCCACCGGGCACATTCATTTTTTTCTTTAGGTCATTCTCCCAGAGTCTCCACAACTCCTTTCCGACACACACCGATCGATAAACCTCTCCAGCGATGCCTGCCTACAACATACAAACACACCTTCAATCTCCTCCTTTATGTGTCTTTGCCTCGTGTCTCTCATACGGTCAGACACACGTGTAAACTCTCGCCCCTCTTTTCATTGCTCTCACAAACGCACACTCCTCCCCCTATCTAGCTAGTAGTTGGGCCTCTCACACCACCTCCTAGATCCATTCTCTTTGTCTATCCATCTCGCTAGGCCTTATTTGCCACTAACAAATGGACATACACTGACCGATCTCTCGCTATACATATAGCTAGCTAGGTCCTTATAACTCATTTTTACCCACACGTCAATCGATCTACCTCATTAGTAGTGTATCTCCCTTCCTCCAACAAACAACAATTGATCTACTGATCTAGTTAGGTTTGCTTACCAAACACATGCTTCCCCTTCATCATCCATGGATACGTCCCGACAGATCTATCACGCACAGGCACACACAGAAACACATCCCCACTCTTATTGATAACATTGCAGTTTCACCCTCAGTCTGTCTAGTAGGCCTCTCCCACCATCTTCGAGAAGCAACTCCATCACCCATCCAGCACTCTACCCCTCTCCCTCCCTCTCCCTCCCTCTCTCTGTCCCCCCTCTCTCTCTCCCATCATATTTCTCCTCCTTCAGTTATGTATGGATGTCGACTGATCTCCCTCATGACATAGCTGGGTCTCTCCTTCTCAACACATATATGAGTTGTTCTACCTCTATAGTTAGGCCTCTGCCTACCCCTCCCACCACCCCCTCCCCCCTACACACACCGATACATCGAGCGCTCTAGTCATGTCTCCTTGCCACACACAAACTTGACGTGTGCCCTCTAACGTTCTGGTAGGCCAGTTGCCCTATATCTTTTACTTGTACACACACACAATTTTGATGGATCTCTTCATCGATCTCGCACCCACCCACTTGATCCTCTCTTCGACTCTATCGATAGCTATGACCCATCCCTCTCTTCTCGTGGATTGCTTGACCCTCTATGTATGATATGGATAGGCCTCCATCTCACACACATTGCATGCAAAATTTTGTTTGAGATGTCATCGTCACATATTCCCACAAATAATTCACGAAATCAACCCCCACCCCACCCCCACCCCAAAACAAAAAACACTCACGAACGCGGTTTGTATCTCTCACACATACCCACGTAGGTGGGGGACGTGCACGAAGAGAAGAGGTGCATGCACGGCGCACGTACTCTCGTCTCTTTCCCAACCACACCCGCGCGGGTACACGGTGGAGCTCATTTCTGTACGAAAAAGGCAGCCCACGTGGTAATTTGGCACGTGTCCACTTGGTGGAGGGAGGATCGTCTACCACGGGTGAACAAACAAATTGCGACTTGACGTGTTATGTTAAAAAAGAAGCAAACCATGTAGGGCCTACCTTAGAGGCAAGGCTCTATACACCGGAGTACTTTTGATGTGTCCCGTCAACTCGCAAAGCGAGGAGAAGCTTGCTTAGTACGCCGTATCCCCCGCCCATGGGCGCGGTGGCTCGCAGGTTGAGGTGAAGCTTGCTTACTACGCCTTACGCCCGCTCCCTCGCCCATGCGCACGGTGGCTCGTAGAACAAGGAGAAAAATTTACTACTCCCTCCGTGTACTCCTCGTCCCTACTACCTTGGTTATAGAGATTATATCATATTGTTTGGAATATATATGTCCTTTAGTAGATTTCAATATGAACTACTAGTACATACTCCAAACGCTGCTGTATATAGACGTATTTTAGAGTGTAGATTCACTCATTTTGCTCCGTATGTAGCACTCTCCCTCGCCCCTCGACCCTCGCCCACGTGGTGGATGTGCAGCAATTCATTCGGTCTCATATAGCCAGAACGATATATACTACACTACCATTATTGATCGACTTCCCGAAGAGGCGAAGAGCCAATCGCAAGGTCAACATTTTGGAGATGCCAAGCGCAAGGTTATAGGAGAACGAGTAGTAGGTGCCGCGTCATTTATAAATAAAGTTTTTTTTCTTCAGTGGCACGTACGCAATATGATAGGTTCATATGGAGAGAAAAGGAGTACGTAGTCAGGATGGGCCAGCCTACACGGTTGCTTGCTGGGGTTGCTCTCTTCACACTCTCTCGCACAAAACGACTGTGGCCACATCTCTAACATCCCGGCGGATCACGTCCGCTTGGGGAAGGGGTGGATGCTTAGTGTAGATGCGGTGGCCATCCCCGACGGCGAAAACCCACTGTCGGCACGTCCCGATCAGGGGTCCCCGCCATTCTCTCTCACAAAGCCGGTGAGGTTGCCTTCGTCCCTTGCTCACTGCCGCGACGTGGGCAGTTGCCGCCTCCCGCCGCCCTCCTCAAGGTTGAGCTACGTCCCTCAGGTACAACTCCCTTTAAAGCCGGCTTGCAACACTGCTCCAGCTGCCCACATCACTCCCTGTGGATATTTCTCTACTTCTTTGCCCCGCACATACCTCTACTGGCTTCTACGCGCTGTATTTGTGATGATTTTATGTCTCATCAACTAGTCCCAGTAATATTATTCTAATCACGCTTGTTCAATTTCTTTGCCACAGGGATGCTCATCTCGATTTTGGTGAAACTGCACAAAATGATCCGATGGTCAAAAGGTTGCAAACTTCATTTATTAGGAAGCTCGAACGTTGCCAGCAAATTGAAGCCTGGTCAGGGTTCACGGTTCAAGGGCTAGGGACTGCATGGATCGTTTTTTTCTTTAGCTTCCTCTATTCCAAAATAAGTGTCAACTTTAGTAGTAGTAAAACTTTGTACTAAAGTTTGCACAAAGTTGAGAAACTTATTTTGGAACGGAGGGAGTACATATTTGCTATGATCTGTCAATCATTGAGATGCAATAGCATGCATGTTAGTCTCCTTTGTATTTGATGAAATGTTGCAACGGGCAACCTTGGACGCAAGATACATGTAACAGAAGCTGGAAGCTTCATAGCATTGTACAAATTTATCTCGCTTATAAATTACAGTACGTACTATACTAGTACTTCCTCCGTTCCTAAATATAAGTCTTTGTAGAGATTTCACCATGAACCACATGCGGATGTATATAGATGCATTTTAAGTGTAGATTCATTCATTTTGTTCCGTATGTAGTGGAATCTCTACAAAGACTTATATCTACTAGTAATAGCTAGCCCCCACTACTAGGAATTCTCTATCCTCTCCTTGAGCCACGTCATCAAAATTGATGTAGCCGTTAGATGAAGTAAATCAGTCCATAATAGCTGTATGATCTTGATGTTGAGAGGCTCCGCACTAAGCCACATGCAAGCATGCAGAAATACTGTGCCACATGCATGTGAGTGGGTTTTAAATCACATCAACATGTCTACATGCAAGCATGCACTGGTAGCATGCATGTAAGTGAGCTTTTAAGTCCCATTAACATGTCAAAAAGAAAAATATAATCCCATTATGCAGTAGGAGTTTAGTTGGCTGATCTTTTTTCCTTACATGTGATGATCTAAATGATGATAGGAGTTTATTTAGTTTGGCTACCACATTTGTCATGCGGTTATAGAGTTTTTTTTGTTCTCTGAAATCGATAATTTTGCGCAGAGAGATATACCGCTTGTAACGCCCCGAGACCGATGTGCTAGGTGTCGTCCAGTTTTTCGCAGTTGTTTCCTTGTCATTTCTTGCGTGTCATGCATTGCATATCATGTCATCATGTGCATTTCATTTGCATACGTGTTCGTCTCATGCATCCGAGCATTTTCCCCGTTGTCCGTTTTGCATTCCGGCGCTTCCTTCTCCTCCGGTGGTCATTTCTAGCTTTCTTTCGTGTGTGGGGATTAAACATTTCCAGATTGGACCGAGTCTTGCCAAGCGGCCTTGGTTTACTACCGGTAGACCGCCTATCAAGTTTCATATCATTTGGACTTCGTTCGATACTCCAACGATTAACCGAGGGACCGAAAAGGCCTCATGTGTGTTGCAGCCCAACACCCTTCCAATTTGGCCCAAAAACCCACCTAACTCTGCTCCATCATCTAGAGCGTTTGATCACGATCGCGTGGCCGAAAACCGCACCTCATTTGGACTCTCCTAGCTCCCTCAACCTATATATATGTCATCCCCTCTGAAATTCCGCGCAGATCAAACCCTAGCCCCGCTCCTCGCGCCGCCGGACATGACATCCCACCACCGGCCGGACATGTCCGCCGCCCTCAGCCACCTCACTCCGACCAATCGGAGTGTGCCACGTCACCCACCGCGCCTCCTCCTCCAATCCCACCTTGCCACCTCACCCTGCCGGCCCCTCTCTCTCCCCGCGGCCCGCGGAGCCCATCCAGGGCCCGCACGGGCCCAAGCCGCCGCCGCCGAAGCCTGGCTTCACCGCCTCGCTCGCCAACCGCCGGAGTCTCGCCGGACTTCGTCGGAGAGACGCCGGCCACCGCCGCCTTTCTTCTCTGGAAGTAGCCCGCTCCGCATCGGTTCCTCCCACTCCTGTCGCGAGCGCCGCCCCAAGCGCCGGTTCACCCTCGCCACCGAACGGCGGCTCGCCGGAGTTGCATGCCACGGCGCCTAACCCTCGCCCTCGCTGGGAATGGGTCCCCGGAGCCCGATCCGGCCTCCACCACTCCAGATCCGTCGTCCCCGTCGATCCCCTGCCTCTCGCCGCCCGCCATCGCCATGGATCACCGCTGGCGCCCCTGCCATGGCCTCGCTCGACCTCCTGTTGAGGGAGATGACGAGCGCCCACCTCCACCTGACGTGGGCCGTGTCCTGCGCGAGGCCCAGCGCCAGCCCCTCCTCTCTGCTGGGCCGCCGTGCCAGATCCAGCCCAGCCCCGCAGCCCCAAGCCGGCCTCCTCCCCACCGAATCGGGCCAAGCCCATGGGTGAGCCACCCCCCAGCGCCCCCCTGTTGTTTTTTTCTTCCCTGCTGATGGGCTTGCCCCAGATTCGGCCCGCATTGTTTTTTTTTCAGATCGGCGATTTGTCTATTATTCCAGAGATTGCCAGTTTTGCAGAATAGTCCCCCTAGTTCATGCATTTAATAACTCACTAACCGTGCATCGGATTAAAATGTTTTATATATGAAACTTGCTCAGAATTTTGTGTAGATTAATAATATCCAACTTTCATCTATGTTTAAAATGCTTAAAATGTTGTTTGGTTAAATTTGCTCCTATGCCATGTTAAAATGATTTAATTCATAACTAATTAACCGTAGCTCCGAATCTAACAAACTTTATATGTAAATGGGGTAGAAAAATGCCTAGTTTAACATGGTGACCTTTATTTGCATGTTAAACAACTCTAAAATTGTGTTTAGGGCAGAACAGTTCCAAATCTAAAATATGCTATGGGGATTTACCAGAATTGTTGTTCGTTGCTTCCGGCCTCATTTAAACTTGACTAGATAGGTAGTTTTACTTTGCTTCACTCTCTTGCCATGCTAACAACATTTAATATTGTTGGGTACATAAACGAGAGAGAACTAAATAAGTCATGTGGTGTTTTCTTCAATATGCAACTCGTTGCATATTTGAGCTCCACTTAATTTGTAGGATTGTTTGTGCACTTTGCCATGCCATGCCTCATTAAACCGGGCATGCATCATACTTGTTTGCGTATCATGCCATGTTTATGTGGTGGTTGTTTACTATGTTGTTTGCTCTTTTCCAGTGTTGCTTCTTCGGGTTGGTTCCGATAACGTTGCATTGTGAGGATCCGTTCGACTACGTCCATTTATCTTCTTCATGTACTCGTTCTTCTTCCTTGCAGGATTTCAGGAAAGATGATCTTACCCTCGAAATCACTACTATCTTTGCTATGCTAGATGCTCGCTCTTTTGCTATGCCAATGCTACGATGCCTACCATTTGCTTGTCAGCCTCCCAATTGCCATGTCAAACCTCTAACCCACCATGTCCTAGCAAACCGTTGATTGGCTATGTTACCGCTTTGCTCAGCCCATCTTATAGCGTTGCTAGTTGCAGGTGAAGATTGGAGGCCGTTCCTTGTTTGGAACATTTATTCACTTGTTGGGATATCACTATATATCTTATTTAATTGACGCATCTATATACTTGGTAAAGGGTGGAAGGCTCGGCCTTATGCCTGGTGTTTTGTTCCACTCTTGCCGCCCTAGTTTCCGTCATATCGGTGTTATGTTCCCGGATTTTACGTTCCTCACGCGGTTGGGCTATAAGGGGAACCCCTTGACAGTTCACCTTAAGTAAAGCTCTTCCAGCAATGCCCAACATTGGTTTTACCATTTGCCACCTAGCCTTTTCTTTTCCCTTGGGAGTCGTGCTCCTAAGGGTCATCATTATTTACCCCCCCCCCCGGGCCAGTGCTCCTCTGAGTGTTGGTCCAACTTGTCAGCCGCCGGTGGCCACCAGGGGCAACTCTGGGCTGGCCTACCGGAAGTTTGGACGATCCGGTGTGCCCTGAGAAAGAGATATGTGCAGCTCCTATCGGGATTTGTCGGCACATTCGGGCGGTGTTGTTGGTTTAGTTTTACCCTGTCGAAATGTCTTGTTGTACCGGGATACCGAGTCTGATCGGCACGTCTCGGGTGGAGGTCTATTCCTTCGTTGACCGTGAGAGCTTGTCATGGGCTAAGTTGGGACACCCCTGCAGGGATTTGAACTTTCGAAAGCCGTGCCCACGGTTATGGGTAGATGGGAATTTGTTAACGTCCGGTTGTAGAAAACCTAAAGTTGACCTTAATTAAAATATATCAACAGCGTGTGTAACCGTGATGGTCTCTTTCCGGCGGAGTCCGGGAAGTGAACACGGTGTTGGAGTTATGCTTGACGTAGGTCGTTTAGGATCACTTCTTGATCATACTTTCTCGAACGTGCTTTGCCTTCTCTTCTGGCTCTCATTTGCGTATGTTAGCCACCATATATGCTAGTTGCTTGCTGCAGCTCCACCTCATACCTTTTACTTTACCCATAAGCTTAAATAGTCTTGATCGCGAGGGTGCGAGATTGCTGAGTCCCCGTGGCACACAGATACTTCCAAAACCAGCTTGCAGGTGCCGATGAGTCCGTGCAGATGACGCAATCAAGCTCAGGAGGAGCTCGATGAAGATCTTGTTCTTTGTGTGGTTTCGTTCTAGTTGATCAGCAGTGGAGCCCAGTTGGGGTCGATCGGGGACCTTTCTCGCATTTGGGGTTCTTCTTTTATTTTGGTTCCGTAGTCGGACCATGAGTGTATTTGATTGATGTAATGTTTATTCATGTAATTGTGTGAAGTGGCGATTGTAAGCCAACTATGTATCTCTTTCCCTTATGTATTACATGGGTTGTGTGAAGATTACCTCACTTGCGACATATGCCTTCAATGCGATTATGTCTCTAAGTCGTGCCTCGACACGTGGGAGCTATAGTCACATCGAGGGTGTAACACTGCTGTTCCGCCCAACATGCGGGGACTCATCTAGTAATATTTAGGAACGGAGGGAGTACTATGTAAAGAGTTAGGTGTCGCACGGTGATAGTGTGAGGTGGGCCATGTAATCACTGAGCCTGCGTGTTTTCACTGCTCTTGCACGCCTCCACTATAAGAATGGAGAAAATTGTAATCTAGTGGTAGTAGTATACCTCCTTTCGCCGAAAGCGTGGGACATCCAGCAGTCCTACCTGATGAAGCCACGTACCTAGGGTAGGGGCACGGACCTGTCCAAAAAGCCCTACCCTAGGACATCCCTAGAAGAAGTCACCTTTCAATCGACTTGAAGGTATCCCACTCGACGGGTTCAAGACACTCGACCAAGAAGCTATCACTCGACCATGAAGCCAACCACTCGACCGCCAGGAGACCTAAAGTCATTCCGCAGGCAAACGGTCGGCTATCAAGTAGTCTTTATGGCCATTATAGCCCTTTATTAGGGGCATTACCAGTAACGCCCAACCTTAAATGTACCTTAAACCCTGCATTACTGAGGGCAGGAGGGGGCCAGCGAACTCTATATAAGCCACCCCGCTCCTCAGTATGAAGGGTTCGCACCCCTATTATTCACACACCAGTAATCCAGTCGACCGCCTCCGGGCACCGAGACGTAGGGCTATTACTTCCTCCGCGAAGGGCCTGAACTCGTACATCTTGGTGTGTTTACAACCTCCCAATAGCTGAGATCTAGCCTCTCCATACGTACCCCCCTACATCACTGTCAGAGTTAGAACCACGACAGTTGGCGCCCACCTTGGGGCCGGAATCTTAGCACCTGATTGGAGAAGTTGCGATTTTTCCGATCCCTTTGATCATGGTTTCGTGCGGAGTTTGGGTGGAGGGCCGCGAGATCCGCCTCGGCGTGCTCACGTTCATCGCCGACGACTCCGCCTGGCTTCAGGAGGCGCCGCTCGACATCGACGCGCTCCCCGTCCGCGGTGCGACGCATTTCCGCGCATGCGTTCGTGGCATCCTCCTACGGCAGCCGTCGACCCAGTATCGGTCGGCCCCCGTATCGTCTCCCCGCTCTGTCTCCCACCGGCGCAAGCGCTCCGGTCGGTCGAGACTTCAGAGGTGGGTGAGGCATGCCGTGGCTCGCCAGTCGGCCGCCCCGCAAGTCGCGGCAATCGAGCCCGACGAATCCCTCTGCGGCCTGTTCGACCTGTCGACTGGCTCCGTGGAGACCGCATCCGAGTGCGACAGCAGCGACCCAGCGGCTGAGATCCTGGCGGTCGATGGAACGCACAATCCTCCCGGTTTCCCTCGCGCTGATGGAGGCGCGGGTGGGGGTGACCCGTCGCATCCCCATGATGAGTATCTCCCCGAACCTCTCACGTCATTACAGCGAGAGGAGCTTCGCCGCTGGAACACGGACGCACTCCGCACTCCTATCGTCGGAGAGTCCCCCGAGGCCCGGGCCTTGGAGGACGCGCGCTTGGCTAATTTGGCCGAGCGCACTCGACTGGAGAATCTCCAGTGAGCACTCGACGAGCAAGCGCGTCAGTGGGCTCCCGAGTCTAGTTGATGCCAGCTCTTCCTGCCGACGCAGGTATACCGAACCCCAGTTTAGAATTTGGCCGCCGTGGCCCGTATAGCAGAATCGATTCAGCCCTCCCAGTCGGAGGCTGGCAGGGGCTTGTTACAGATCAGAGCGTTGCTCCGGGCGGCGGGAAACCAGAATTCCGTCGTTTCTCAGTCGCGGAATAGGACCCACAGTCGATCCGTTGCAACAGATACAGTCCAGTCGGCCCACAGCCCGCGGTCGCCCCCGAGGCGTGAGGGACGTGGTGACCGGCATGATCAGTACAGAAGGAATGAGCAGTATGATCACCGATCCGATCATGATGATTGACGTCGAGTGCCAACCCCTCCCCCGAGGAGTGGGTCATATGCGCCTCGACATCGAGATGAAAGGCGCCCTCATAGCGTTGGGCAGAGGATTCCCGTCGACCCTAGGGACCCAGGCTTTGACGCGAGATCTGTCCTCGTTCAAGGCTTGGTTGACAGGAACAGGGCTCATCGGGAAGGCCAGAACAGAGATGCACCCGCCAGCAGCAGAATACGTGTTTCAGGGCCAGAGTGTTTCAGTCGAGCCATCAGGGCCGCGGTGATTCCTCCCAACTTTCGGTTAGCGACTTGAGTCAGCAAGTTCACTGGTGAGTCTAAGCCTGACACTTGGCTCGAAGATTACCGAGTGGCTGTACAGATTGGCGGTGGCAATGATGAGGTGGCTATGAAGCATTTGCCTCTCCTGTTAGAGGGCTCGGCCAGAGCGTGGCTGAATCAGTTAGCACCCAGCAGCATCTACACTTGGGAGGATCTCTCTCGAGTGTTTGTCACAACCTTTGAGGGAACATGCAAGCGACCCGCAGGCCTTACAAAATTGCGGTCTTGCGTGCAGAAGCCGAGTGAAACTCTGAGGGATTACATCCAGAGGTGGATCACGTTGCATCACACAGTTGAGAACGTACCGGATCACCAAGCAGTTTGTGCCTTTAAAGAAGGCATCAAGAACAGAGAGTTGAACCTGAAGTTCGGTCGGACCGGAGAAATGTCCCTGAATTGGATGATGGAGATTGCCACCAAATACGCTAACGGAGAAGATGAAGATCGACTCCGAAGTGGCAAGAAGAAAGCAGTCGCCCAGGAAACCGGAGGCAATTCCAGTCGGAAGCAGAAGTGGAAGGCCGAGCCAGCCGCCCCTGGGGAGGCCCTGGCCGCAACCCAGGGAAATTTCAAGGGAAAACCCAAAGGCCCCTGGAAGCCCAAGAAAGTCAAGGATCAAGATGGAAATGATGTTTTGGATCTGCCATGTCACATCCACACCAAGAAAGATGAAGAGGGTAATTTCATTTACCCAAAGCATACCACTCGATAGTGCCGGCTCCTGATCCAGCAGTTTCAGGGCAAACAACCCAAAGATAAGGAAAAAGAGTCGGACAGAGTCGAGGACAAGGAAGATAGCGATGACGGATACCCCCAAATCAATTCCACCCTGATTATTTTTGCTGATGTCGAAAGCAAAAGTCGACTGAAAGTCATTAACCGTGAGGTGAATATGGTTGCTCCGGCGACACCCAGTTATCTGAAGTGGTCTCAGACTGCCATCACATTCGACCGGTCCGATCACCCTACGCACATTGCCACCCCTGGGAGGCAAGCTTTGGTGGTCGACCCAGTTGTCGAAGGCACTCGACTGACCAAAGTCCTGATGGATGGTGGCAGTGGCCTGAACATATTGTATGCTGAAACATTGAAAGGGATGGGCATTCCGATGTCCAGGCTCAGTGCCAGCAACATGAGCTTCCATGGAGTCATTCCTGGAAAGAAAGCCGAGTCACTCAGCCAGATTGCTCTCGACATGGTTTTTGGTGATTCAAAGAATTACCGCAGGGAAAAGTTGACATTTGAGGTTGTGGACTTCCAAAGTGCTTATCATGCTATTCTGGGCCGGCCAGCTTATGCATGCTTCATGGCCCGACCATGCTACGTGTATCTCAAGTTGAAGATGCCCGGCCCCAGAGGTGTGATCACCGTTACCGGCAATCGGAAGAAAGCAGAAGAGTGTTTTCAGAAAGGATCGAAGATTGCTGACGCTCAGATGGCAGTTGTTGAGCTACAAGAGTACCAGAAGACTGCTGATCCGAGTGAATTGCTATGAGCCAAGAAGCCTGCTTCAGAATCCTCTTTTCAGTCGTCCGGTGAAACTAAGCCAGCTCACATTCACCCGACCGACCCCAACGCTGCTCCGACTCACATCTCGACGACGCTCGACTCCCAATAGGAAGAAGCGCTCATCCAGTTCCTCCGTGAGAACTGGGACGTCTTCACATGGAAGCCTTCTGACATGCCTGGAGTTCCCAGGGGGCTGGCTTAGCACCGCCTACGAGTCGACCCGAAGTTCAAGCCTGTGAAAGAACATCTTCGACGGTCCGCCGTCCAGAAGAGGAAAGCCATTGGCGAGGAGGTGGCTCGGCTCTTAGCAGCGGAGTTCATCCGAAAGATTTACCACTCCGAGTGGCTCGCCAATGTAGTCATGGTCCCCAAAAAGGACAAGTCACTTCGCATGTGCATTGACTTTCAAGACATCAATCGGGCCTGCCCGAAAGATCATTTCCCTCTCCCCCACATCGACCAGGTAGTGGACTCGACCGTGGGGTGTGAGCGTTTGTCTTTTCTAGATGCTTATTCAGGGTACCATCAGATCCGTCTGTATGGACCCGACGAGATCAAAACTGCTTTCATCACCTCGTTTGGGTGCTTCTGTCATGTCACCGTGCCCTTCGGCCTCAAGAATGCTGGAGCCACGTTCATGAGGATGATTCAGAAGTGTTTACTCACTCAGATCAGTCGGAACGTAGAAGCATACATGGATGATATTGTGGTTAAGTCACGGAAAGGTTCCGACCTACTGACTGACCTTGCCGAAACCTTTGCTAACCTCAGGGGATACGATATCAAGCTCAATCCATCAAAGTGCACATTCGGAGTTCCAGGTGGAAAGTTACTCGGTTTTCTCATTTCCGAACGAAGAATCGACACCAATCCCGAGAAAGTTGGCACCATACTCCGGATGAAGCGCCCTGTGCGTGTACACGATGTCCAGAAACTTACAGGTTGCTTGGCCGCTCTAAGTCGATTCATTTCTCGTCTCGGTGAAAAGGCGTTGCCTCTTTACCGATTGATGAAGAAGTCTGACAAGTTCGAGTGGACTCCAGAAGCTGACGCAGCGTTTGTAGAGCTCAAAGCTCTACTCTCCACCCAGCCGGTGCTTGCTGCCCCAATCAGTAAAGAGCCTCTACTGCTGTACATTGCGGCCACGGGACAAGTTGTTAGTATAGTACTCACGGTCGAGCGAGAAGAAGAAGGAAAGGCCTTCAGAGTTCAGCGCCCAGTATATTATGTGTCTGAAGTTTTGACCCCTTCGAAGCAAAGATATCCCCATTACCAGAAGCTTGTATATGGGATCTACATGACCACGAAGAAGGTTGCACACTACTTCTCTGACCATTCCATTACAGCCGTCAATGACGCTCCATTGTCAGAGATCTTGCACAACAGAGATGCAACTGGTCGAGTGGCTAAGTGGGCGATTGAACTCCTCCCCCTAGATATCAAGTTTGAAGCAAAGAAGGCTATCAAGTCCCAAGCAATTGCAGATTTCGTCGCCGAGTGGATTGAACAGCATCTCCCGACTCATGTTCACTCGGAGGACTGGACCATGTTCTTCGATGGATCTAAGATGTTGAATGGTTCTGGTGCTGGGGTAGTATTGGTCTCCCCCGAGGAGATAAGCTCAGATACGTTCTCCAGATTCACTTCGATTCCTCCAACAATGAAGCAGAATATGAAGCACTCTTGTATGGGTTGCGCATGGCCATTTCACTCGGCGTCCGGCGCCTCATGGTCTACGGTGACTCAGATTTGGTGGTTAATCAGGTGATGAAGGAGTGGGATGTCAGAAGCCCGGCTATGACTGGCTATTGCAACGCAGTAAGAAAGCTAGAAAAGAAATTCGAGGGGTTAGAGCTTCATCACATCCCCCGACTGAAAAATCAAGCAGCAGATGATCTGGCAAAGATAGGCTCCAAGAGAGAAGCCATTCCCAGCAATGTGTTTTTGGAGCACATCCGCTCACCGTCAGTCCAGGAGGATCCCTTCGCAGAAGAAGCCCCGCAACCGAAAAGTGCCATAGATCCGACTGAAGTCGAAATTCCTGCTGTGGTCGACCTAGTCATGGAGGTCTTGGCTATCACTCCTGACTGGACGGTACCATACATCGCGTATATCTTAAGGAAAGAACTCCTGGAGGACGAGGAAGAGGCTCGACAGATCGTCCGCCGATCCAAGGCCTTCACAGTCATAAGGGGACAGTTGTATAGGGAAAGCGCGACTGGAATCGGTCAGAAATGCATAACACCAGAAGAGGGTCAGATGATCCTTAATGATATCCACTCGGGGACCTGTGGTCACCATGCGTCCTCTCGAACCATTGTGGCTAAAGCATACCGAGCAGGATTTTACTGGCCAAGAGCAAATGAGATGGCAAAAGAGATAGTCGACAAGTGTGGAGGTTGCCAGTTCTACTCCAACATGTCACACAAGCCTGCATCAGCCCTGAAGACCATTCCACTCGTTTGGCCCTTTGCTATCTGGGGACTAGACATGGTCGGTCCACTGAGAACAGGCAGGAGCGGATTCACGCATGTGCTTGTGGCAGTCGACAAGTTCACCAAATGGATTGAAGCCAAGCCTATCAAGAATCTCGATGCTTGCACTGCTATCAGTTTCGTCAGAGGGCTGACGTTCAGATATGGGGTCCCGCATAGCATCATCACCGACAATGGGTCAAACTTCAATTCAGACAAGTTCAGAGCTTTTTGCGCCTCTCAAGGCACGCGCGTCGACTACGCGTCGGTCGCGCATCCTCAGTCGAATGGACAAGCTGAAAGAGCAAATGGTCTGATTCTCAAAGGATTGAAGCCTCGATTGATGCGTGATCTCAAGCACGCAGCAGGCACTTGGGTAGACGAACTTTCGTCAGTTTTGTGGGGGCTGAGGACCACCCCGAACCGATCGACTGGAAGAACGCCATTTTTTCTGGTTTACGGAGCCGAAGCCGTCCTGCCGAGTGATCTACTTCACAACGCCCCCAGAGTCGAGCTTTATAACAAAGACGAAGCAGAGCAAGCCCGGCAAGACGCAGTCGACCTCCTAGAGGAGGAGAGGGAAATGGCTATGATCAGATCGACCATCTATCAGCAAGACTTGCGTCGATTCCATGCCAGAAATGTGAAGAGCCGAGCCTTCCAGGAAGGAGATTTGGTCCTCCGAGTGGATCAACAGAAACCACACAAACTTGCTCCTACTTGGGAAGGTCCCTTCATCGTCACCAGAGTCCTCCACAATGGAGCATATCACCTCTACAATGTTGATCACCAGACCAACGAGCCACGAGCTTGGAATGCGGAACTACTCCGCCCCTTTTACACTTGAGCTCTCCCTTGGATGAGATGTAATAAGAAAAAAATTCTACAGTTCATTTTTACCAAAGACAAGAGCGTCCCAATAATTGCTGTCACTCTTGTTTGCATACGAAATCCCCTAGTGGGTGACTTAGCTGCGAATCCGTTTCGCCTAAGTTTGAAAAAATCCTACCGAGTGGAGAGCAATCCTCCCACTCGGGGGCTTAGCTGCAGTCCAGCACTCGCCTAAGTTCTCTCACTTAGAGACTTAGCTGCAGTCCGGCACTCGCCTAAGTTTGAAAAATCCTACCGAGTGGAGAGCGATCTTCCCACTCGGGGGCTTAGCTGCAGTCCAGTACTCGCCTAAGTTCTCTCACTTAGAGGCTTAGCTGCAGTCAGGCGCTCGCCTAAGTATATAAAAATCCTACCGAGTGGAGAGCAATCCTCCCACTCGGAGGCTTAGCTGCAGCCCAGTGCTCGCCTAAGTGTTTAAAAAATCCTACCGAGTGTAGAGCAACCCTCCCACTCGGGGGCTTAGCTAC
>NC_041392.1:440027788-440030647 GCF_002162155.2 Triticum dicoccoides
GCTGCAGTCCAGCACTCACCTACGTTCTCTCACTTAGAGACTTAGCTGCAGTCCGGCACTCGCCTAAGTTTGAAAAAATCCTACCGAGTAGAGAGCGATCCTCCCACTCGGGGGCTTAGCTGCAGTCCAGCACTCGCCTAAGTTCTCTCACTTAGAGACTTAGCTACAGTCCGGCACTCGCCTAAGTTTGGAAAAATCCTACCGAGTGGAGAGCGATCCTCCCACTCGGGGGCTTAGCTGCAGCCCAATGCTCGCCTAAGTGTTTAAAAATCCTACCGAGTGGAGAGCAAACCTCTCGCTCGGAGGCTTAACTGCAGCCCAGTGCTCGCCTAAGTATAAGACACAACCCAATCCGCGAGTCGACTGCTACCTTCCCCTTCGGAGCTGCGCCGCAAATACAAGGTTATTCCGAGTGAAGATCAAGAATCACTCGACGAATCAAACCATGAAGATATTCAACGAGAAATCAAGATCAGATAAAGCCTAAAAGGTCCCAGACCTCAGGCCAAAGTAATCGAGCCCTCAGCTCGACGGAGTTTAACGGTTACAAAATCCACTCGGCATTCCGAGGCAAATTTAAAGTGAAGCTTAAAAGTTTTTCACTCCTCAAGTGGAGGACTGGAAGGGGCGACGAACTCGTCCAAGTCGATCCTGTCTGCAATATGGGTGGCAGCAGCAATGAAAGTCTCCATGAAATCTTGAAAGTTGTGCTTCCTGGTATTGGAAACTTGGATGGCGGCCAGCTTCTCTTCTCGCGCCTCCTTGCAATGGACGCGGACCAGAGACAGAGCCACATCAGCGCCACACCGAGCAGAAGACTTCTTCCACTCCTGCACTCGGTCAGGGATTCCGTTAAGTCGAGTCATTAGAGACTCGAGATCATTTTGGAGTGTAGCCTCTGGCCAAAGTGCCGAGTCGATCCGTGACATGGCAACCTTCAGTCGAGCCAAGTAGTCCACGACGTCGTCAATGCGAGATTCCAGTCGAAGCAGATTCATGGCAGCTTCATCTTTCACGGGAGAGTTGATTGGATCCAAACCTGTTTCGATCCGCCCAGTCTCCTCTTCAAAGTTCTGGCAAAGCTCTGCATACACGATCCAAGGATAAGTCAATTTTCATAGACTGAGTCGACACAAAAAAAAAACCAGTCGGAACTGAATGTGCACCTTCAAGCTTGATGTACAACTTCTTGGCGAGGCTCCTCAAGTAGCTCTCCAGGTCGTCCCTCCTGCGAACGATGCCTTCCACCTTCTCGCTCAGGGTGAGGTTCTCCTTCTTCCAACGTGTACACTCCCGGTTGGCTTCATTCAGAGCGGTCTTCAGCTTGGCATTCTCTTCTTCCAATTGGCCGACCGAAGCCAGCTTCTGTTCGGCCAGAGCGGTCTTGTCGTCAGCCTCCTTACGGGTAGCAGCCAAGTCCTGATCCTTCTTCGCCAGAGCTTCGCTCAGTTTTTCTGCAAAGAAGTGATGATTGACTCAGAAATAGCAGAAGGGTACTCAAGCCTAAAAACTAACCAGTCGACAAAGTCGTCTTACCTGCGGCGCCGTCTCTGACCTTCTGCAGCTCTGTTCTGGCCAGCTCCAGATCAAGGTTCGGTTGAATCTTCTGCTTCTCCAACTCAGTATAGCGAGCTACAAGTTCGCAGGATTTCTGTAAAAGAAAAATCAGTCGACAGACGTCCAAGATAAGTTGCTTCCGAGTAACTAAGAGACAATGACGACGTTTCTAAGACCACAGCCGAATAAAAAACATTCGACAGTAGTCTCGGGGACTACACCCAGTGGGTGCACTCAGCGTGCCCCCACTGGTTCGACCAAAAAAAAGATCTTCGGGGAAAAACCGAGTGAAGAAATACAGCTACATCAACACAATGTAAAGACTACAGTCGACTGCCAGTAGTCCATCGTAGTCTCGGGGACTACACCCAGTTGGTGCACTTAGCGTGCCCCCACTCGTCCAAGAATTGGCAGACACACCTAGTGGGTGTACAGATACAGATACAAAAGATCTTCGGAAAAGAGACTCTTCAAACAACATATCATAATAGACCAAGTGTTGAGTCGACTGACCTGGACGTTGCTCTGAAGAGCCGAACTCGCGTCATAGGCTGCTTGGCTGGCCTCCCGAGCCATCTTCACTTGCTCCATCATGATCCCCGCCTGGCGTATAGCCTCCTTTGCAGCAGCCGCTTGGTCCTCAGGGACGGGGTACGCGGCAAAAAGCGAAGATGGATCCGCAGTCGACGCTGAAGGCAGCGTGCTCGTCAGAGGAATGGCGAAAGTCACAGAAGCCCGAGTGGTGTCACCACCATCCCGAGCCATGGCCTCAAACGCCGGAGCAGGTTGGGGGGTCTTGTCAGCCGTCGACCTCTTGTTCCTCCTCATTCTCAGCTCGTCGTCAGCCGGGAGGTCGATAACATGAGGAGGGGCTACAAAGGAAACGTTCAATCGACCAGGGTTGCAATAAATGTTTAGTCAACTCAAAGCGGAACGTCAGTAATCGTACCAGGGTTGGAGGTAACAACATCCTCCATCTCTTGGTCGTCGTCCTTGGTGGAGATCTCAGAGGTAGCAGCACTGCAAGCCTCGAAAGTCAGTCGGTTGGCACAATGGATCGACCAAGGATCCGTCCACGGTCGACAAAGGATAACAAGTTTTATTATTACCCAGAAATGGTGGGGACAGCCATCTTCATCTTGGGCAGAGCCTTGGGCGGCTTGGATGGCGCTGCGCGCGGGTGCTTGGGAGCCTTTCCAGTCGGCGTAGGAGAAGAGGTCCGAGGGCGTTTCGACGACTGCCCAACAGGAGCAGTCGCACTACCACGCTCCCGCGCTAGGTCGTGTGTGAGCTTGGATCGCC
>NC_041392.1:440030842-440039438 GCF_002162155.2 Triticum dicoccoides
GCTAGAGTCGACGTCGCCGCCTCCCTCTCCTTCACCGTCGGACTCCCACTCGCCTTGATCGTCCCCGCTCTCACCTCCGCTCGCCTCCCCTTCCTCAGTTGGCCCCTGTGCCCCATTGGGCGTCGAGTACATTTCAGTAGTCGCCTGAAAAACAACAGACAAGACAAAGGTCGATTGACCAACTCAAAGAAGACCAATGAAGAAAAACAAGACCTCAGTCAGGAGCATAGACACATACTTGGTCCACGTCATATGAGTTGTCGAGTGGAATTACCCTCCAGGCTCCTCGGGGTTGTCCTTGTTTCCTGTGATGCTCGGCAGCCACCCCTCCAGCATCTCATCAGTGACCTCCTCCGGGTGGATCCGAGTGGTGTCGTCAAGACCCGAGTACAACCACATCAGGTGGTCACGAGCCTGGAGCGGTTGGATGCACCTCCGGAGGAAGACCTCCAGCAAATCCATGCCCGTCACTCCCTCACGGACAAGCTCAACCACTCGACCGGCCAGCACTTTGACTTGAGCCCTTTCCTTCGGCGCCACTTTCAGAGAAGCAGGTTTTTCAGCTCGGTCGAGGGAGAAAGGAGGAAGACCAGTCGACTGTCCTGGGGTTGCCTGGTCCTGACAGTAGAACCAGGTCGCCTGCCAGCCACGGACCGACTCCGGGAAAGTAATGGATGGAAAACAGCTCTTCCCCCTCATCTGGATCGCCAAGCCCCGGCACAACTGGATCACATGTGTCCTCTCGTCACTCGACTTGGCCTTCTTGACCGATTGAGAATGGCAGGTAAAGATGTGCTTGAAAAGTCCCCAATGGGGGCGGCAACCCAAGAAAGCCTCACACATGGAAATGAAAGCGGCAAGGTATACAATGGAGTTGGGAGTAAAGTGGTGGAGCTGCGCTCCGAAGAAGTTCAAGAAGCCCCGAAAAAAAGGATGGGGCGGCAGAGAAAACCTCGGTCGATGTGGGTGGCTAGGAGCACGCACTCAGCATCACGGGGTTGAGGTTCGATCTCTCTCCCCGGAAGACGCGCAACCTCGTGGGGAATGACTCCCCCCTCGACCATGTCGTCGAGATCCTCTTGCCGGATCACTGACAGCATCCAATCGCCCTGGATCCAGCCCTTGGGCAGAGCGGACCTCGAGGAGCCTTCTTCACGCGCTCCAGAGCGGAGGTCTTGCCCTTCGTCATCGTCGCCGGCGAAGTCTCGCACGGGCCTGCTGCGCCGGGGCGAGAACGGAGGTGGCGGAAGGACTTGCGAAGGGAGAGAGGAAGAAGAAAGGAGGAGAAGAGAGCGCACTGCTTGGAAACCCCGAGCTGGCGATTTATAAGGGGCCGCTCCCGAGTGGCTGACTGGTAGGCCCAAACAATCCAGTCAAATCCCGCAGCGGACGCGCGCGCAGTACGTGGCGAAAAAGGCGACGCGGGGATCGAGGAGCTTCCGCTTTATCACTTCCGATTACTACGGCCGCTCCCGTCCCGCGCGCTTCCCAAAATCCGAAATCCCACGACATCCGCGGGCTGCAGAACAACTTGTCAAAACGGAAGACCCCGCCCGCGCCGACGCTCGGTATGTCACAAATAAAGAAATTCACTCGACGAAAGGCCTGGAATGGATCAAGGCGATTGAAAAAGGTTGGCAACGTCATCCGTGATGATTGACCCAAAACGAGGCACTCACGTAGCCCAAGGAACCAGTCGGAAAGATCTCTAACTCTTTCTCCACTCTAACCTCGATCCATTCGGGGGCTAATGATGAAGCCAGGTACCTAGGGTAGGGGCACGGACCTGTCCAAAAAGCCCTACCCTAGGACATCCCTAGAAGAAGTCACCTTTCAATCGACTTGAAGGTATCCCACTCGACGGGTTCAAGACACTCGACCAAGAAGCTATCACTCGACCATGAAGCCAACCACTCGACCGCCAGGAGACCTAAAGTCATTCCACAGGCAAACGGTCGGCTATCAAGTAGTCTTTATGGCCATTATAGCACTTTATTAGGGGCGTTACCAGTAACGCCCAACCTTACATGTACCTTAAACCCTGCATTACTGAGGGCGGGAGGGGGCCGGCGAACTCTATATAAGCCACCCCCCTCCTCAGTATGAAGGGTTCGCACCCCTATTATTCACACACCAGTAATCTAGTCGACCGCCTCCGGGCACCGAGACGTAGGGCTATTACTTCCTCCGCGAAGGGCCTGAACTCGTACATCTTGGTGTGTTTACAACTTCCCAATAGCTGAGATCTAGCCTCTCCATAGGTACCTCCCTACATCACTGTCAGAGTTAGAACCACGACACTACCACCTCAGTAATAAAGACCAATGAGCCGTCAAATCACATAGACCCAACAGTAAGTTGGACGGACGAGGCAACCATCACTCTTGCGCCAGTGAGAGGTCGCGTCCGCTCTGCCCGGGCATGAATGCGGCACTGATTCTTTGGAGCGGCGCTGACTGTTTCGGGCGGGAAGCGCGTGCGGGCGATGGAGGGGCTTTGGGTGGGTCGGGCTGGTCAGGAGCGGGCGTGGCAGATGTCCACATGTCCCTACCGGACACGCCGGAAATGAGAGGATGCACCGACTCTGGCGGCTAAAATCGTACACTACACAACATCTCTTTGTAGGAGTAGGTCGATCTGTCGCTCTCTCTAACACACACATGGTGTTAAACACACACACACACACACACACACATACATACACACACACACGCACACACATGCACCTTGGTCCTGTTGCACCTTCTAACGTGACTTATTACACCTAGACGGAGGGAGTAGTAAGTATACGAGATACGGTGGCACACTGACTTCAGTAGAATACAAGTGGCCAAAATTTGTGTGCATGTTATAATAAGGATTCACTTAAAATAGTACGTGAGCGAACAGAGGGATCAATTGGACAGTGTTCCCGAGCAGTAGCGAGATGTGTGAGGTAAGATACACCGCTGGCGCTTTTAATTTTTCTTATTAATTTGTTTGTTTCACCCTCTGACTGGTGGGACCCAACGTACTACGTGGAGAGAGGTAAGGTGACTAAGGCTGCATTATTTCTGCACCACTGTGGATAGTCTTACCACCAAAGCCACATGACACGATTATGATTGAAATCCCGATGACTACCACACACACAAAAAAAACACGGCATGCTTGTCACACGAATGCAGGAATGTATGAAAGGTTATTTCCCTCTCGTTGAACATAACGGGAGGGTTGTGTAGCTGGTTAGCCTGTTCGCTCACTCTCTCGCCCTCTCCCGCTGGAGCCTCAGCGCTTGTAGTTGCTCTCTTCACACTCTTTCGCCCTCTCCAGATCTAAACAAGACTTCGTTGGCCTCTCTCTCCCCTCACTGCTGCTCAAAGAGCCGGCAGGATCCGTCCGCCAGGAAGGGAAGGAGGCTTAACGTTGTCGCCATCGGCGAGGGACTACCGGCGCATTTGTTCACTTTCCACCAAGCGGCGGCACGGGAGGGCCTCCGACCCCTTCTTCTTCGTCGCCGTCCCATCGCCCACTGAACCACGCCCCAAGAACCTTAAGGTATAATTTACTTACTCCACATGCATTGCTCTAGCTGATGTATACCATGAATCTAGGACGTGGTTCAAAGAGGAAAGGAGTGGGGGAAAGTAGTGGGAAAAGTTGTATATAGCATGAATCTAGGACGTGGTTCAAAGAGGAAATGAAGGGGGAAAGTTGTATAGCATTAATCTAGGACGTGGTTCAAAGAGGAAAGGAATGGGGGAAAGTAGTGGGGAAAGTTGTATCGCATAAATCTAGGACGTGGTTCAAAGAGGAAAGGAAGGGGCGAAAGTACTAGTTCAAAAAGGAAAGGAAGGGACAAGGCTATAGAGTTTGAGCAGGACTAGATTTGCTGCGCTCACATAGGGAAAGGCGTCTAAAGATAACAAAACTGGGACCAACACAAATATGCTCCTTGGTTGCTTGTTCTTTGTTGCAACAGACTGTGCATGATCATAGTACATCGGTAGATGCACATGGTGCTGGTGCGTCCACTGTCCCGTGCAACTCACTAGCTATTGTTAATCTAAGTCCCTGTTTGGTTAAAAACTCCCTAGTCCCTACCTGCTGGGTTCCAGGGACTAAACATGGACTAGAGGTTAGTAAATGACATGCTAAAAGACCATGTTACCCCTAGTAATGAACTAATAGAGACAAGGTGCGATGCGTGGTAGGGGCAACTGTTGGAAAAAGTCCCAAAAAGACTCCCTCGGGGTCTTCTTTCTTTAGTCCCAAATGCCCACTTTCAGTCCCTAAAAGTAGATGGGACTGACATGGAGTTTTTTTAGTCCCTACACCAAAATGTCCCTGTAAACAAACACCCTCTAATAATGCCGCTGGAAAATTGATGCAATGCCACAGTTAAAAGCAAATTATATGTTTAACGAATTTTATTGTTAATATAATCTCTATGTTAATATTAATTAATGCCACCGTTTGAGAAATGCTACTGTCTTGCTTTCTTTCCCATTTAGAGAAGGTAGATGCTTCTTTTTGTTGGCTTCTGTGTCATCCACCGTTATTGACCACTAATTGTTTCCTTTTGCACCTTTGTGTAAACAGGGTTATCTGCTTCACCTCGTTGCCATTGTGACCTTTTGTTGCACTACACAAAACACTTTTGTTTTAAGAGTGTTTTGTGCAGTTCAACCAAAATGTCACACCGACAATGTTGCTTGATTGCTTGATCTTAGTGAACTGCACAAGAGGAGATCTTACTTCCTATCCGTTAAGGCGAATTTGGTTCATATCTTCTTCTTGTGAGTTGTTTGAATTCCGCATCATGAGAGGTCAGTACTAGCCTTCTTTCACATGATTCTGCAGTGTGCATTCATATGTTGTGCTACTTGTACGATAATGTTGCTTGATTTTAGTGAACTGCACAAATGGAGACAAGACTTCCAATCTGTATGTGCACCGTAATATCCCATTGAGGTAAGATAAGGATATTTCACAACTGCTGGCCTATATTTTGCCACTTTCATCAGAAAATTAAGTTTAGTACTATACTTGTGCTCCCTAATTGACATGCCAAATCTTACATTGAAGGCGAAGCTTGTTTGTTATTGAACCAAGTGATGAAGGGGAAGAACAAGGGGAAGAAAAACAAAAATCAACTCCCAGTGCTGTAATGAAGCACTGGAACTGTGATGACACAAGTAATGATATAGTTTTGCATCTTAATTTATTGCTATGGCTGGAACGAGCAATTGTTTTGCCACTGTTTTGATGCCACTCTTAATGTAACATGTAATTATCTCTACTTGTGCAAACAGGGATCTTCTTTGAAGATACCATATATTTTAGTGGAACTGCCCAAGAAGGTGTTGGAAACATTAAACTAATCGAGGAGTATTTAGTAAGCATGGCCACCATCGTAGATTGGAACAGATGGTTCCGGAGAATTGCTTCATCTGTATGCTCTACACAATAAGCCTCCTGACAAAGGTTGGTACTCGCCCACTGATTTCATCCATATGATTGAGCTTTGTCATCTCTATTGGTGTTGTGCTACTGTTTAGATACTGTCATGAAAAAGTGGTATTGTCCTTGAGAAGTGCTTCATCTGTGTTGTTTTAAATATTTCCTTTCCTTTTTTTCGAGCAAACAGTGATGCTAGCATTTAGTAGTCCTCTTGTCTTTGCACAACAGGATCATCTTCCTCTGAAGAAGAATATGGAATACGTGAAGTGACTAGTTCCGATTATGCCAGGATGAAGAAGCCATGTCTATCTTATCATCAAAAGGAGCAGTTGAAGGATGGTTACATTACTCCCCACAAGACCAAACTAACTTCAGCTCAGAAGGACTGACAAAATCTCCATTTTTTTGTTGTGATGCGCGAGTACAATGTTGTTCTAGGATTCTTTCTGGTGAGTTCCATTTTTCTAAAAGTGTGCTCTACATGGACCATGTATGTGCCTGTTGAAACTGTCAATTCATAGTACAGTTTGCTCTATACTAATCACTTTTTTGTATTTGTGCAAATAGGGGTGCTCAGCTTGATTTGAATGGGAACTTCACAAAATGTTCATGAATACATTGAATCATTCATTTCCACCACAAGAAATAAGGTGCCGATAAGTTCATGGCGTTGCAACATATAAGGGAGAAATCATACAAGCTACGCGTGAATTTGGTTGATTTTGGTGGAACTGCACAAAAATAACAGCTGGTTTATTTAGCACGAGGTGCCATGTCAATGTCCAAACTGATGGCAAACCCTGCCCAGTCCACAATCGTAGGCATTTGATATTTTGGAATGGGACAACCTTGTCAAATTTTGCTCATTGATTTTAGCAAGACATGCGTTTGATATTTTCGAATGGGACGCCCTTGCTGTCAGCAGCGTTGATCATTTTTTTTCTTTATTCTTTAGTTGTGAAGTAAATATTGCCTCTGACATGTGAGTCACTGAGATGCATAATCATCGATTGTTTTGAATGTTCTCTATGAATTGCCAGGCATGTGTGTTTGATTGCAATGTATAGAAACGCTAAAAACCTGCTCAAACTCTTTGTACTCCTTCTGTTCCTTTTTACTTTGCACATTGTGAAAGTGCATACTCCCTCCTTCCATCTATATAGGGCCTAATGTGTTTTTCGAGGCTAACTTTGACCGAATGTTAGAGCAATAATATATGACATGCAACTTACACAAAGCACATCATCAAATTCGTATGTGAAAGGAGCTATCAATGATATAATTTTCACATTATGCATGTCATGTAGTATTAATTTTATCAATAGTCAAAGGCGGTCTTCAAAAAAGCATTAGGCACTATATAGATGGAAGGAGGGAGTACTTTTGTGTATAAGATTGGTCAAAGTAGAGATACATTGACTGCAGACAAAACTTGTATGCAGACTAGAAAGGACCGGAGGGAGTACATGTGAAACTACTGCAAACGAGGTGATCACCCTGGGAATAATGCTAGTACATATTGTTTTGCATGTTCATCCAATGCCAGTGATACAGGAATTCGAACTAATCGAAATAAATTCATTCATACACGATCGGATTTCATATAGACATGCCAGATTTCATTACATTTCATACATTCTTCAACTAAAAAGGGATGCGATGGAGGTATAATTAATTAACCGAAGCTACCCACCTGTGTCCCGCTGAGCTGAATAGAAGTTTTAGTGACCTAACTGCAGGTGCAGTTGCGTAACTGACATGTGGCCTGTTGGGCCCACGGGTCAGTCAGCCAACTGCCCCAGCAGTTAAGTAGAAGCAGCGTTATTCTCTAGCAGAACTCCCCAACTCCACGTCGCCACCAAGAAGCTAACCAGCCGTCAATGTTCAACCTGCCTAGCTTGGCTTCAACAGGAGGGTAGCAGCGGTGGCCTTACTTGGACCCGAGCGGCGGCGACCTACCGTGTTCTACTCTTCCTCGTTTTTTGTGTGGCATGGCCTCGTTGGCAGTGGGGCGGGGCCTCGGCGGAGCCGGCGATGTCCTCTATCTCGTTGCCGGCGGGCGGTGCCTCAGCGGAGCGGTGGAAATCCTCCCCGCGTTGCCGGCAGGGTGGGGCCTCGGCTGAGCCGGCGATGTCCTCTGCCTCGTTGTTGGCGGGGCGGGGCCTTGGCGGAGCCGGCGGTGTCCTCTGCCTTGTTGTTGGCACCGCGGGGCCTCGGTGGAGCAGGGCCTCGTTGACGCCAGCGGAGCGGGGATGTCGGAGCCGGCATTGTCCTCTGCCTCGTCCTCGGTCTCGCCAAACAGCGCCTCGCCCGCTTCATCACCTTCTTTGCTAGCCAATTTGTAGGTGGCCGCAGCCTCCGCCACCCGCATGCGCTCCCGCCAGCACTCGAGGCGGCCCTGCCCAGTCGAGTCAAGCAGGGCAGAGCGGTACGAGTCGTGCAGCGCCTCCTGCTCCGCCCGCTCCGCGGCGATCTTCTCCTCCGCCTGCAGGTGCTCCTCGAGGAGATGGTGGTTGTAGGCGGCGTCGGCCTGCGCCTCCCGGAACTGCTCCTGACGCATCTGCCTCACACTGTCCATATATTGGGCACGGGCCTCATCGATGGTCATGGTGCAATGCACCGGCGAGGATGGCGCGGAGGAGGGGGTTGGCGCCGGATCGTCGACTACCATATTCTCCATTGGGACGTCGTCGTCCTCCGGCTGCCTGCCGGCCAGCCGGTTGGTAGCAATGGCTGCCATCTCCTTGTGGTTCGTCGTCCGCCCGTCCCAAAGAGCGCTGGAGCGCGAGGAAGCCGTGGTGGGCAGTAGTGGTGTGGACAGGAGAAAGGGAACAGGTGCGGATGACTATGACTATGGCCGGCGCAGTAGTTTATATAGCAATGGTGGGCGGGCAGAGGGACGGACGTGTGGCGCCGGAGTAGCCGCCTCAGCAACCGTGTATCATTAATGTGGGCGGCAGATGGACGGACGGACGACACTTGTGTCGTTTGAAGGCGGAGCAATTGCCTGCACCAGGAAGCGGGGCGGGCGGCGCTGACTGTTCGGGGCGGAAAGTGCGCGCGGGCGAGGAGATGACTTTACTTGGAGAGGATGACAATGGGGACCCACCAGGTCCATAGCCTCACGTACGCAAGTGCCTCCTTATTACACACA
>NC_041392.1:440039705-440050345 GCF_002162155.2 Triticum dicoccoides
ACACACATATATATATATAAACACTATTCTGATCACGGGATCAGAATAATATTCTGATCACAACATGAACTTCCCGAGTAACGCGCCTGACCTTCCCCGTGTGCTAGGTTGAACTTCAGCTAAAAGGTGTCCAAATGGGGCTTGCTATATACCTTTGGAAAGCTATGGACACTAGTATCATGACCCAAGTTAAAGTTTTGGCAAAATGTAAGCGGTTTAAGAGCAGTTTTGAAAACCGTTTTTTCTTCGTACAAAAAACTTGAATCGTATTTTCGATCGCATTTTTAAACCATTTATCGGAATGAGGCAAATAATATGGCGTTGGAAAGCTGCTGCAAAACCGCTCCTTCCACATGTTGAAAGATTTCTCTAATTCCCTACGGTTAAAGAGTAATTCGGAAAATCGTTGAATTTCACAAACGGAACACCCGAGTTTGTATTTTCGATGCCTTTCTAAATGGCTAATCCAATTAAGGCAAATAATATGGCGTTGGAAAGCTTATGAAAATGCGCTACCTTTTCATGTTAAAAGTGTTTTCTAATTTTGAACGGTTTAAAAGTAATTTAGGAAATGGTACAAGTTTCACCGAGTTTGTATTTTCAAGCTAATTTTTTAACCGTATGTACAAATGCAGTAAATAATATGCTATTGGAAAGCTTGAAGACATGCGAAACTTTTTTGTATATATTATTTCTCCTAATTGATTACGGTTTTATGTCAGTTTTGAAAATGGCTAAAAACATATTTTTGCCGTAATTTCTAAAAACTTTATCGGAATGGGGCAAATACTATACCGCTGAAAAGCTACGGAAAATGCGAAACTTTTTCATGTTGATTGTTTTCTCTGATTCCTAGCCGTTTTTAAGTAATTTCAAAAACAGAGAGATCATGCGTTCTGCCTTTATCGGGAAACAGATTCTTCGAAAATGCACCGCGTGAAGAACCTGAACTTCTCGGCGCGTGTACCTGAACTTCACTCTGTTTTTCACATGATTTTTTTGCTCGTAGGTCTCCATCCACTGCTCGTAACTCTCCATCCACTCACCGGAATTGAGCAAGTGATATACCAGTGGAAAGCTGCTGTAAGCACATAACTTTCCCGTGTTGATCGTTTTTTCATACTCGTGATGATTTTAAAAGTTTTTCATCTGAAATTCATTCAGTGTAGTAGTTGAACTTCATGTTATTTTCATGTTGAACTTCTGTGATGTATTTTCGTTTGTAATTTTCTCATTCATTCGATAGTGTTACACAAATGCTACTCCTTTTGTACAAACCCCTCTCACAATAATTTTTTTAACTTTCTTCGACCGAGGACTTGAAACTTACACAAATGATATTCCTGTAGTTTTGAGGTAAATTAGAAAATGGCGAGATCATGATTTCTGCGTTCATCGTGAACGGAAATGCACTGCGTGAAGTAGTTGAACTTCTGGGGCATGTCTGTTTGAACTTCACTCTGTTTTTGACGTGTTGTTTTTTGCGCTACGTGAAGTAGTTGAACTTCTGGGATGTCTGTTTGAACTTCACTCTGTTTTACTTTATTGTATTTTTCTTATATGAAATACACACCGTGTAGTACATGAACTTCTGGTTGTTATCACTTTTGAACTTCTCTCTGGTTTAAGGGAATTATTTTAAAACACAAAAACTACATTTTTATGTATTTTGGACATCTAAATACATGGTGAACCTCTCTCACAAGAATTTTTTGAACTTTTCCTCGCCGAGCACTTGAACTTCTAGCAACCATTTTTTCCGCTTATGAGTTGTTTTTAAAAGTGCAAAAAATGGCGTTGTGTTTTTTATTTTTTGAACGGGTAAATCCTAGGTTTTAATAAACTCCGAACTTTTGTGTTATTTAAATTTCAACTTCACCTTTTTATATTTTGATTAAAGAATTGTATTTGTTTTTATACGAAAAAAATTGAGCATGGAAATACAAGGTGAACCTCTCTCGCAAGGATTTTTGAACCTCCCGGATAGAGCACTTGAACTTCTTTCAACAAACCTTTTAGGCTTTTCTTTTTCTATACTTTTTATTCTCACCTGAAATGCATTCCTTGCAGTAGTTGAACTTCTCGTTGTTTTCACCTTGAATTTCTGTCACGTATTTCTGTTCAACCTCTCTCATAAGAATTTTTGAACTTTCTCGGGCCGAGCACTTGAACTTCTAGCAACAAAACTTTTAGCCTTTGTTTTTTCATTCTTTTTTTAATACAAAATGCACATCGTGTAGTATGTGAACTTCTGGCAGTTATCAATCTGATCTTCTGAGATCATGCGTTCTGCCTTCATCGCAAAAACAAAGTCTCCGAATATGCACTGCATGAAGAGGTTGAACTTCTGGAGAAATTTTGTTTGAACTTCAGTCTGTTTTTTTCACTGTTATTTTTTGCCCCTAACTCCCCAACACCGGAATTGAGCAAATGATATACCAGTGGAAAGCTGTTGAAAACATGCAAATTTCCCGTGTAGATAGCTTTTCATACTCGCGAAGTTTGAACTTGTAGTTTTTCTAAAAAAATGTTGAAAATCTTTTTAAAACTTTTTTTGTGTTTCCTATTTTTAATTTGAACTTCTTGGTTTTATTCTTTACTAATGAGAAAAATGAGTATTTTATATACTTCAAAATTCTCTGTTATTTTAATTTGAACTTCTTAGTTTTATTCTTAAGTAACGAGGAAATTCGAGTTTTTTTAACTTCTTTGTTTTAAAATTTTGAACTTCTTGGTTTTATTTTTTAATAATGTGCAAATTTTGAATTTTTTACACACATAGAACTTCACCATTTTTTAAATTTGAACTTCTTAGTTTTATTGGTTAGTAACGAGGAAAATGCTTTTTATATTAGCAATGATACGGCGCCGTTATTTTAATTCGAACTTTTAGTTTTTATAGAATGGGGAAAATTAGTTTTTATACAATCTTTTGAAATGCTCCTCTTTTTAATTTGAACTTCTCTGATTTTTTTACAAATGGCGGAAAATCCGTTATAAAGATTTTTGAACTACTTATTTTTAACTTCTTGCTCAAATTTTGTGAACTTCCAAATTTGTCTTTTAGATATTAACAACTTAATTTTATAACGCTGACCTGCTATGGTTTTTAAATTTGAACTTCTTACAGAATTTTGTCGCGACATTTTTTATGCATTTTTTGCTTTTAGGTGAAGTGGCCTAGGCGGTCCCTTTTTTTATTTGACGATTTTTCTTCTATACGTGGTACATGTGAACTTCGGAATTTCTGAAATATGAACTTCGTGTGCTATTTTTTTCATGAAACTCCATAGTTTTTATTCTTTGAATCCCATGAATTTTTTGTTTACATTTTTTGGTTTGAACTTCGATGTTCTTTACACCTGAACTTTTGAAATCACACCTTTTGTATACACGTTTTCCCATGAATCCAACATGTGCAAAAACAATAGGAAAATCTGGGTCAATTCTCATAAGCAATAGGACAAACATTTAGAGGGCACCCATAATAGCTTTTTTCGTTCTATTCAGTGTACTACGGACAAGCACATGCACATCACATCCACACAAAAATTTGGCTCACCTAAAATGAAAAAGATTTCAGTGTCACAGGACGATCATATAAGCATCTAGAATTAGGAAACATGTACCTTTTTTTCAGAAATGCACCTTTTTCTGTATGCGAACTTCAAATTTTTATATATGAACTTCATTGCGAATTTACATTTTGTTCCATATGCATCTTCTAGGCAGGATGCGTTCCCCCTCAAAAACAATGTCTTTTGAACTTTCTAGGTGGAAGTCGTTGAACTTCTAGATTATTAAAAAAGCATGCCTTTTTAGTTCTCAATCAATACGGTATATTAAAAAATTGTACACACAAAGTTTCATATCGTTTCGGGAGTAACACGTACATGAAGTTCCCTATACTTCATAAAAAATGGTTTAAGAAAGTTTACTTTTGGGACACTGAAGCTTGTCTTGACCATAGTTCTTACTAATTTTGCTCTGTACATCGGAGCCCATCCATCCATCCATCTCTATTAGGCGGAACAACTGGGTGTTCGCATCCTACTACTACTGGCATGCTAAAAGCATGTGTCAAGAATGTATACTAGGAGACTGAAGAAGCCAGAGCAGTTGTCCACCTCCCTGCCTCTATATGTTAATTGCCTTTCTTGGCGTCCTGATGCCATTTGTACAGAAGTAATCTCAAGTAAAAGCCACCAATATTTTGCACAGGAGAAACAGTTGAGCCAAATTCTTTTTAACAGCTACAGAGGTTGTGAAGCGACGGCTGCAAGTTACCATGGAAACTCGTACAAAGAGCATGGTCCCTTATTAAATTAGCTCTCCCGATATGTATAATTTCTCATTCAGGTATACCATGCCCGTCCAGTTGTTCATATTGAATCAGTATATATATAACTTGTCTGCGTTACTGTCGGTAGTCATATGTATTCCTCCAAGTTCCTTATGCACTCTGACCTCCTCTGTGTTCCTTGGGGCGTCGCCTGTGCGCGGCATAATGATATGCCAGTACTTAGTGAAAGAACGTCGCCTGCGCGCGGCATAATGATATGGAAGTAGTTAGTGAAAGAACGAACAAGGACGAATATGTGGATGCACATGTAATGCACCTAACCTCCAGCCATCCCAAAATATAAATTACTTGAGTCCTCGTACACCATAGTCCTGAAGAAATAGCTAGTACTTGTAGGGATATCACCGAACATGTACAGAGCAACAAATCAGAGCAAGTGAAAAAAGAAAATTTGGAGGATTTTTCCCAGTTATTCTTTGCAAAACTCTGAACATCACCACCACGCCACAAAAAATCAATCAACCACTATATGATTCAGGATACATGTGTACAGATTCCGCTCTAGTTGAGAGATAGAACAAGGAGCCGCTGGCTCCAGCATGGGGGACAGTGAGCAGGCAAGGAAGAGGCATGACGTACCCAACTGCACTTCACATCATGATTTATTGAATGAGCAGCGCAATACACACCTTGGCGACCTGTCGCTAGACAGTGAGTCGTCGCGACGGATGTGCAACGCGCAAGTCTGCTCCTTGATGTAGTAGAAGGGGAGTAGAAGAACTAGAACTGCCACCCTCTTCAACCACCCCGATCCCCATGTACAGCATCGTGCTCGCCCTTCTCCAATTCGCGCCCTAGTCCATGATCTCCACTACTAGCCTGGACGTGATGCACATGCGTACTGATGAAGACGGGCAAAGGTGTGCGGCGAGCCAGGATCGACCCGGGTGTGGAGGGGTGGGAGCGGCTGCTCCATGGATGAACCTTCCTCGGGAAGGTCAAGGCTGCCCTTGTGAGAAGGTTAATATGGTCGGCCAGGACGGCGCGTGTGTGGGATCCCGGGCGGCGTGGTGAGGTCGCGGCCCGCATCGGCTCCGGCAAGGAAGGATGGCATGCATGGAGGAAAAGGCAGTGGGCACTAGGTAGGGGAGCTCCGCCGCTGCGCAGCTTTCGGAGGTTCCTCGGGGTAGCGGTGCCATGTTCGTCTCCAGGGCGGCGGCGAGCGGAGGAGCACCGGGGCTGCCGCGGCTAGCTCCGCCGGTGGGATCCGGTAGGAGGTGGAGGCGCGCGGAGTTGGCCGGCAGAGGCGGGGCACGGGGTTGGGCTGCGGCGGTGGGCGGGGTTGGCCGGTGGAGCCGGGGTGCGGGGTTTGGTGGCGGCGGCGGAGCCAGGGGCGGCGGCGGTTGCCCCGGGGGGAGGCGCTGGATCGGGGAGGTTGGGATCGGGCAGGGGAATTCGTGGGCGTGGGGCGTGGCTTTTTTTTCATCTGAGTTCGGGAAGTTCAGGAGCGAGCAGTCAGGCCCTTATAGGGCTGGCTGTGATCCAAAGACTTATTTTAATCCTGGGATTAGAATAATACTACTATATATATGTGTGTGTGTTTGTGTGTGTATAAAACTATACTCCCTCCGTCTAGGTGAATAAGTCATATTAGAAGGTGCATCCCGACCTAGGTGCAAGCAGATTGGTGGAAAGGAAGAATATTTCTCTCTTCTAAACACAACATTTAATCACAGCAGTTAAGAGGATGCCTTATTATCTACCCATGCAGGCCATCGTAATTCATAGCATGCAAAGCGCTTTTATTTCTTGCCTAATAACCGCATGGACGTGCTGCATGCATTGATCCTTGCCCGAGCAAAAAATGGGAGGAAAGGGGTTTCCACGGGAGACAACGAGGCAGGGGTGGAATCGTTCGCTGGAGTTATTTATTTTGCTTCCTCCTGGTTTTCTGACATCACGGTCCCACACCATTGTCAACCTATGTAGTACTAGTCAATAAACGAGAGAATTGCACAAGAAACGGCCGACAATTGGGACCAAGCAGCTCGAGCAGTATTTGTGTTTTTAAGATGTGAGCACTGCAGAGTTTTTCGATGTTTAGCCCAGATATTAATTTTTCTCCTCTGAACAACAACAAAAACATCACTGCAGGTATTAACTGGGCGGGCTGTGGACCGTCTAGCCCAGGCCAGATATCCAGCCCAGATATTAAATTTTTTTCAAGCTGAAAATGGCTAGCCCAGCTATACTTTTTTTAGGAATACCCAGGCAAGGTCAAGTTGTTATTCTCCGCCCCGCTTGGCTACAAATCTTTCCTAGGAGGGATGCATTAGGCCTAACAAGAAAATGGGCTTAAAAAAATAATAAATGGGATGTAATTATAAAAACTGGGCAGTAACTATAAAAAAATGCACCAAACACGTGATTACTTTATAAAATATTATTTTTGGGTATTGAAAATTTTAATTTCATTAATTGTTGCGAGTGCAATGTTTCTTTGGATTTTTACGTAATATAAATTTATATTGAAATTGTATTTTAATCTGACTAGAAATTTCGGGACAAAAATATTTCGGATCCCATCAAAATGTGGGAAATTTTATTGAATTCTGTTTTGAACGGTTGGTTGAAATGGGCTGTACTTTTAACAAACTGTAAATGGGCTATAGTAAATTCCATTAGAATTCAAAAATGGGCTACACATTCTTATAAATCTCAAATGGGCTATAAGTTCTCTGCCACACACTTCTGGCCTTACTAAGTTGACGCGTCCCCTAAAAAAACAGAGTTGACGCGTATGCAAGGCTTTGTCAACTTATAGTCAACACACGGTTCTAGCAGCAGTGGCCGTTGGATGTCCATCCAGCGGATGCCATGATTCTTCTTCAATCTCGGATATTCTAGCTTCACCCGCCCAAAAAATGATTCCTCCCCCTGACATCTGGGGCGCACCATTTCCGAAGCTAACATCTGGGCCTACTAAGTTAACGTACCAAGGGCTTTGTCAACTTAGTCAATATAAATGATTCTAACTGCAGTGACCGTACGATGTCCATCCAACGGCCATAGTGTTTCTTCAACCTCTGGTCTTCTTGCTCCAGCCGCCCAAAGCAGCACCGTGGCGGGCTGTGCTGCCGTGGAGGCCTCACCGCCCCTACTATTCCCACCGCTGGCCAGGCCCTGCGGCGACGGCAGCCTCACACCGTAGCCGAACGAGTGAACCCTCATACTCCTCTCCGCGTGGGCATCTACTGCCACGTCTTCACCGGCTTCGCATCGTCCCCTTCCTAGGCCTCGCCATCATCCACCGCCCTGGTGCTCTCAGTGCAGCGTGGTCAACGTGGAAGGAACGACTTCCATCGGACGTGGACTGTACGTGGAGAGGCTGACAGCTGGGTCCACGGCGGCAGCAAGGAAGTGCCTCCTAATTACACGGAAAATAATGATTCCTCCATTTGACAGCAGGGACCCATCGGACGGGCTACCAGTATTTTGCGAAAAAATCATTTCCCCCTGACTGCTGGGACCCACCGGACGGGCCACCGTATTTCGCGAAAAAAACATTCCCCCCGCTGTCAGCTCGGACCCACCGGACGTGCCTCCTTATTACGCACAAAAAAATGAATACTCCCCCGGCTAGCTGGGACCCACCTTGCTGGGAGGCTGACTTGTGGGCCTACTAAGTTGACGGGGATGAAGGGCTTTGTCAACTTAGTCAATATGAACGATTCTAGCTCCAGTGACCGTACGATGTCCATCCAACGGCCGAAGTGCTTCTTCAACCTCCGGTCTTCTTGCTCCAGCCGCCCAAAGCAGTGCCGGTCCTGCCGCATGCTCCTGCCTCCCGTGGCCGGCTGTGCTGCCACAGAGGCCTCACCGCCCCCTACTATTCCCACCGCTGGCCAGGCCCTGCGGTGACGGCAGCCTCACACCGCAGCCGAACCAGTGAACCCTCATAGTCCTCTCCGCGCGGGCTTCCACTGCCGTGTCGTCCCCTTCCAGGCCTCGCCGTCATCCACTGCCGTGGTGCTCTCCGCGCAGCGTGGTCAACGTGGTCAAGGAATGACTTCCATCGGAAGAGTACTGTACGTGGAGAGGCTGACAGCTGGGTCCACGGCCACAACACATTTTTTGTGATTTGCCAAGTAAGTCGCTTTGTCAGGCCTGTTGGGCTGCAAATCTTTCAAGACGAGGAGAGTTTTCATTCGGCTGGCCGAGAAAATGGCCCATCAGTAATGAGAAATGGCCTGTACATTTTTAAAACACATCAAATCGGCAATTAGATTCAAATATCTTTTTTTTATTTCAAGATTTTAAATTACATTAATTTTTATGCGTGGAGAATTTGTTGGATTTTATATTGATATACATTTATTTTTAAAATCAGTTTGAATGTAATTCGAAATTTCGGGATTAAAAAACTTTCAGACCGCATCGAAATATGCAAAATTTTGTATAATTTTTTAACCGTTGCCACAATATGGGATGTAATGCTAACAAAAAGAATATGGGCTCCAAAAAAAACCTTAAGAATTAGCAAATGGGCTGTAAATATTAGAAATAATGGCAGATGGGCTGTATGCTGTTTTCCACAGATTTGAGGCTTTCCTAAAAAAAGGTTGACGCAGAAGCACTGATTGTTGGATGTCCATCCAACGGCCGTCGTGCTTCTTCAATCTCTGCTCTTCCTGCTCCAGTCGCTCAAACAAGCGCCGGCGGGACTGCCTGCTCCCTCCTCCTCGCAGCCGGCTGCGCTGCTGCGCAGGCCTCACCGCCCGACCATACTCCCATCACTGGCCTAGCCATCCCTCTACTCACCCACACCTGATGTTATTCTCCAACGACGGCAGACGAACCAGTAAACCATCGTACAGTCATACTCCCCTCCGCGTGGGAAACAACTGCCGAGTCTTCCCTGCCTCCGTGTCATCCCCTTCCTAGGCCTCGCCGTCGTCCACCGCCCTGGTGCTCTCGGTGTGGCGTGGTTAACATGGTCAAGGAACGACTTCCATCAGACGTGGACTGTACGTGGAGAGGCTGACAGCTGGGTCCACGGCCGCAGCAAGGAAGTGCCTCCTTATTACGCGGAAAATAATGATTCCTCCACCTGACAACTGGGACCCATCGGATGGGCCATTGTATTTCACGAAAAAAACATTTCCCCCTGACTGCTGGGACCCACAAGCTACATCTTCGCACGCAAGGAAGTGCATTCGGGCCAAAAAATGATTCGCCCCCTGACTGCTGGGACCCACTAGCTACATCTTCGCAGGCAAGGAAGTGCCTGATAGTCGGGACCACCCGGTCGAAGCGTATGTAGCATTGTCATTCTGGTCACGAACGTGTATGTACATACTGGTCAATGTAGAGGCGCACACGTGTCGTAGTAGAGGCGCGCACGTAGCATGTACACGTACGTACAGCGGCCAGGGTGCAAGAAAGAAAATACGGCCACGTATGTGTACATACGGGCGGGGTCTCGAACACTTACTTGCGCATACGTACGACCAGGGCTCATGTACATTGCTGGGTTGGAACGAAGAAACAGCATCGTCGTCGTGTTCATGGGGAGGCAACGGAATGCGTCGTGTTCATGGAGAGGCAACAGAACGTGTGGGAGCCAACCGGATGGGTCAGAACGGAATGCGTGGTCGTGTTTATCGGGAGGGCTTGGACGGAACAAGCGATGGAAACGAGGCCTGGCGTACCGCACAACGGAGGAAACGGACCTCCTACGTTCAAAACGGGGTCCTGTTGATCGGGAGGGGTCTGGCGTACCGCAAAACGGAGGAAACGGACCTCCTACGGTCGAAATGGGGGTCCTGTTGATCGGGAGGGGTGTGGCGTACCGCAAAACGGACGAAACGGACCTCCTACGGTCGAAATAGGGGTCCTGTTCATCGGGAGGGGTGTGGCGTACTGCAAAACGGGACTCCACGGGATACTGTTCATCTCCACCGTCGACCCCCTCCAGCCTCCACGAGCTACTGTTCATCCACCATCGACCTCCTCCAGCCTCCACCTGCGACTGTTCATCCACGCGCTCCTGTTCATCCAGCCTCCACCATGCACTACTCCACCGGCTACTATTCAACCAGCCCTCTCCACGGGCTCCTGTTCAACCACCCCTCCACGGGCTACTGTTCATCCTACCCTCCACGGGCTACTGTTCATCCTGCCCTCCACCGTCTACTGTTCATCCTGCCCTCCACGGGGTGGTCCTGTTCATCCAGCCCTCCACGGGGTCCTGTTCATCTAGCCCCAACCGGCTCGATCGATCGGGGTCCTGTTCCTCCAGAGGCAACACCACGGGGTCCTGTTCATCCACCCCCAC